>NC_092794.1:33933664-34251986 GCF_918797505.1 Bemisia tabaci
CTGAATTTTGGTTTAAAAAAAGTTAAAAAAAAATTGATGAAATTTAATGTTTTAGTTATTTTTGAGATTTTATCGCTTTAAAATGAGCTTTAAAGTTAAAATGAATGATGTAACTGAAAAGTACGTTAAATTTTGGTCTAGAAAAGTGTGTTCAACATCCTTTCAAGTAATTATATTTGCCGGTAGGATAATTTCTTCTGGGATCAAAACTGACGCTTTTCTGAAAAAAGTCAATTTTTAGCTCCATTTTTCTAATTTTTAAGCATTTTAGAGGGGTCTGATCAAAAAATCACTGTAACCACGTGAAAGTACATAAAATTTACAATAAGATTAGGTACCTTGTTTCAAAAATTTCGATATTTTTTGTGTTTGACACGGCTTTATTTAAAATTGTCAAAAATGGCAATATTTACAGAAAGTTGATTTTCTATGCTAAGCACCATCCCTTTATTGGATTGGGTTGTATAATGAAGGCAGCTCGGGGAGCGGGTCTTTTTGCGTTGGAGGAATCAATACTAAAACTAATAATTATAATAAATTCAATACAACATTGAAAGTTTGGAACCTTTGGGCGGTCAACTCTAGCGAAAGCGCAAATAAGGATTAAAACGCGAGTACAGGTACGCGGGAAGGGGATGTCAACAGGGGAGACGGGTAGCACCTGTGCTTTAGGTGACGTAACACGCAAAAGGATGCGATACATTAAGGTGCAGCTGCAAGAAAATGGGCTTGTTATGCTCAAATCTTTGCGAAAATTGTCGGGAGGTAGGATGCCAAAATACCGAGGAAGAAGCTTCCTTTAGCGGCGATGAGTCGGATATTGAATAAAAGTATTTTAGAGACAAAAATATTAAAAATCATTTTATACAAAAAGTTAAAGGGAATAAATTAATCAAGTAAAGAAATTAGGAAATGTAAGTAAATAATAAGAAAAGTAATAAAAACATGAACCTTCAATTACCCTCGGAATCTTGTCAGCCGAATACACGACAATTTATACAATCAAATATTCTTTAGCTTGCCATAGACCAAATAAAAATTTAGTTGATATTTTATTTCATTACTCACCTTTATATTTCTCAATTTGTGTCAATTAAATATTCGACGTTACTGAAAAAATTGCATTTTCACATTTATATCCTCAATTTGGGGGGGGGGGGGGGGGGCTTGAAGGACAAGGCGCATAAGTGCAGTTTTCGCTATTTCGACAAAAACGTGTTAAAAGTTTATAAATTATATGAACCCTCATGGCGGAGAGAAAGTTCCAACTCACATGTTGATGCTTAAAAATTGGATTTTATCAGTGAATTCTTCACAGAATTTATTTCAAACCTAGATTTAGTTGAAGTCACTAATATGTCGATTTTTTCGAAAACTGCACTTATGCGCCTTTTCCTTAAGCCTCTCAATTACTTTTTTACCCTTTCTTATTAACTTTTTATGTCATCAAACCGAAACCGACAAACTTTGGTAAAAATACCGGGTAATACTAAGTTTCTTGAAAATAAGTCGATAAACAGGTATGTTACAAATTAAGGCCGCCATCTTTTTTCCGCCATCTTCTTGCCGACATCTTGAATTTTGATTTTGACTACAATTAATATCAAATTCAAAATGTACAGGTCAAAATACCAGGGTATACTGAGTTTCATGAAAATCCGGCGATAAACAAGTAGTTTCCAAATTATGGGCGCCATCTTTAATTTTTAAAAATTATGGCCACCACCTTCTTCCCGCCATCTTTGATTTCAATTCTGGTTAGAACCAACACCGAATTCAAATTCTCTAGGTCAAAATACAGGGTTTTACTAAGTTTCATGCAAATCAGTCGATAAACAGGTATCTAACAAATTACTGCCGCCATCTTCTTTTCCGCCATCTTGAATTTTGATTCAGACTGAAAGTAACGTCAAATTCGAATTTCCTAGGTCGATATACTGGGATACACCAAATTTCATGAAAATCTGCCGACAAATAGATGTTTTGCAGTTTTTTTCTTAGAATCTTTAACTGCGATAGTCTAAACGGTGAACGAATCAGATAAGCCCCCCCCCCCCCCCCCGGGTCCACCATCCCTCTAAGTGCTTCTCCCTTTACTATGTACCATGGCTATCAAATTAATAACAAAATTTATTTCAAAAATAGTCGAATATTCGGGAAAAAGGTTCACACTGATCGAAATTCCAGCCAAAATTTACAAAAAGTAAAAAATGTCAAATTTGACACCATTCCATAAAGGCCCTATAAAGGTCTTTAACCTTCAGTTAAATTTTGATGTAATATGTGTTTTCAAAAGAAAATTTCATGCTCTTTCCAATGGTACCAACAGTTTTGAGAGAAAAAATTCTTCCATTGCTGTATCTTAAAAGTTACAAACCAAACTTGAAATTTCAAGAAAATTCTAGTCTTTTTTTTCGGTGTCTGACCTCGTAGCTCGGCACCAACAAGTCAAAATTAAAAAAACTAATATATATTCGTAAGCAAAATTTTATACTCTAAAAAAACGACAGGAATGATTTTTTTCACTGGATGCACTAGAATCACGCAAAATCGGGAAAACGGTGACGAAGTCAACAATCAATTTATCCGTTATTTCAGACGGCCGCCATTTTGTCATACGCAATTTTGACTGTGTTCCCGAGGGGGGCTAATGGTAAACTTTTTTTTGGGGGCTCTAGACATGTTTTGGAGCGCTTTAAAACACAAGAGAAGTTTGTGCTAATTTGTCCGAGGTTAGACCCTTTTTTTGGCTAGATTGACTGGACTAAAAAACAAACACAAAAAAACCTTGCCAAAAGCAAACAAAAAACCGATTTTGAGATAAATCCCTCGAATGAACTTGAAATCACAAAATCGGTCGAGGATGTCAACTGAAATTTTCCCCCCTTCAATTATGAGCTCTGCAACAAGCGTGACTCGCTTGAACCTTTTCATACACGAGCCGCACGAATTCAGCTCTTCTTCTCTCCTCTCCTTCCGTCCATGGACAGAGGTCCAAAATTTTTCGGATTTACTGACGCGACCGGCTGCGGCTTGATGCGTAAACATGGGTGGATTACTAAGATGACACAAAAGGTAGAGGGAAACACGTACAACCTGTCGACTTAAGTGGGATTCATTCCGTGAGGGGACTCAACTTCTCTCCACTATAACTATTCCTCTAATAATTTGGCGATTCAGAAATCCCCTCACTTCTCCGGACCCAACGTGTCCGTTGAAATGTCATCCATGATGTATCCTATACTTAACTGATAGAGTATATTACTTTCAACCTACCTACCGTCCAAAGCAAATTGTAAGCTCCCTTAAAAAAAAATCCATGTTTCAGGTGAATCATGTTTCGAAAAAGTCTAACATGTGGTTATGGAAAAATGGGTCGACTGCATGCAACCGACTTGAAGCCGACTTCAGGGATAAGAAGGCACCGATTCACTGAGAGCATCGAGCCGCAGCCGGTCGCGTCAGTAAATCCGAAAAATTTTGGACCTCTGTCCATGGACGGAAGGAGAGGAGAGAAGAAGAGCTGAATTCGTGCGGCTCGTGTATGAAAAGGTTCAAGCGAGTCACGCTTGTTGCAGAGCTCATAATTGAAGGGGGGAAAATTTCAGTTGACATCCTCGACCGATTTTGTGATTTCAAGTTCATTCGAGGGATTTATCTCAAAATCGGTTTTTTGTTTGCTTTTGGCAAGGTTTTTTTGTGTTTGTTTTTGTATTTTTCATTTTAATTTTTTCCTTTCGAGTAAGTTTTTGGACATTTTTGATAGATTATTCTTAGTGGACTTTGGGAATTCATCAAAGGTTTTTGCCTATCTTATACTTAATTAAAAGGAAGTGACACGTCAATTTCCTCGACCGGATTTTTTGCCCGAAAAATGTTTTTGAGGGTTTTTGTAGTTTTAATTCTTACACAATATACTTATGGTATACATTAAGAGCTGAAAAGGAATTCACTTGAATTTTAGCGTGGAGCTCGAAAGAGCACTTCAAGCCTTTGTATGCGAGTAGCTCAATGGAGCACACATCACGCCTTTATAGGTATGCGGTGGCTCAATGGAGCACCTCACGCACTATAAATTGCACGGAGCTCGAAAGAGCACTTCATCCATCTGTATTTAAACGAACTCTAAAGAAACTCAATGCGAGGCTCAAACGAACTCTCAAGCATTCTTAAAGCGAGGCACAAACGAATCCTAAAGCATCCTTAATATGAGGTTCAAACCAACTCTGAAGGGATCCCAATGCGAAGCTCAAACGATCTCTCAAGCATGCAATTATTTTGAGGTTAATTAACCTCTTATGGTACCTATAACAGCAATCTCTTGGATTATCCATTAATCACGAACAAATCTTAATCTTAGTCTCAGTAACTTCAAATTAATTGGACAATTTATTAAATCACGTCGAGGTCACCATGTTTTTTACTTTAAGAAATAATAACAATTGCAAGTACAACTGCACACAAAAACTGCATTGAAAAGATAAGAGGATGATAACATACAATTAGGTTATTTGGTATAAAATCATAGCAACATGCTATGGTATGCTCGGCCACCAGAAAGTGCTGCTCTCTAGTGTAGCCAATGAGGAACGATTAATCCTCAGTTGAATGAAGGAACGGAAATATTCGACCAAGGAAAACTGTAACCCGCAGAAAAAGACAAAATTCAACTTTTTAACCTTGAAAACAATTGGATTTTGGCCGTTCCTCCGACGGCAACGAGAACCATCCATTTGTCGCCACGGACACTGGTAATGCTGAAAGAAATCGATCGCAAAGAGCTCTCCCGAGTGGGCGAGCTCAATAAAGGAAAAAAATGAAGTAAACAAAATAAAGTAAAAGAAAATGCAGTGGCGTAGCGTGCTTTGCGATTTATCGATATTTCCCCATTTGCAGCTATGGTAAAAGATCGGTTATTAAAGTGTTCGTTACGAACACCCTGTTTATCGATTCTATTCATAATTTTAAATGGTAGGTCAATCGATATATCGCAAAGCACGCCACGCTACTGAAAATAAGGTTAAAATAAAATAAAATAAAATAAAAAATGAAAAGTTAAAAAAGTAAAATAAAGTAAAAAAAGAAAATAAAGGAAACAAATAAAGTAAAGTTAAAAAATAAAATAAAGTATATACAATTAAATTAGTGAGAACGAAAACACACCGACTCGGAAAACTGAAAAATATCAAGACACACACAAAACTGCACATTGGATGAAGAAATTAGTCGAAAAAAAATATTTTTGGGGCCAAAATTCGAGCACTTAAGCAAATTTTAAACGTCCAAGTTGGAACTGATGCACTAACTTCAATGACCTTTATAAAAATTGACCGTCTTTAATGAAAATTGAGCATTTCCGAGTACCGAGTTGGTGTGTTTTCGATCTCACTGATTCAATTAAAGTGAAAAAATAAAATGTAGTAGAAATAAAATAAATTTTTAAAAAACGAACGAATATACTTCTATTTTAAATATCCTAGTCATCCGTTCTAATCAAAGTCAAATCCAAGTTTTTCGGCTCCCATTCTCATCGCTCGGTGTAGATCAATCGGTAGGGTCTTTGACTTGTGTTAGGTAGGTCCCAGATTCAATCCATAACAATAACGTGGACTCCCAATGGTTCATTTAATTTTATTTTTCTGGATTTCGAAAATTATTTCCTTAAGTAATCCTTTGGGATGCCTTTTTTTCACCAAACACACTGCTTAATATTTTCCATAAGGCTGATTTCCATGAAGCTGGTTTCCATGCCATATGCGCATGGAAATGATTCTGGTTTCTGTCCTAGTTTTCCATCGGTTGATTTCCATGCAAATAAGGGGTACGTGCAAAACGGGCCATTTCACGCTCGTGTCGGATACCATTGAAACTTGCCCTATTCATTCATCTAACAATGCCCCATGTTTTCCCAAAGTTTCAAGTCCCCAAACAATTTGGGGGGAAGTGGCGGGGGGTCAAAGTTTAAAATCCGCTAAATTTTCGCGAACTTTTTACTCGAAAACTACTAAATATTTCGAAACGCGGTTTAAACGAGCGTTTTCAGCGTGAAAAGAGCTTTCAGAAAATGTATAATATCATAGGGTTTTGTCGACTTAAACCCGAGTTATCGCCGTCTCCGAAACGCCGGCACGCTATAAAATGACCCGCTTTTTTGTCACGTTCGGGCCGATCCTCAAAATCCTCCATTTTTAATATCTCTGAAAAACTGATATGTTGTTCCTGACTCTCTATGACACCTGTATGTCTTTACCGTATCCTGGGGAAACGTTTTGTTCGCGAGTTATAAGCGCGGAAAGGAGCGAAAGTCGGGAAAATCGGCTATTTTAAACTGCGCACGGCGACGAATCAGGAGACATGTGGCAACAGTGCGAGGTCGGCAGAGGAGTGTGATTCGCCGAACTGAGCAGGAGGGGGCGTTCTCCTTCTAACTCATGCGACGCGTGCAGTTCAAAATAACCGATTTTCCCGACCTTCGCTCCTTTCCGCGCTTATAACTCGCGAAGAAAACATTTCCCCAGGATACGGTAAAGACATATAGGTGCCATAGAGAGTCAGGAACAACATATCAGTTTGTCAAAGAAATTAAAAATGGAGTATTTTGGGGATCGGCCCAAACGTGACAAAAAAGCGGGTCATTTTATAGCGTTCCGGCGCTTCGGAGGCGATTACTCGGGTTTAAGTCGACAAAACCCTATGATATTATACATTTTCTGCAAGCTCTTTCCACGCTGATAACGCTCGTTTAAACCGCGTTTCGAAAAATTTAGAATATTTACATAAAAATAACGGATTATTAGAAATATTTAGATTGCTGTTGGAGTAGAAAATTCGCGAAAATTTAGCGGATTTTCAACTTTGACCCCCCGCCACTTCCCCCCAAAATTGTTTGGGGACTTGAAACTTTGGGAAAACATAGGGCATTGTTAGATGAATAAATAGGGCAAGTTTCAATGGTATCCAACACGAGCGTGAAATGGCCCGTTTTGCACGTGCCCCTTTCGCATGGAGCATTTTCACCAGGGAATACCTATACCTACCCATGATACATCGCGCAAAATTAGTGTGAACTTCAATTTTTCAAAAATTGCGTTTTTTATAATATACTAGCTGCTTCAGCTCGATGCGCTCGCTCGCGCCGCTAGCCGGGAGCTCCGCCCCCTGGACCCCCGGTCACTCGCTCCGCGAGTAATTTTGTTACTACAAGTCATTAAAGGACTTCCTTGAATACGATTTTTTTTTATGTGACGTTACAATATATGTTCTCCGTTAAAAACAACCATACAGCTGAAAATAACTGTCAAACTGTCTACCGGTAAGCCGGAAATGTGTCAATTTAAATCGAGGTAAATTTCGCACCGTCAGTCGCGCAAATCGAAAAACCAAGGGGTGCTGGCACATTTAAAGCCTTAGGGATTTCGTTTAAAAGAAATCCAAAGTAAATCGGTCCATTAGTTTCCGAGATCGAAGTAGCACAAACTGTCATCCGGTAAGCCGGAAATGTGTCAATTTGAATCGAGGTAAATTTCGCAACGTCGGTTGCGTAAATCGAAAAAACTGCACACCTACATGCCAAGAGCTTTCGTATAAAAAAATCCCGAGGAAAATCGGTCGAGTAGTTTCCGAGATCGAAGGAGGACAAAAAAGCCTTAGGATATTAAATATATAAGATTGAGAATGATTTTTTTTATTCACAGGTTCAAACTCGATTTAATCGTAAAACTTATTTACTTTTTACTTATCTACAAACCACTCAAAACCATATTATTTTGCGGAGCTTCCGCATGGATCGCCACCTGTGTCAAAGCAGAGTCGAGGTCAGCCTGAGATGTGATGACTGAACGTAAGTAAAGAGGGTGTAAGGGTGAGGGAAGGGGCAAGGTGCCTTACATACTTTCTCTGGGTCGGGACGGAGGAAAATTATGGAAAAGTAACGATTCAAAATAACGTAATTTATGTTTCAAGGAGATCTCCAATACAGAGTAGGAAGGAAATTATCATATGATTATTCGAGGAAGAATCTTACATGACGGATTTTCGGTTTCGTGGGGTATCCTGAGGATATCTTGGAAAACGTGAGGATATTCCTCGGATATTGTGAGGATATATCATTCTATTCCATACGGTATTGATAGAACATCCGTCATCCATACTTCTAAATGCTAGCTGGGAATGCTTCGCGGCTGAGAACACCCAGCAAATATTTCAAAATATTTGTACGTATATATTTTCAACGTCGATTTTTGTCGCGTAAATTAATTTTTTTGTAAATAAGTCTCGAACATGCTAAGCGTGTGAGGATATGCATACCTCTTTTTTTAAATATTTCTGCGCATTTCACCGCTTATGACGAAATTTGCCCTGATATAACTGAGATGGTAAGTTGACGATAGGTCGTGTTAGGAGCTACCAACACCGAATATTTTAGAGTCTTAGCATGTATGTATTATTTTTCTTCTGCTGTTTTTATGTATTTATGTAAACTGCTGTTTATATTTTAAACAAATTACATGCTCGTAAACACGTTTGTCACTTTATCTATCCAGTTCGCTGTGAAATCCACCACGAGAGTTATTTATTTTACCTAGAATTGCGATACAGGTTTCAGATTCACTGCTGGAGCAGCGAATATTTTAAAAATGTTTATTTTTTAATGTTGAAAAATATGATTGTTATTGATTCAGAATGCTGTTGGTGTGTTAGCTCGTTCATTTTGCCAATAGTTCGTAATTTTCCGTGGTTAGAGTCGCAGTGGCGAATTTTAAAATAAGTATATATTTCCAGCGCTGTTTTTTATTTTTTCATTTTACCTACTTATAGGTAAAACATGTGTTAAGAAGGTAAGATAAGAATTTTTTATGCACGTAGTTATGTTTATTGCTGCTTTTCCTTTTCATTCCTACTTACGCCACAGCTCGAATTATAAGATTCATCCTCAGTTTCCATCTGGATGGATTTGCAGCTGAAGCATACAGCCATATCGCGGCCCTTCGTGAACCCTTCAAAAGGTGGCAAAGGGCGAGGGGGCGAGAAACAGGTTTAACGTGAGAAAAGACACTAAGAAATACTAGGTAATTGTTCTTACCTCAGGCTGAGATAGTAGCCGAGTCGGGAAAGATAGCCGCGCGATGTTGGCGGTAAGTTTTATACTAAACACAACTCAGGGGTGCAACCCCACCCCCTTCTACCCTCCTGCCTCTTGTCATGCCTGCACTCCACAGTCCGCAGCCGCTGTACCAACGGCGTTCATCCGAATAGACACACTGAGTAGCTACCTACGTCATGTTTCCATTGTGAACTAATAAAAACGTTGTCTCTCATTCGCAGCCTTTGCGTCATGTAGGCGAAGTGCCTAAGAGTTTCTTAAGATCAACATTGCCCGTGTCTAATGAGCCATCGCAATTGATTTGTGACTTGCCAATGACAAAATTCGAATAAATTAAGGACCTAAAGTAACACAATTAACTCACACAGGCTTCATACATGAGGCTACTTTTACTTTGGGGTTTAGGGTTTACTGTTTTGATCAAGGGTTGCCCCGGAGACCTGCTTGACCTTCGACGCTAAGGTCGCGACTACCAAGGTACACGATCACACATATCATTTATTCGTCCTGCAACTATTACATATCAATACCTATTTTGAATGTTGTAGCCACTGAGCCAGTCTATAGTCACTTATTTGCTTTAACCTTTCCAAGCCGCCGTCGGGTAGAGCCGCGCTTTTACACACTTTTCAGAGGGATCCACCACCTCGTAAATCTGCAATTTTTCAGCAATACTCTAAAACTAATCTTACGATCATGAGAATGTTCTTACCGACAGTATGCAAAAATATTCCTAAAATTACTTTTCAACATTTTCATAACGACTTCATTCCCAAGATATTTTTAAATACCTATGTTTACGAACATTCCGACTGTATTTTCCACATTATTTAAAACATGCTAGTATTTACAACTAGGAGGTATGCCCCCTGGCCGCCACGCGACCCAACCTCCGAGGCGCTGCGCGCTCCCAATAGCCAAATCGTCAAAATCGCCCGTTGACGATTAATATGAGCAAATAATTTTAATTGAATAACAAAACAGTGTTTCAAAAAAAAAATTCCCGCCAAACAATATTCTTAATAACTTTCTCTCATATTTCAGGCAAATAAGCCAAAAAAGGGGCCATAGCCTGCAAAAATCCAGGGTAGCAATGTTTTCGATGATTCCTACGACATTTTTGACGTTAAATCCGAATTTCAATTTTGCACCAAAAAATTCTGACCGGGAAGTTGCCAAATTTCGCAAAAATGGCCTAAAATAAGCTTCTTTGGCGGATTATGGCCTGTAACTCGCAAAGAGTTCATCTGACGACAAAATTAGTTATTCTCAAAATTAAGCCTCAATAAATTTCCTAAAACATTTTTAGTGAACATTTTTTTACTAATGGCAAAATTAAACTCACTAAAGGGTGCTAAACTTCGGAAACAGCAGAATTTGGCATTTTCGCAACCGCGAAAATGCCAAATGCTTCCAATTGCTTCCAAATTGCTTCCTTTTTCCATCCGTCGAACGATGTATTGACAAATAAAATGAAGTTGATGGATGTTTACATGAATTACATGTACCGAGCTCAAAAATAAGAGACTAACTGCATCGCAATGTTGCCAAGATTATGTTAAATTGTTTTCTGGCGGTTTATGATCATTCTCACCCCTTATTTCGTTTTTTAAATATATATAGCAACTGTGCCGAGATTTCACCAACACTTTGCAAAAAAGCTGTCGAAGCGATTTCCTTAAAACTTGGCGAGAATGAAGCTAAGAAACACTTTTAAATGCCTGAAAAATCAAATTTAGAAAAAAAATGCCGCTGAAACCTAAAAAAAAAGAAAATTTGTCTCTCCCTATACTAATGCAATGCGGATACAAGGTTTTTCATGCTCACCGCGCCGAACAGGTTCAATCTTGTTGCATGACGTCACGGCATTATAGACGAAATTTTAGGTTTTAGAGGATATTTATCGACGGATATACGTGAAAATTGGTGTCAGGGGGGGGGGGGGTGTGGCGAGGAAAAGCGAGAACTCGTACGATCCTGATCGTCAGAAAGCAAGCCTTCCGGAAAGGATCGAGCTTCAGCAGATCAAGCCACAAATTTCGGGTGCCAGATGCTCGTCGGGACGCCTGGGTTCGGGCGCCAACACACTCGAAGTGCGTAATCAAAAATGTGATTTTCCTGAGGTGAGGACAGGTTTTGCAGGAAAGAATAATGAGAGCAAATTTGAACGTACTAGAGTCAATTTTTATTGACGAGAAAAGAAAACCATTTCTTGAACACAATTACAAACTTAAAAATTCTCAAAACAAAAAAAATAAACTAAATGCGAGATCAAAATTAGGATGATTGAAGACGAATGAGTTGATCGAATTGACTTCTAAAATACTTTGAAAGGAACGGTAAGAGGGACATAAAATGTTTTCGAACTTTCCAATGAAATTTTCTTTTAATTATTTATTTGACCTTAAATCTCCCAAACAACCGGTGCTACTCACCACGTGCACTCACTCTTGAATGGTAGAGTTAGGATTCAAAATAAATATTTTCAAAATAAATTCCAATAACAACCAAAATCCCAGGTGCTACTCAACACGTGCACACTTGGAAATTGATCAATTAAGAGAGCTTTATTTTTGACTGTACAAAACTTTAATTCAACTAAAGAAATTAATTCCGAAATATGTAAATTTAAAACTCATGTAAATATTTACTATATACTCTCTGTTTACTATAGGAGCTACCCGTAAATGGATGCGTCACACAAGTACACAAATACAACGAGAAGACATACTTTCATTTGCAAGCGTGCTACTCATCACGTGCACAGATTCGCAAACGAAAGGATCTGAAAATCGGACAATTGCCGGGTTGACCCGGTTGGGACCCCATTAAATCCATTTCATCTAGCTTTCGTATGCGTCGACCAACTTCATTCGACTCCAATAAGTTGAATATACAATTAAATAAATTTTTTCTTACATCAAACTACTTGGCTAAATTAGCTTTACAATTTTCTTTAATCAATTTGGTGAAAACAATTAATTAATTAAGCTAAAATAATAAATAACCGACTTTTTTCTCAGAAGTCTGAACGACTGAGCCATCGTGCACACGCTAAACAGCTGGGTAGTCGGGTACAAGAGGTTCCAGATCGCTCCGCGAGAGCGCTCGAGTGGCGCGCGGCGGCCGACCGGTGTACTGCGGTACTCCGCTACTTCACCGTCCCTACAGAATGCGCTACTGTCGAAATCACTTGCTACATCTGTAGCCATCGAAATTTTTACATTTGATTAAATCTGGGCACGGTTTAAAATTAAACAAAATTTCCTAGGTGATTACTTATTCGAAACTTAAGTGACGGAAAATATTACCGTCACAGGGGGGAGGGGCGACGATAAACTCGAATTTTTGGTCAGATTTTCAAAATACCTAAATCAAAGATGGCGGCTGTGGCCTAAGTGGCAAAGGTGTTATTATTTTTATTATTTTAAGAGTCAATAACTAAGAGGGGCGGCTCGCGGAGCGAGTCGCAAGTTCATAGCGAAGTGAGGATTCGGGGGTCCAAGGGCACTCCCCAGCTAGGCGTGACAGCTCGCACAGCGAGATAAGATTGAGAAGATTTTCGAAATTTCAAAATCCAAGGTGGCGGCCGTGGCCTAAAATACTAAGTCAGCTTCTGTTTCATCGATTCTTGTAAAACTCGGGATCAGGGAGTAGTTTACGACGGGAAACTTGAATTTTTTGTCAGATTTTCAAAATTAAAAATCCAAGATGGCGGCCGTGGCTTAAAATGTTAGGTCGGCTCCTGTTTCAGAGTGCGCCTAACGGGCGAAATCCGAACGAAAAATACTCGTATACACCTTTTCGCAAGTGTACTTTACGGATAGGACCGAACCTATCCGAAGAGTACCGAAGCTGCCCGAACGCAAAGGTACACGATGGTGACGTCATTGACCGATGGACCCCGAATGGGACGCACGAAAAGCAGCTGAGTTACACCGAAATACGCGGCATATTTAAAAAAACGGAGAAATCAATTCGGTAGCGAAGAAATTAAGAATCAGCCCCCAGCAGTATTAAAGTCATTTTCTTTATTAAACTCTTTCAAGACATGTAACCATTTGAGCCATAGCATCTGAATAATTTTTAACCGGTAGTTTTATATTACTCACCTTCAGTTTTATTTAAGCTTCAGCTGAATTGCTGTTCCTGTGAAAAGAGAGTTACATAAATTTTTCCTTAAATCTTCCAGGAAACTGAAGTTAAAATAGTGTAGATATAAGACTCTCTTGCAATATTGTGAAAGCGATTAGGTAGGTACCTAGCGTACGTAGGTAGGTAGGTAGGTAGGTAGGCAGGTCGTAGGTTAGGGTGTTTCTTATTTTTTAAATTTTCGAATTCGAAGGAGGTCTTGGTCTCAAAAGTTGATATGTGGATAGATTTAGAAGCCTTGTAGAGCTGGTAAGAACCGGGAAATTCGCCAGAAATGATGCCCCGGTTCTTACCAGCCCCGCAACGAAAAAAGAGGGGGGCAGCGGGGGTTTTATGGATGTTTCCGTCCTTAAAGTGGGCGGCAGTCCCTATATTGCAGTTCTCCAACTGGTCGCACCGTTTCAAGGGTTCTCGTCAAGTTCTACTCGGAGTTTCACTCGGATTTGATGCTAAGTTTGAAGCTCTTCTGTGACTTTTCGCATTTTAATGCAATGTTTCATTGTAACAGGCCCACCCCCCCCCCCCCCCCTTCGGGAGGCTGTGGTGGCCCGGGGGCAATATGAAGACTTCGGTATCAGACTTGGAGTATTCGAGGACTCTTTGAAAAGAGAAACGGTATGTCCAAGAGCCGCCGAAGCTATTCTAAAAAATGAAGGTACGGACCCCCTAAATAACCTTTGGACCCCCCTAACTTTTGATAGGGGGGTCCGATCGACTTCCGGTTTGCGCCAATAAATTTCTTTTTTCATGCGCTTTCTAACGATGTATCACATGATGGGGGTTGCCATTTGAGATTTTTGAGTTGCCCCCCCTCCCCCTGGGCGGGGTGAAGAACTGGAGAGTACCTCAAAAAGTTTCCCCCTCGATATGAGGAAGGACGCCACAAATCGCAAATCGATATCATAATTAGAACTAAAGTTATGGCCAGTGGTGCGTAACTTTTGAATAACCCTGTATGATATTTACCTATCATCAATGTGTTTTGATCTTTCGTGTTTTTTTAATCCTTCGCAATACTATTGCTATCTTAGTAATCCGTCTCTCACTTCAAAATTATTTTAGTATTTCCATTTTAACTTCGTCATGTCGATGGCATTACTGTGCTTATGATAGTTTTTAATTTAAGTGCTCAGAAGTCAAAATTATCATAGAGTTTCCCTCCATTTTACTTTCACATTCTCTTATGTTTCAAGCACGCATCACGTCTACAGTTTGAGTAAGTTTTGTGGACTATCCACCAATCATTTGCTTTTGAGTCGCTCACAAGACTTTTAATTTCCTTAACTTGGTTCCTTTTCCAGAGTTAACTAAAGTATCAAGTTCAAGAACAATTCTGATTTTATCACCAGATTTATCGGTTTCCTATTCACTATAATTTTCAGATTCATTAGTTTCCTATTGACTAACTATTCGGTCACTCGAAATTTTACTACGAATCTCGATATTATGTAATGTATCTTGCCGATTACATGACTCACAGAAAATTTCATTTTTCACTTTCCACGCTTTATGTCTGATCAAAAATCATCTTGGATTATAATCGGTGAGCTAAACACACCCATACAGATTCCATCCTCTATTCATCCATCTACACATGGGTCTCGACAACACCCTGTTTTCTTCACCAGAGAGCTAGACATCCATTCTCTGAGCTTTTACTTATCTCTGTTGACGCTCGTGGTTCCTCATGAAGTTCTGATTTTGACTCACAGTCAGATACATCAGTTTTAGATTATAGATCGTTTAAGGTGCATTGATGCCTGGCGGTTAATCGTTGAATTGCAAAGCACACCCATGAAACCACCGCGGATCTTTAAATCGGCGACTATTATGCTGCGTTCAAGGTATAACATTAAAAATTGCATACGATAATAATCGTTCATTTATCCCAAGAAAATTTTTTGGCCTCATTTTAAATTTTATTTTTTTGCTCACAAATTTTCAATCTATAAACTGTGTTCTTATGTAAATTTGTATTTTTGAAGTTCAAGTAGCTTTTCTTCATTTTAAAATATCCATTATATCCTGTCATATCTGCATTAAATACCAATACCTGTGTTTTAAATTTGGGCCAAATGTATGCATTAAAAAATGGATTTATAGTGAGAATTGCTACTGACTGCAGAGGAAGCGACATTGACCATTTCGTTGACCACGTTACTCGCAGAAAATTAGGACAAAATTTTTCAAAACATGCTCCGGAAAAGTTCCGCTAACTTATTCCGGCAAAATTCCAGAAACCTGCTCTAGTGAAGATCCGCGAACTGCTGCTCGTGAATAACTTACGCGTGACGTCACAGAATGACGAGACAGCCAGTAGCAGCACGGAGAGCGGTAGAGCGCTGCCGTGATAGCGAAGAGAGCCGTGAGTGCGAAATTTTCGAAATCGAGTTTTCTTCAAAATTCGTCTAAACTCTTTTAGATGAAATTACTGACACAGCTAATTAGCAAAATTCATCCTAATTTAATGAAAACGAGACGTATGTAAAAGCCATAAGTGCACAAAAAATGACACAGTTTTTTTTTTTTCAAGACAGCCGTAGATGCATGAGAGCCAATGAAAACAGTGCTTTCCAGTAAAGTGCCGCCCTGCTCTTTTGCCAATTTCTAACCTGGAAATATGTTTGTTGTGCGTCCAAAAGGCAACCACGAAAGCATGCAGAAGATAGCACTTTACGGCTGTCTGGCCTAACAATAACCTAGCATGAAAATGAAAAATACCCTTTTTATTTAATGGAAATAAAATCAGTCGATTTTTAATCATCCATACGATTTCTAGGAGTCTTACGGACGATTAGTGGCAATTTGACAAAGAACGGAAGCTTCTTTCAATAAAATGATCTTGTCAGAAGCTTCTGAACCCGTTTTCTTAAAACTTCATTTTTGCACTTACGGCTCTCTTCGCTATCACGGCAGAGCGTACGGATCTCGCACACGGAGCGCTGCGTCCGGGAATACTGCCCCCACTACTAGATTCATTGCATTCCCGTTCCTTGTCGAGGCGGAGCGGCAGCGCTCTCTAAACTCGACCGCCGCCTGCTAAGTTTGGCAACTATGCGAAGCACTGCTCGGAAAGAGATACTTTTTGTAGCGCGTGGAGAAACATTTTTGTTCGACCGGAGGAAAATATTTTTCTCATGCGGGAAAAAGAAATTTTTTCTCTCCCCCGAGAAAAATATTTCGGTCCTGGTAAAAAAAAGTTTTTCTCCTCATAGAAAAAGTTTCTCCCCTCATAAAAATTTTCTTTCCTCTCCTAAAAAAAATCCCCCCCCCCCAGTGAAAAAAGTTTTTCCTATTGTGAAAAAGTTTTTCTTTCCACAGTAAAATATTTCTTTCTTGGGTTACGGAAATGATGCCATAGAAAAATTCATAAATGAACGGGAGAGGAGAAAGTAAGAGTAATGTAAGGTACGCATGATAGAGGCGAATGCAGGTCCTGGAACCGTAAACCGGAAATGAGTCCCCAAAGGCGCTTGGGCCAACAAAAATGCTGGAGAATTGATGTTTTGTTTTTAAGGTTAAGCTTCAGCTGTAGTTCCGAAAAAATCCACCACGTCGCGCTGCTAAAATCCGACTCCGAAATCAGTGATTATTTAAATATCACAATAGGTATCTTAAATTCTAAGACTCATAAGTTCTAGCAGCATACGTGTGGAATCCTTAGAAACAAACGCGAGCTTTGAAAGTCTGATAATAAAAGCTGTAAATTGATCCCAGTTTCTCTTACGGGATATCTGTAAGTGCGAGAGAGACAGCTCACGGTGGGAGAGAGATATCTGCCAACTGCTGAGAGCGATCAAGCGCGATTGGTTGCATCAAGGTCATCATGCTTAACCCTACTTTTTTCTGGGATCAAATTGCAGAGCTTCAGAAATGACTTTTCACGTTGTTTTTAGGGTCAATAGGAAGAAAAGAATGTTATGGCTAGAACTTATAACTTTTCGATTTAAACAGAAATTCCTTCAACTTTTATAAAAGCTCAAGGACTCACGTGGAGCTGTACGGACTCTAAAACACAACGGTGGCGCCCCCTGCGCGGAGAAATTTCTTACTTCACGCAGCTGTAGATAAACCTTAATTTTTTATTTGCTGAATTTAGATATTTTATCCGTGGCTCAATGTTTTGAAGCAGAGAATGTGAAAAATTGAGACATACTGGTTTAATCAAGCTATAATGAATGACAATTATTTCACTCACTAGCAGACATTCGATTAAATAAAGTGCAAACTTACGCTATTACTTACGCTTTACGCTTTTAGCTTTCGCGCGAAAAATTGGTCACTCTCTGTCGTAAAATTAGCTTTGAGGCATTGAAAATTCTTCTCGATTATAGTTTTCCAAAAGGGGATGATTAAAGCGTCATTAAGTGCGGAAATGAAAATAGCTCTCGAACTAGTGTCAAGTGTCAAAATACCTATACATAAAATTTCTAAGATCGGTAAAAAATTCTTTTCTTCGAAAATTTCACCTTTTTGGTAACATAAAGACGCTTCATCACCCCTTCCTCATCCGCCATGTGTCACTATATCTCACAAGAGGTAGTGCAGTCAACTTTTAGTCGTGCGCCCTTTTGATCGATTGAGAGACCTTCACGTAGCCCTTGAAGAACCACTACAAATGAGACAAACTAAACTAACACAATATGGAAACAGAGCAAATGGAGGGACGCGCGTTGACGACGGCGCAGAGATACAACTATTCGTGCTTGAGAGATGTCTGTGTTGCATCTGCAAAATTGAAGGCGCGATGGCGCGGTTCGAGCTGTGAATTCGCGATGTTCCGCATAGCTCCGCTTTATGCTGCCAATGATGTGAAGTTAAGAAACGAGGCTCGGCTATTACGGCTCTCCTTTTTACGGCTGTGTTGCTCATACAACCTGTAAAGCACCGCTACAAATACAAAGACGACAAACTAAAAGAACCAAAGTATAGAAAAAGAGCAAATTAAAAGGAAGCGCGTTGATGACGGCGTAGAGATACACCTATCCGTACATGATGGATGTCCATGTTGCATCTGTAGGTAAAATTGAAGGTGCGATGGCGCTGGGGGTAAACTCGCAATGCTCCGTTCTATGCTGCCAGTGAGGTGTCGCTCAGATTCGAGGACAAAATTTAAAAAACTAGGCCCGATTACGTCTCAACTCTGTTTTTTCTCAATTTGTTCTTCTCTTTCAATTTGAAGTTTGGTTGTTTTGTTAATTTACCGACCTACATCTACGGCTTGTATGTGCCGCGCGGTCCCTTACAACTCGCGAGGTACGTTTTTTAAACAAGTCTCCTGTCAATTTGACCGGGCTTCGGCATTTAGATGCTGAACCCTTAGGGGTTAATGAAAATGTCATCAAAATATTAGGTACTGCATCTTGTTCGCCAAAAACTCAGGATTCAAGAGGGGAACCAAAAGGAACCATTCACAATCAGTCAGTGAATTTCAATAAAATTAAGATTTGTTTAATCTTGCAAAATTAGGCTCCAATTGTTCGGTGACGTCCGAAAACATCGTCATTCCAACAAAATGATTGTTGAATGGGACCTCCTGCAGCCTGCTTTAAATCTCTGGTGCATTTGATATACATGTATTCCTATCTCTTCATTTTTACTTTTCTTACTGAACACCTCGTCTCTCTTTCAAAATTCCACCTCGTACTTTCTAGATTGGATGTTTCATTTTTCGATGAGGTTAAGAAGATTTTTTCGGCGTGCATATTTCTCGCGTTCATGAACCCGAAAACCCGAAAATGATGCATCATTTTCCGACTTAATGAACCATCAAATGAAACATCAAGCCCAAGTAGCATTTTGCAACGAAAAAATTGCAATTAAAATGAAATAAAATTTCCAGATGATTTCAACTTTCTTGCAAGAAAATTGCAATTATTTTACAACATCTGACCCCCTCATTGTAAAAAAGTTGCAATTTTTTTTTTTTTGCAAAGAAATTTCAATATTGACGACCTTTAAATTTCAACCCCTAAATTTTCCGGGGAAATTATAATAATTCGAACCCATGCTTACCTAAAGTCCTACGACGTTTAGCAGCATAAAATACCGGACGCCCTTGAGTGGGCTTGAACCCGACCCGCGAGTGTCATAGCGGAGCACTCTTCCACTGAGCTACAGGGAGCTGATGATGAGCTGGGTTGAAATCACGCCTGTTAAGGCTGTTATCGCATGCATTGCGTCAGTGCGTGGCTCCACATTCATCATAGATTTGATTAACGCCGCGCCGTTTTTCTCAGGCTTCTTTCTTTTGCCTATTATTTATTTTTTTTCGTGTTATTTATTTTTTTCATATTTTTTTTGTCTGATTTTTTTTTTTCGATATCACGTTATAGGTACTCACACTAAATTTACACCGGTGTAAATTACACCACATACTAACTTGAGAACTTAAAAATATTTTCAAAAAATATTTTTAAAATATTTTCAAAACTTTCTTAAGGAATATTTTTAACATGCATGTTTACAGGCAATATTTTTGAATTATTTTAAAAACATTTTTTGTAAACATTTTCAAAATATTCCTTTAAAATGTTTTAAAAATATTTTGAAAATATCTTAATTACAATATTGCCAAGAAAATATTTTGATAAAGGTGACAATATTTTCAAAATATGTTGGGCTATATGGGTTAGGTGAGACATTTAAGTCGAAAAAACTTTAAAACAACTATAGAATTGGATGCCAGGCACATGGCGTGAATTTGTTACAACATGATTGCACCGAAATTGCAGTCTTTATAGTGCCTTGAAAAAGAAGGTTAGGCAACAAGCATAATCTACATTTCTTGCAAACTTATTGCAATAAAATTGCAACTTTTTAAGCGCCTTCAAATGAACGTATAGGCAACAAGCAAAAATTGCAATCAACTCACAATCCATTGCAATGAAATTGCAATCCATGCTACTTGGGAGCCGCAACATTGATCGTTTTGAGGAAAAACGCCAATGGTTTTTGCAAAAGTTGCTCTCCTGAAAACCTATACCGTACTGCATATAGTTCCGAATTGCAAAATGCTATCCAAATAACATGTGTGAATTTTTGGCCATTTTGAACTTTAACTGGCCGGCATTTTGTAACGGTTTGAGATATTGACTTCGGGTTTGCGCAAAAAGTTTTCTTTTTTTATGCTCTTTCGAACGAGCTATCACAAAGGGGGTCTTCCCATTTGAGAATCAAAAGTTGGGGTCCGTTGCCCCTGCAAGGGGGGCCCCATTGAAAATTTTAGGGGGCCAAAAAGTCGCTCCCTTTGACCTAGGGATATCCCCCAAGTTTCAAATCTTTACCTCAATTAGGTAAAAAGTTAGAGGGGGTGGAAGGGACTTTTCGATCACCCTGTATCATCATCATCATTAATATAAACTTCGAAGGATTCAGACTTTCAGCGATTCTGCCTTTTTCTATTTCACTCGAGGGGAAGTGTCCCCTCCCAGACTCTCTTCCCCACCCGGTGACTGACGCTGCGCTGTGCTGAACGGTTCAGCCTGAACCTTTCCCCTACGTCTGACCGTTCCCCACTCCTCTGTCAATCGAACCATATGCCACCGCTTACGTATTGTCGCTCGCCCACCCAGGTACCTAGCGGCCAGCGGTCAGTTGATGATAAATCTCGCTCATGCTCCTATGCAGCTACGCATTGATTACGCCAGCTAATTACTTTCTTATAATTAGAATTTCTTCGATAATTGTTTTCTTTATTTATTCGACTGTATTTTTTTCTCTGTTCTACTGTGATTTCCTTGGTTCTCTACTGTGATTTCCTTGGTTCTCTACTGTGTTTTCCCTAAATCTCTGAGTCAGAAATCTGAAGCACTTCGGTATGCACCGAGTACTTCAGATGTGTGACCTGAAACCTTCGGTATATACCGAACTACTTCAATTGTCTGACCCGAACTTCGGCAGATGGACCTTAACTTTTCGGGTGATCCGAAAACTTCAGAGATCCATATGATCTCAGCTTCGGGTTCCATGCACAAATTTTTTTCTCCGTGTTTCCTTTTAGGGGACGCAACTAAAATTTCAGTAAATTTTTTTCAGAAAAGTAAAGAAAAAAAAAAAAAAAAGTGGCTGACGATGGTTCCTCACCTTCACGTGGTGTTGGCTGTTTTTACTAAGTGGGAACCGTCCATTTTAAGATATAGTCTATTTCTTGCCCTGCCATTATTATTCTACAAGTTAATTGTGGAGTGAGAATTTCATAATGTTTTCTATGAAATCTTCAAAATATAGTGATAAAAATTTGCAACTACTACAAAATCGGCTCGCGAAGCGAGCCGAATGTCACTCGCTACGCGAGTGACCGGGGGTCCAGGGGGCATAGCCCCCGGCCAAGCGTGACGGGCGCGCGAAGCGCGCCCAGAACGGCTAGTATAGATATATGTACGATTATTTGGTGACATTCAGTTGTTGTTTTTCACGCTTTCTGCCCACCTCTCCCCCACAACTTGGTGCACGCGCCGGATACGAGCAAGTCTTCGTGTAAGCGGTACCGGTACCTTTTCCCCCAGAATTTTTTTTATATACATAATCTTTAGCAGCAAAACGAAAAGTATCAGCATGCAGTTCGGCGCATAGCGGCGCTGGGTTTTCTTTTGTAAAAAAGGTAGTAACGATTCCGGCACAACTTTTATATCGTTTCGTATGGTAAGTGTATCTTGAAGGTGGGTGATCGATTAATTACCTTTTATCTTGTTATTTTTAGTTTAAAAAAAAAAAAAAAAAAAAAAAAAAAAAGTATTAAAAAAAAGAAAAGAAAAGAAGGGAAAAAATGGCACAGTGTCATAGAGCCAACAGTGTGTTAGACTATAAAATGCCTAATGAATGGAGGGACCTTGAAATTTATTTTCAACGACTGGAATCATTCATGAGACGAAAAGGTATTTCAAATAGTGATGTGAGAGCTGGTCTGCGTTTAACGGCGAATGCAGAAGTCGCTGAATGGTTCAATGATATGGATGAAACATATAATACGTTATATGAATAAATTACACATAAGATACCGACTTTTCTACCACCGAAAAATGAAGCCTGACGAGAGTGTACTTACATATATAAGAGATAAAATAGAGCCATTTATCTGGCTGGAGAAAGGCAAAGAAGATGAAGGGTAAAGATTCTACTAATAAACTACATACTATTCTATTTGTTTTGAAACAATTTAAAAGGAGGGAAAGTTGGAGAAAAATAAATAATGTTGTCACGTCCTGGCGACAGGATCAAACCTGTTCGGCGCGGTGCACATGAACAACCTCGTATCTCCAATGCCAAAATATATATGGAGAAACAACTTTCCGCTCTTGCGGACGTCCGAGCCAGCGGATTGGAATGGGAATAAGTTTGATCAACTCCCCATTACAATAGCTAAGCGTGTACAAATTTTAAAGGAAATCGCTTCGGTCAATTTTTCTCTATGGGGGGGGGGGGGGCAGAGTGAGTGGTAACAGCACATTGATATAGAGTAGCTAGTCGTGATTAGCGAGCTGACAAGTCTAGCTGGGGAGTGCCCCTGGACCCCAGTTCTTCGCTTCGCGATGAACTTGCGACTCGCTCCGCGAGCCGCCACCGCCCCGCATAGTTTTTAACATTGATGAGAAGACGACATCCATGTTCTAATCTTCTTTTTCGCCAAGTTTTATAGAAGTTCCAAGAGCCGGGACCACATTTTTGTAGGGGGCCGCCATCTTGCATTTTGAAGTTTTGAAAATCTGACCAAAAATTCGAGTTTCCCGTCAAAATACATCTCCTGATATCAAATTTCATAAAAATCGCTGGATATCAGGAAGCGATATATCATATTAGACCACGGCCGCCATCTTGGATTTTTGAATTTTGAAAATCTGACCAAACATTCGAGTTTCCCGTCAAAATGTAACCTCTGATACCGAATTCCACTAAAATCAATGGATCATGAGCCGATAAAGCTTCTTAGGCCACGGTCGGCGTCTTGGATTTCGAGATTTTGAAAATCTGACCGAAAATTCGAGTTTCCCACCGAAAATTACCGGCTGATACCGAGTTTCACGAAAATCAATCAAACAGGAGCCGACTTAGCATTTTAAGCCACGGCCACCATCTTGGATTTTGAAATTTATAAAATCTGACCGATAATTCGAGTTTCCCGCCGAAAAGTTCCACTGGTTAGCAACTTTCACGAAAATCCATCAACCTGGAGTCGACTTAGCATTTCAGGCCACGGCCGCCATCTTGGATTTCGAAATTTAGAAAATCTGACCGAAAATTCAAGTTTCATATCGAAAAGTACTTGAGGATACCGAGTTTCACGAAAATCCGTCAATCTGGAGCCGACTTAGCATTTTAGACCACGGCCGCCATCTTGGATTTCGAAATTTTGAAAATCCGACCAAAAATCCGAGTTTCCCGTTGAAAAATAACGCCTGTTACCCATTTCAACAAAAATACGTCGAAGAATACCTACTAAAACCTTAAATTTCGTCTATAAGGCTGTGACGTCACGCAACAGAATTGAAACTGTTCGGCGCGGTGTGCGTAAACAACCGCGTATCTCCAATGTAATACTATTAGGAGAGACAACTTTTCGCTCTTGCGGGCGTCCTGGCCAGCGGATTGTAATCGGAATAATTTTCATCAACACCTCACTACAATTGCTAAACATGTACCAAGTGTAAAGGAAATCGCTTCGGCCAATTTTTCTTTATGGGGTGCAGAGTGAGCCGGCGAGGCAGCTTTATATAGAGTAACTAGTCGTGATTAGCTCGCTTTGCGAGCTGACACGTCTAGCCGGGGAGTGCCCCTGGACCCCAGTTCTAGGCTTCGCGACGAACTTGCGACTCGCTCCGCGAGCCGCCACAGCCCCGCACAGTTTTTAACATTGATGAGGAGACAACATGTATGTCTTTATCTGCTTTTTCACCAAGTTTTACAGAAATTGATGTTCTAGGAGTCCGGACCGTGTTTTCGTGCGGGGCCGCCATCTTGGATTTGGAAATGTTGAAAATCTAACCAAAAATTCGAGTTCCCCGTCGAAAAGTACCCATGAATACCGAGTCTCAGGAAAATCGATAGAACAGGAGCCGACTTAGCATTTTAGGCCACGGCCGCCATCTTTTGGATTTGGAAATTTTGAAAATCTAACCAAAAATTCGAGTTCCCCGTCGAAAAGTACCCTGGATCTCCGTGTTTCACAAAAATTGATCAAACAGGAGCCGACTTAGCATTTAAGGCCACGGCCGCCATCTTGGATTTTTGAATTTTGAAAATCGGACCAAAAATTCGAGTTTTTCGTCGAAAAATACCCTTGGATACCGAATTTCACGAAAATCGATATAACAGGAGCCGATTTAGCATTTTAGGCCACGGACGTCATCTTGGATTTGGAAATTTTGAAAATCTGACCAAAAATTCGAGTTTCTCGTCGAAAAAATACCTGCGGATACCGAGTTTCACGAAAATCGATCAAACAGGAGCCGACTTAGCATTTTAGGCCACGGCCGCCATCTTGGATTTTGAGATTTTGAAAATCCGACCAAAAATTCGAGATCCCCCGAGAAGAATCCCCCCGCTTACCAATTTTCCACAAACATTCGTCGAAAAATACCTCCTAAAACCATAAATTTCGTCTATAAGGCAGTGACGTCACGCAACAGGATTGAACCTGGTCGGCGCGATGCGCGTAAACAACCGCGTACCTCCAATGTAATACTATATGGAGAAATAACTTTTCGCTCTTGCGGGCGTCCGAGGCAGCGGATTTGAATGGGAATAATTTTAATCAACTCCTCATTACAATAGCTAAGCGTGTACCAATTTTAAAGGAAATCGCTTCGGCCAATTTTTATCTAGGGGGGGGGGGGGGGGGCAGAGTGAGTGGGGACAGCGGTTTTATATAGAGTAACTAGTCGTGATTAGCTCGCTTTGCGAGCTGACACGTCTAGCCGGGGAGTGCCCCTAGACCCCAGTTCTACGCTTCGCGACGAACTTGCGACTCGCTCCGCGAGCCCCGCACAGTTTTATCATTGATGAGGAGACAACATCTATGTCTTAAACTTCTTTTTCACCAAGTTTTACAGAAATTGATGTTCTAGGAGTCCGGACCGCGTTTTCGTGCGAGGCCGCCATCTTGGATTTGGAAATGTTGAAAATCTGACCAAAAATGCGAGTTTTCCGTCGAAATACACCTCCTAATACCGAATTTCACAAAAATCGATCGATATCAGGAAGCGATATAGCATTTTAGGCCACGGCCGCCATCTTGGATTGTTGAATTTTGAAAATCGGACCTTAAATTCTAATTTCCCGTCGAAATATACCCCCGGATACCGAATTTCACGAAAATCGATCGAACAGGAGCCGACTTAGCATTTTAGGCCACGGCCGCCATCTTGGATTTTTAAATTTTTAACATCTGACTACAAATTCGAGTTTCTCGTAAATTTAATGGCCTAAACCCTCTCAGGCGGTCCTAAAAACATGGTTTCGTGAAATTTCTATCTCCTGACCCCATCCCCCCCCCCCAACCCGAAAAACCCATTTTCCCGGGAAGTTTGGGGTATTTTCACGTTTTATTTCATATCTCCCGCGCTTTTCACTTAAAATGCACCAAAATATCACCAAACACACATCGGACCAATCAGTTTTTCGGGTTTAAAAATCGAATTTATCGCACCATATTTGGACCCTTAAAAACATTCATAAAAATCGTAAATTTCCAATTATTTCTAGATTTTAGCGGTTAAAAAAAAAAGAGAACACATACATTTTTTGTTTTTACTTCAAAATGTAGGTAATATACCCAGTTGTGACCAAGAAAAAATTCAAGCCATCAAGCATGGTGACTCCCATTGAAAAAATGTTTTTTTTTTTGGCACCGAAACAGTGAAAATGGCTATATTGGCAACGGTTTACTCGCACGCTATCCGGATAAAAACACTAAAATCCCTAATTTTTGTTTCCTATGTTTCAAGAAGCATGCCTTAGTATCGACGTATAGATCATATTTCAAGTCGATCCAGTCCTTGCGCCCCACGTAAAGTATCGATTTTTGGCGCCAAAAGTCAATTTTGCTATTTAAGAAGAGGTTACTCGAGTAGGATGGCCCTTGTTTTTGACTTTACGGAAATTTAAAGTGCGGCACCCTGCAAATGGTTCTATTTGATGAGGAAATAACGAGAAAAAATAAAACTGGGGGAAAAAATACTTTAAAAACGCGCCTCGGAGAACCTAAAGTTGCGAGCGTGGTGCGCGAGGACGCGTTTTTCTGTCACTTCGCGAATTTTTTTCCTCCTTTTAAAATGTTGCCACGGCTTTGATATTTTTGGAGGTGACACACTTCTTAAAGCACTTTACGAGAAAAATATTGAAACTTATCTCGCCAATTTTAAAATGCCCTTTTTCTCCCCTCAAAAAGACCACATCGTGCCATTTTGCGGAGTTTCCCTTAAAACCGGTAAGTTGCATGTTAGCCTCGAAATACCTTTGAATTGAATTGTTTTCCAGCAGCTGAACAGAATTGTTTTCTTTTTGGTAGACCTTCTACTTCTAGAATCTGAATATTGTTTGCTTTTGACTCTTCAAAAAATTCAAACTCGTTCAGGCTAACAGTGCCGGGAGAATTTTACGCACAATCGGCAAAATGGCACGATGTGGCCTTTTTGAGGGGAGAAAAAGGGCATTTTAAAATTGGCGAAATAAAGTTCAATATTTTTCTTGTAAAGTGCTTTAAGAAGTGTGTCACCTCCGAAAATATCAAAGCCGTGGCAACATTTTAAAAGGAGGAAACAAATTCGCGAAATGACAGAAAAACGCGTCCTCGCGCAACACGCTCGCAACTTTAGGTTCTCCGAGGCGCGTTTTTAAGGTATTTTTTCCCCCAGTTTTATTTTTTCCCATTATTTCCTCATCAAATAGAACCATTTGCAGGGTGCCACACTTTAAATTTCCGTAAAGTCAAAAACAAGGGCCATCCTACTCGAGTAACCTCTTCTTAAATAGCAAAATTGACTTTTGGCGCCAAAAATCGATACTTTACGTGGGGCGCAAGGACTGGATCGACTTGAAATATGATCTATACGTCGATACTAAGGCATGCCTCTTGAAACATAGGAAACAAAAATTAGGGATTTTAGTGTTTTTATCCGGATAGCGTGCGAGTAAACCGTTGCCAATATAGCCATTTTCACTGTTTTGGTGCCAAAAAAAAAACATTTTTTCAATGGGAGTCACCATGCTTGATGGCTTGGATTTTTTCTTGGTCACAACTGGGTATATTACCTACATTTTAAAGCAAAAACAAAAAATGTATGTGTTCTCTTTTTTTTTAAACCGCTAAAATCTAGAAATAATTGGAAATTTACGATTTTTATGAATTTTTTTAAGGGTCCAAATATGGTGCGATAAATTCGATTTTTAAACCCGAGAAACTGATTGGTCCGATGTGTGTTTGGTGATATTTTGGTGCATTTTAATTGAAAAGCGCGGGAGATATGAAATAAAACGTGAAAATACCCCAAACTTCCCGGAAAAATGGGGTTTTCGGGGCTGGGGGGGGGGGGGTGGAGGGTTAGGAGATAAAAATTTATCGACCCATGTTTTTAGGACCGCCTGAAAGGGTTCAGACCATTCAACTCAAAATCCGTGAGGAGGGGTATTTTGGTGCCCTTACCCAGACACACCCTTCCTGCAATTTAAAGAGAAATATTTAGCACACTGAATAGAATTGCAGGTTATATCGTTCCCTGTCAAACGGAACTATGTGCAATGTGTATGAGCCATAGGCATATATCTAGAGCCTTGTAGACAGTGCTCATGAGTTAAGGACGAAGCGGGAGGAGCATGGCGGTGGCTACGTCACTGGCACCTCATAAATCCCATTTATTCTTATTGCCCTAGCACCAACGAGCACACCCCATCTTTCCCACCTGCACATAGTTCTGTTTGACACAAATATGTCCAATTAGCTGTAGGCTTAACCCAGCAGGCTTAAAATCCAGCGGTGTTACATCTTCCTTGAAGTGTCATTATTCAAATGATTCTCATCCAATCTTCAAATGCTACAAATTTTAAAACTCTCTGTTCCTGAACGTATTATATTGAGGTGGTTAAAGGATTAAAGGTTTGTGAAATTTGCTTCAACAAAAATCATGAAAAGAAGAAGTGTACACGAGAAAAATGTAAAACATGCAGTAAGAATCATAATTCAATCCTCCATCAGGTAGATTATACTAAGTCAAGTGATACTTTTGCAATGGCATGACTAAATGACGTTGAGAGTGATTTTTGTAATGTTATTATATGTCGTTCCGTCGTAACGTTCCGTTAGACATACAGGGTCATCCAAAAGTCACCTACCACCCCTGTAACTTTTTTCCTAATGGAGACAGAAGTTTGAAACTTTGGGAATGTTCCTCGGTTTAAGGTAGCAACTTTTTGGTCCCCCCCAAAAGTTTGGGGGGCGGGGGCTAACTTTTTTTTCAAACGGCAACCCCCCCTTTTGTGATACCCCATTCGAAATATAATGAAAAAAGAAAATTTTTGGCGCAAACCGCAGGTCAAAATGTTGATTTTTGACAAAATGGCAGCCGGTCAAAGTTCAAAATGTCGGAAATTTGGCATGTCCGTTTTTTATCGGCGGATTGGTCTGAAACTCAGAATCCTAGGGTTTTTCGGGACGAGAAAAACTATTCTGGCATTAGTTTTCCAAAAGTGTCAGTCCTTTTCAAAATGGCGGCGGTTAAAATGGCGGCTTAGAGCGGGAAGTGGATATTTAGGCTGCTTATTGCCGGATGTGTATGAGACTTGGTATCCGGGGGTATTTCGGCACGAGAAGAACGAATCATTCATTGGATTTTTGGAATTTTTAAAAGCTTTAAAATGGCGGCAAAAAAATGACGGAAAATCCATATCAAGGCTGTTTACCGATAGATTTGCACGAAAGTCAATACTCTGGTGGTTTTTGGCTCGAAAAAAATTAATCTTCCTTGATTCTTCCTTGAAATCTTCTTTGATTTTGGAAACACTGAATATCGTCAAAATGGTGGCGGAAACATAACGGAAAATCCGCATCCACCATCACCATTCAAATTTTCGCCACCATTTTAAAGTGTTTAAATATACCAAAAATCTAATGAAGTATTCGTTCTTCTCGTGCCGAAATACCCCCCGTCTCATACAAATCCGGCGATAAGCAGCCTAAATATCCACTTCCCGCTCTAAACCGCCATTTTTACTGCCGCCATTTTGAGAAGGACTGACATTCCTGGAAAACTAATGCCAGAATCGTTTTTCTCGTCCCGAAAAACCCTTGGATTCTGAGTTTCAGACCAATCCGCCGATAAAAAACGGACATGCCAAATTTCCGACATTTTGAACTTTGACCGGCTGCCATTTTGTCAAAAATCAACATTTTGACCTGCGGTTTGCGCCAAAAATTTTCTTTTTTCATTATCTTTCGAATGGGGTATCACAAAAGGGGGGTTGCCATTTGAAAAAAAAAGTTGCTACCTTAAACCGAGGAACATTCCCAAAGTTTCAAACTTCTGTCTCCATTAGGAAAAAAGTTACAGGGGTGGTAGGTGACTTTTGGATGACCCTGTATGTCTAACGGAACGTTACGACGGAACGACATATAATAACATTACAAAAATCACTCTCAACGTCATTTAGTCATGCCATTGCAAAAGTATCACTTGACTTAGTATAATCTACCTGATGGAGGATTGAATTATGATTCTTACTGCATGTTTTACATTTTTCTCGTGTACACTTCTTCTTTTCATGATTTTTGTTGAAGCAAATTTCACAAACCTTTAATCCTTTAACCACCTCAATATAATACGTTCAGGAACAGAGAGTTTTAAAATTTGTAGCATTTGAAGATTGGATGAGAATCATTTGAATAATGACACTTCAAGGAAGATGTAACACCGCTGGATTTTAAGCCTGCTGGGTTAAGCCTACAGCTAATTGGACATATTTCTGACAAACAGAACTATGTGCAGGTGGGACTTCTTTTGGTGGGCAGGTGGGACAAACTTCTATCTCAATTAGGAAAAAAGTTACAGGGGTGGTAGGTGACTTTTGGAAAAACCTGTATAATAACATTAGAAAAATCACTCTCAACGTCATTTAGTCATGCCTTTGCAGAAGTTTGCTAGTAGGCAACGGTGACGTTGCCTACGAGAATGCGCAACGGTTTTATTTGTTTTTAGAAGAAATAAGGTACTTTATTATTCATTAACTTAAATTTCAACACCACCTTCTCCATGATAGGCCGTCACCTCGCGGCCAAAGCATCACAAGCGGCTTTCGGCGTTTAAAAATTTCCGCCGCCATTTTATTTTTTTACAGAAAAATATTTGCTTAAATCTGTTGGAAAATTCACTGAATTTTATCGGTAGCACAAAGAAAATTCACCGAAATTTTGGGACAGATTTGTTGATCGATTTCTGTGTAAAAAAATAAAATGGTAGCGAAAATATGTAAACGTCGCATGCCGCTTGTGATACTTTGGCCGGAAGGTGACGATAAGTTCTTGCCATTTATTTTTTATTAACATAGTAGCTACTTAAAAATTTTATGAGCTAAAATCAAGACAACGTATTGGACTTGTACTTGTACTTTTACTTGTACGCGTTGTTGCCGAATAATGATCTCCCATTCAGAGTTTCTCGTGTCATTTTACATAGGAATCGACATCTGACTCGACGCTATCCGCAAAATTTAAAACTTTCACCATGGCGGCGGCCATCTTGGACGCCATCTTGAATTCTGGGCGTCGGTTCAATTTTTGTACTTGACACCATCGAAATTCTGATTCTAGACATCCTAAAGAAGAGAATGACATATCACAACAATTTTACCCACGAAACTGCACACGGATGCAAATGTGGTACTGGACTATTTAGCCAGTGACCGGCCGCTTGGCGTCCATCCGCTGTTCGAACAATAAATCACACTTTAAACGAAAGAAAAACATTTGTTCACTTGAGACAGAGGTAGAAGTAAAGTAAGTGTGTTCCCTCCAAGATTCCCTCCAAAAATTGACAGCGTTGGCAGTGTTGGCCTGTAAAAATCACTCATCCTAAAAAACGACAAGCTCATCACGAGCGAACATCCCTCACGCGAGGACTTGCAAAAACGAAATAAAATGTGCAACAACGTTGAAATTAAGCCCATAGTGACTTTTCATAGCTCCTAGTTACACCTCCTAGCGGTAAAACCCGGATATTTTCCACCGTTGCCCCACCGTTACAGAAAAATTCCGGTTTTTTGGGTCCCCCTCCCCTCGTAAAATCTGACGAGTTACAGAGCTTGCGCATAAAATTCTCTAAAAATCCTGCTCAAAACTGGAATATTTCCTTGAAATATAAAACCTTTGAAGAAAAAAAAAGGAATCTCCTGAGGGCGTGTGTGACATCCCTTTCACATACTAATAAAGGAGACAAAGAGGGGTAATAACTTCCAAGGGAAAGAGTGGCATTAAACCTGTTGCGTGAAAACCTTTCCTATATAACCATATCGATCCGAGTTTACAGCGAATAAAACCTCAACCGCGTCATTGTGACAATTCATCCCGAAAGTTCCAAGGCAAATCAAAAGGTCGGCTCATCAAATTTCAATAAACGCAGCCTTGGTGATAATCACTGTTCCACGTTTTATGACATGCCCCAGTTTAAAAATTCCCTGCTTTACCCTGTCATAGATGAAAGAGACTCTTCTATTCTATGATCCTATATGATACAACTGCAATTACCTAAAAATAAATTTAGATGACACGTCGGTCGATGGTAAAGCCAGCTCATCCGATCGTAATTACTCATAGTAACTGCTTTCACTAAAGGAGGAGTATCGTTAAGGGCCTTTTCCGCCCTAACCTGGATTTTGCTGAATGTTTCACATTTTCAAAGTACCAGTCCTAGGTAGACCCTATGGCAAATACATATTTTATCGAACGGAGCCCATGCAAAGGTGCAGCAGAGCAGCAACCCCAAAATCCTGGCATCGAAAAAATGGTCATTTTCGTCAAATTTTTCCGCTGTTATCACTCTTGCAGTAAATGATTTCAATGTATTTTTTTTTTTTTTTTTTGCCTAATTTTCATTTCTGGCCTTTTAAAGGGTCTCCGATGAATTTTGAAGGGGCCTTACGGTCCATTATTGCCATTTTTTACCCCTTTTTAGAGGTTTCTTTTTTTCAATTTTACACACGCAGAACTCAATTTAAACTGAAAACCGTAAGACTGACAGACAAACCGAGTGTGAGATCACTTATGCCTTTGCCTGTCTGTCATACGAGTTTCCCGCTAAATGCGCCAATTTTCCCTAACTTAACCTCTTCTTATCGCGGTAAGTTCAAAATTAGTTCAACATTGCGTTTTCAAGTCCCCAAATTTCGAGCAGAAGTTGAAAAAAACCATAATTAAGGTGATTAAATTTGACCGTCTAATTGTCATTTTTTTAAACTTCTGCTCGAAATTTGGGGACTTGAAAACGCAATGTTGAACTCATTTTGAACTTACCAAGATAAGTTGGGTTAAGTTTGGGAAAATTGGCGCATTTAGCAGGAAAATCGTATGACCTTTGAACTGACGTATTTGGGGGTCCGAACCCCCCTTAAAATTAGTTGGAGGTTATTTCTGTAATTTTTACTTAAAAGTGCTTACAATTTGCTACATTTTCCTGTTTTATTATTTCTCTACGATAATAATTTAAACCGGAGTTAAGATTTTTTGAAAATAGGTCAAATTTGACTTTTGACCTATCATAACTCGGTCAAAAATTAAGATATTAATTTGTGGTTTGCGCCAAAATTCTTAATTTTCATAACTCTTTCCAACGATGTATCACAAAATAGGGGTTACCATTTTAAAAAGAAAGTTGAGGCCCCCCCCCCCCCCCCCGCCTCCCCTGAGGGAGAGGCTAAGATTGTGAACCTTCTAAAAGATGGTTCCATTTGAGATAGAAACATTCCCAAAGTTTCATTCTTCTATCTTTAGCCGTTCAAAAGTTACCGGGAGGCGGGGGGGGGGGGGGGGTACGAACTTTTGGGACACCCTGTGTGACTTTTATGTGGATTGTAGGACACATTGCCCACGCAGTTTCTGTTTGGTATTTGGCCTGTAGAAACATCTTGAGATCCAAGGATGATCTCGAAGATACAGGAATAAACTGGTGAGATGAAAAGAAGGATACGGTGGAAGCACCTTGAGGGTCCACTGTATCACGTTCATCTGAGCCATTACATGTTCGGTGAGACGCATTGCAATTTTCCTTGATATGGAGGATTCTAGGAAGTGAATTTTAAGTACAAAATAAAGTATCCAATATGGAAAATTGCAATGCGTCTCACCGAACATGTAATGGCTCACATGAACGTGATATAGTGGACCCTCAAGGTGCTTCCACTGTATCCTTCACTTCATCTCACTAGTTTATTCCTGTATCTTCGAGATAATCCTTGGTTCTCAAGATGTTTGTATCGGAACCTTATGTTTTGAGATAAGCATCTGGGTTCGGTTATTGCAATGTTCAGTTTGATGAATCAAAAAAATAAATTGTTTTTATTCTTCAATTAGGTACAATGAATAGAAAAAAAATCATACCCTGCTAAAAATGATGAGTAGGCTATTCAGAATTCGCCGATTCACATGAGAAGAATTTCGTACTTATATGAGTAGAAATCCTACTCATATCACTAGAATATTCTACTCATAAGAGTAGAAACCCTGGTAAAAATAAGCCATAAAGGCGATAGAGAAATCTTATGGCCGGCTGTAGGATTTTCTATAGCTTTTATAGCTGGCGATAGGATTTTCTTATCGCCCTTATGGCCGGCGATAAAAAGCTCTATCGCCACGAATGGCCGGCGATAGAAGGCTCAATCGCCGGCTATAGCCACGAATGGCCGGCGATGGAACGTTCAACCGCCGGCTATAGCCACGAATGGCCGGCGATAGAACGTTCAATCGCCGGTTATAGCCACGAATGGCCAGCGATAGAACGTTCAATCGCCGGCTATAGCCACGAATGGCTGGCGAGAGAAAGTTCTACAGCCGGCGATAGAAAGTTCTACAGCCAGCGATAGCCACGAATGGCCGCGATAGAACGTTCTGCAGCCGGCGTTAGCCGTGAATAGCCAGCGATAGGACATTCAATAGCTGGCCACTTGTGGATAACGGCAATAACCATCCGCTGCCAAAACAGCCATCTGTAGCCGGCAAGAGAATGTTCAGTATCCGGCGATTGGAAATACGCGTGTGCACGAGGGGCAATTAAAAAAGTAATTTTTTTCGAAAATCATCATAAGCGCCAGTGAATCTATCCTGGTTTCTTTTCTAAAAATATTTTTCTTCAATTTTTTCTCAATAATTCTTACTTTTCCAAAATTTGATTTGATTTTGATTTTTTTTTATTTGAATCGGCCATATACACTGTTAAAAATCGTTGATTCCGTCCAACGGAAAATCCGGATTGAGAATGAACAGGGGAGTGAGATTCAGCGCATAGGTGCTGAGATGTGTCGCATGAGTGCGCAAAGCACTCCGCACCGGAGCTTCAGTTGGGCCCTAAGTCACGCGCACCTAGGCTATCTCTCTCTCGCACTAGCGCTATATACTGTCTCTTCTTCCCTTTAGGCCTACCAATCCAACGATGAAAATGAAAAATTTAAAGAGAAAAAATAAAAATAAGTAATAAGTAAATAATAGAATAGAATAGTGGAAATAATAGAGTAGCAGAAATAATAGAATTACAGAGACAACAGAAGAGAAATCAAATAAAGTAAATTAAATATATGATAAAATGAAGTCAAAGACTAAATTGAAGTAAAAAATTAGAGGGAGCAAGGAGATGAAGTAAAAAAATGAGGTGAAGAAAAAATAAAGTATAAGGGAAGAAACTAAATGAGGTTAAAGAATAGAATGAATTTAAAAAGTAAACATGATGAAGTATTAAAATAAATTACAGTAAAAAATAAAACAAAATAAGGGAATAAGAAGTAAATAATTTAAGAAAAAAATGAAGTACTTGAAAAAATAAAACAAAATAAGGGAATAAGAAGTAAATAATTTAAGAAAAAAAATGAAGTACTTGAAAAAATAAAATAGAGTGAAGAAAAAAATAGAGTCAGCAAGGAAATAAATCAAGTAAAACGATAAAATAAATTTAAAAAATATAGTAAAGTAAAAAGTAAAATAAATACACGGACAAATCCAGGCAGATTGAAAATATCCTAGTTTCCCGTTCAAATCGACGTTAAATATCGGTTTTGCGTCACATAAAGGCAGCATCTGGTATAGCTTAATGGTTAGGGTCTTCGGTTTGTGTTAGGCAGGTCCCGGGTTCAATCCCTAAGGTAGGTAAAAATTTCTAATCTTCAAAATCGGGTAAATTACATCCCAGTAGTTTCATTATTCTTATTTTTCATGGTTTCAAAATTTATTTCCACAATTAACCCTTTTCCACCATCCCCTAGCTGCGAACCCCTAAATTTTCTATAGCCGGCGATTGAGAATTCCTACAGCCAGCCATAGGAATTCTCAATCGCCGGCTATAGAAAATTCCTATCGCCAAAAGGCCATGTTTCAATTTACCATAGGATTTTTCCTATGGCCGGGCTATAGGTAATTTGTATGGCTTATTTTTACCAGGGAAAGTTCAACTCATACGAATTCAATTTTTTTCATTTTTCAGAAGTTGTGTTTTTGACCAGGACACACCGACATCAAATGTAACTTTGAAAAATAAGAACATTTTCTTCTTGTAATTTTTTTGATGCGGTGACTAGTTTCTGAGATATTGGCCACGGTAGATTCAACGCTAAACTCATGTGAGTTGAAATCTCTAGTGATATGAGTCGGCGAAAAGTGAATAGAGAAATTCTGCTCATGTGAGTTAAATTCTATTCATTTAAGTTGAAATTCTTTTCACATGAGTTGAAATTCTATTCATATGAATAGAAATTCTATTCATATGAATTGAAATTCTATTTATATGAATTGAAATTCTATTCATATGAATTGAAATTCTATTCATATTAATTGAAATTCTATTCATATGACTTTGATTTTCTACTCATTTGTACTCACCATTTTTAGCAGGGTATAAAGAAAAGAAAGCTACACAAGTTATGATAATCCATGCTGACACCCCCCCCCCCCAGTATCGTCCGTTGGACATACATTGGGCACAGAGACAGCGTTCTGAATGATTTTGGCGCGCTCTAAATGTTTAAAAAAATCACGTTTGCTTGTAAGAATGTCTTTAATAGAGCGTGTCACGAGAGACCAGGATTCCGTATTCTTGAGAAGCAACTCTTGAACGTGTCGCGGACGAGCAAGAAATAATTTAATACTTCCTGGAGCAGGGGTATAAGAAAACTAGGGGGCTACGCCCCCTGTCCGCTACGCGGCCCAACCCCCTGAAGGCGCTCCGCGCCATCAATGGACCGCTTAGCGGCCCTATTTTTACCCTCCTATCAGTGTTAGTTTTATTTTTCCCCTAAAAAATTACTTTATGAGGTATACTTTAATTTTAAACTTTACTTAAAATTACTTTAAAATTAAAAGGACGCGTTTTGGAATGACTGCCTGATGAAATATTGCAGTAAAACATTGAACAACTTTTGTCAAATAACATTTAAGAATTCATGAGTCGAGGATCGAACCCACACAGATTTCAAAGTGGACGCATTTGACGTCTTAGACGACTCGGCCACCGCTCGACATGAGGTGGTCAGTGCGAATCTTGTGTAGATAAGTGTAGAGCAGGTGCGCAGGCCACATAGCTACTGCGCAACCTCCTCGACCACCGCGCATCCTCCCGCGCATAGCGGTAGCAGTACCGGAGCATTCTGTAAACTCACTCACTTTTATAACGTGATTTTAAAAAATCCTGGGTCCTATTTCCAAAATCTGATTACAGCGGGCTCATCTAGGGCCTATTACCTGTCGATTTACGCAAAAATCATGGAAATCGGCCCGGTAGAACGCTCAAACGAACTATGACAAAAATTATAAATTTACATTGTTTAAATGGGAAAATTCGCAACTTTACCACGTAATATAAAAAAACCTGGGCCATATTTTGAAAATCTGAAAAAAGTTGGCTTATCTAGAGACAATTGCCCGTCGATAGCCGCAAAAATCATTAAAATCGGCCCGGTAGAACGCTGGAACGAAGCGTTACCAGTTACGCAAAATTAGGAGGTCTCGGAGCTTATAGTATAGATGGACGAACGGGAGTGGAAGATGTGCCGACTCATGAGTGCAATTCGCAAAGGACTTCGTAAATTCTTTCAATTATCTCATGTGACCCATAGCAACCAACCGCATATGAAGAGTCTATGGAGCTAAGTTTGAGATGGAGTAATAACGTGTCTGGAATAAGGAGTCGGGCAAACCTAGTCAGCAACTCTGCTCGAATTCCTGGAATCTTACATGAGAGAGCCTCATAAACCGTGTCCATGTTGTCCATCGCTCGGATCGATTGCGATTTGAGGATCCATATACTTGACAAGTTCACGTCTGAAATGATCGATCGCCAGAATGTCTTTAATAGAGCACGTCACGAGAGACCAGGATTCTATATTTTTGAGAAACAACTCTTGGAAGTTGTCGACGGTCATAGAGCATCCCGGACTTCTGGAGAGTGGAAGGATTAGATCTTCTTCCGAGAGCCGCTCTCCTATCTCTCATGTGCAATACTTTGCGGATTGCACTCTCGAGTATGCCCATCTTCCACTCCCGTTCGACTATTTTCTTATACCCCTGCTTCAAGAAATACATTATTTCGTGCTCGTCCGCGACACGTTCAAGGAGTTGGCAAAATCCTTCTGTTATCGCATATAACCCATAACACCCAACCACATCGGAAGTGTCAATGGAGCTGAGTTTGAGACGGAGTAACAATGTGTCTTGAAAAAAGCTTCGAAACAAGCTGGTCACACCGATCACGATCGTGAAATTCTGAGTATCGTCGAAGAGCTTCGCAGAGCGGATTACATCCACTAAATATAGGTACCCATAGAAAATGAGTCACACCGACCGGTTTGGAAGATGGAAAGCGATTTACGTTCGCAACTCGAAGTAAGGTCTCAAAGGTGACGGTTTTCTATTGGATTCGGACGGGAATTATCTCGTATCGAACAAACGGATCCCACAACTGCAAGATCCCGAAGAGGATACCGACGCCGTGAACAAGCAATGGACAGACTCGAGGTGGACCGAAGCTAGGAATTTAGCACAACTTCGTTTGGGGGAAAATGGAAGAATATAAAAATATCATGCACGACTCGAGACGAGATTATCACTACTGGAAAATAGGATCAAAGAATCAGAGGTTCCAACAACGGTTGGGACTCGAACGAAAGGAAAATGAGGCGATGAGTCGCACAGACGGTTTTGGTCGATCAAAGTTCCGGCGCGGTCCTAAAGGTGACGGATTCCAATTGGATTCCGACTGTAATTATTTCGTATCGAACAAACGGATTCGTCAAGTGCAAGATCCCGAAAACGATGAAGATGCGGTGAACAAACAATGGTCAGAAACCAAGTGAAAGGAATAAGCCATGAATCCACCAACTTCAGCAATCTTACATTCGTCTGACTAAAATAGTACCATCGACACAGCATTTGAATCGATAGAGTGGACGAAGACGTCGACGGTCATGTCGTCAGAGAAACGTGGGATCGTTGAGGAATTACATAAAAGTGCACGACGGAACTATCCGCGTCGTAAAGTACGGACTCTCGGATTGTTCGATGTATGGCAAGCCGATCTCGTCGAGATGCAAACGTATACCCCTTCCGTCAACAAAAGAAACAGATATCTTCTTACCGTCATCGACGCGCGTGCTCGAAAAAGGCGCTGGCTGAACCACTCAAATCGAAAACGGCCGCGGATGTTGACGAAAATTTTTGATTCATCAAACTGAACATTGCAATAACTAAACCCAATTTCTCATTCCAAAGTACAAGGTTCCGGTAAGCCCTCGTCCCACGATCAAATGAACTCATCAAATGCAAGACGGCGGGTTCATCAACATTTGACGGCCCGCTAACATTCGATAGCGGACTTGCGCAAAAACCTGTCGCCATCTTGCATTTGATGACTATTTGATGAGTTTATTTGATCGTGGGACAAGAGCTATATACATCTCCAAGCGCTCTGATACACACCACCCAGACCCTAAAAATAAAATTCCCGAATCAGACCTTACTCTCCGATACGCCATGGGCGTAGCTAGGGGGGTCCTGGGGGGGCTGCCCCCCCCCCCAGAAAAACGGGATCCTCCATTCCTCACCCCCCCCCCCCGCTCTCTTCACCACGAGAGGTGGTCCCATGCCCCCCCCCCCCCTTAGAGAAATGTCCTAGCTACGCCCCTGCCGATACCAGACCCATCCTGGAGGATATCGATGGAGAAAATGCAGAAGTGCGTACCTCGGAAAACACGATTTTTCAGGAGAGTAAAAAAACCATCTACATCCCTCCTTATTGTCAGTAGAAGGGTAATAATTCTTGAGGATAGCAAGAATATAAGATGCTTTTTTAGACTTCATCAATATTTTGAATAATTTCTCGCGCTGTTAGAAAATACGGCCGAAATGCCGAGATTCGCGTTTTCGGCACTAAGAATTGACGCACTTTATCGCGAGATACGCATTTCTGCAATTGGTGTTTTAAACCCATTGTTGGCGAATTTTGATAATTTAAAAACTGAAAAAAGGGTTTCATGCTTACAATTCTTTGTCAAAAGCTTTAGTTTGACCTCATACGGCCGGATCAAGCATTGTATGCATGATTGGAAACTGACATTAGATTACGAGATATATGCGTTTCTGCAATTAGCGTTTTGAAGCTATTCTTGATCATTGAGATCAAAAAAAGAATTTATTCAACCTCAAAACTTATTTAGAAGCTTTAGTCGATCCAATACACTAAATGAAGCATCGTTTGACCGGATTGACTCTGATAAAACTGACCGTGTGATGAACCGTCAGTTCAATCAGTTCATGATTGCATTGGCCCAGAGAGTAAAAATGGACATGAACGCCGCGCGCTGCTAGTAGGTATTAGATACCTATGAAGAAATGATACTGGAGGGCCCTCGAGTGATAATCCACCTTCAATTACAAGCGTATGCAACATTAATGTCAAGTAACAGTACCTAATCCCCCCTTCCCTCGTCTATCGGCCTATCACCAGCATTCACTGATATTATGCATGCTGGACTGCCTGATTATCCACATTTATCCACATCAACTTTTCTTTTAGATAGATAAATGAAAACCATTGAAAACAAACACAGAACAGCTGATCAGCTGATGTGCGGTGTTGGCGGGAAACGCTGCTGAGGAGCGCGCGTTGTGATTGGTTGTGCGTAAGGAGCGCCGAAAAATGAACAGGCCTGAACGAGATACGCATTCCTGCACTTAAGCTCGAGATACGCGAAAAAGTTTTACGGTTTTAGGTGACTTCCCGATTTTCTTCGATTATAATGTCTTACTAGCTGATAGACGACATCTTCAACTACACGTTTATGCAGCTGACTCAAAACTGTCAAAAATCCAGATACGCACTTCTGCACTTTCACCATCGATATGGTCTGCCGAGAATTTCTCAAGTTCGAAAATCCGAATTTTTTGCACAATTATACAACAATGTAAGGAAAAATTATTTGCGTCATAGACGAATTTTTAACATCAGTTATACAACCTGTCAATATTAAAAGTCAAGAGTAAACAAGCAACCCCCATTAATTCTAGCGATCATAAAAACTCGTATATACCTACACATAAGATAAGCATGCGACTTAGGCAAAAGTCGAATTTTCTCGTAAGGAAAAATTCTATCAAAATTCGGCTAGTCAAGTTTTCCGATCTTTGATAGTATAGAAGAATCGCATCGGTCCGGGGCGGATCGGAGGAGGGGAATTTTCCGAAAATATTTTCGAGCACGGGACTTAGATATATTATTTAATTTCCCGAATCAGACCTTTAAAATTCTATGTTGCCAAGTTTCACCGATACTTACATCATTTGTTTATGTGCACCGTCCGGCAACACTGTTCCACAACCTCCATGTTGAAGGGGTAACATACACCATTGCATAACCCGGAAAATGAAGGGGCAATAGACACCATTGCATAGCCCGCAGATTGAAGGGGGTACATGCAATACCTCGTATGCCTAACCCGGAAAATGAAGGGCTAACGATATTTAGCATTCTTTTTACTGGCCTCAACACTGAAAAAAAAGTATACTACATATAAGGCGGAGCCGCCTTGGACCAAGTAGCCGTTTACTCAAAAAGTATCAAATAGTGACGGAAATTTATTCCAACAGAACAGAGTTCGATTGAATCAAGTAGGTACACGCGTTACCTCAAACTAGCAATCCACGTGTATTAGGAGTGAGAACACGTTTACTTAAAAAAATCCGTGGGGTTGCCGGCAAGTAGGGGACGGTTCTTTTTGTAGTCCGCGCATTTACCGCGGCATGAGTGTATTTTCCGAAGGGTAGTGTCACATTGGGGAGTGAAATCATTTACCCTACCCCTCTTGCCACAGATATGTTTCAAGAAACAGTTCCCCTTGGCTGCGCAACTCCTACCCCCTCCGCCTCCCCCTCACTCGTAAAAACGGTAAATTGCCACTATTATGGAACGCGTTGGCCGATTTCGCTGAAATTCAATAGGAAAACAGTCTTAGTAGATATCTAACTACCATTAAAATTTCAGCTCAAAATATTCATTTTTACTCGAGTTATCGCGTGGACAAAATTAAACCTCCCCCCCCCACTTTGACCCCTCGCTGTGCGAAAAGTAATTAACGTATTCCGATTTCTTCTTCAAATTTTAAAAGTACTCTTAGGGGACTATAAACCACAGAAGTTTCGTTTCAAGAGACTTAAAAATTAACAGACGCTCAACGCTCTGAAAACTGAAAAATCCTCACGCTGGCTGAAATACATACATACATATATACATACATACATACATACATACATACATACATACATACATACACACATACATACATACATACATACCATACATTAATCTATATGACAGAATCATATATATTCGTGATCTACGACTCGAGATCGGTGCACTTTACATGGTCCCAGGTCTAGGTCCCACCATGAGGGAGAACGTAATAGTGTATCTTTCCTTCGGAAAATACACTAAAAGTAGTAACTTCCGAGACGCGAATATATTTACTAAAATTAAGTAATCATCTTCGGTTTGAAAAGAGTACCTACCTGTGATCTTGATCTAAGTCAACCGTTTACTTAAAATCCGGAACGGTTGCGTTACTGACGAGCGCATTTACTGGTTACAGGCTGACGGTTGGGTTGAAATTAGTAAACGGCCGAGCGTCTGGGCCGGAATAGGTTTTTTCCGGACGCGTTCACTTATTTCTAGCCAATTGTTGTTTTAAATTTAGTAAATAGTCACATCGAGGTATGCACGCTGCACCCATACCATATCGACGGCGTAAGTCGGCAAACACATAACTCGTTTGCGGTGTCTAAAAATCTCTGCCTCTATGTTATTTTTTTAAAACAGAACAAATTGACATCTTCCCTTGAAGTTTTTGCAGAATTTTCTTCGCTCAGGGAAGAAAAATCACGGCAGTTTTAAAGCATTGCCGTTGAGTAGATTTCCGTTTAAAAAATAAAGTATAACAGGATGTCTGCGACGTCGCAAATTGAGTTATATGATTGCCGGCTTTCACCGTCGATATGTATTATTATAATCATTAATTGCAAGGAGTCGTGTTGATAACGCGGTGTTGAACGGACGTGCCAGTGTCGAGGCTCCGCGCTAATCTTGACTCTCGATCAAAGATAATACAGACTCGTGCTTTTGTCATTTCTCGTCGAATATGGCTAATTTCGTGATGTGAAACACAGTGCAGTAAAGACAGTGGCTACCAAACCACGGTTTGGCACCATGGCCGATCACGCGACGTCTAATACGCCACAGGCTCCGCCACACCCTACAGACCAAGAACATTTAAGTATTGCTACATCTAATGTTTTACCAGAAAGTTTATTAAATGCCCCAAATGTCGATCAATTTTCTCAGCCGCCACTCATAATAGAAACTCTAAACAATGCTAAAGTTTTGCTAGATACAGAAATCGATGTCATCTCTGATGAACATAGAACACAGGTTCATTCATTCAAATCAGTTATTTCAGACCTGGTGGGATGCACAACTCATTTACATTCCTCTATTCTCACTACTCAAGAACATTATAATAACATTGTTAAGAATTATGCGGTCCTTGAGAGTCAAAACTCGGCACTTGACTCTAAACTTGCCGCGTTAATGGCTGAGGTGCAGCTGCTAAAATCGCAGCCACCAAGTTATGCACCTCCGCCCTCAGTAAATTCCCAGAATCCTCACCCCGTCGAGGATTTAAATGCTCAGGTAACTTTACCGCCTCATCAAACAGGGAGTTCTCCCCTCAACGAGGATGTAAATTCCATACATAGTGTTAATATGGATGATATAGGTACAGACTCTGAAGAAGAATTGGTCGCTCAAGAAACCAGCTGGTTAGCCCCACAGGATACGGATCTTTCAGCTAGAGAAACTTATGGCATTAAGCTTCCCCCAACCAAAAGGAAGCGCGAGGACACAAGAGCAGAACAAGAATCCGGTCAAGTATCCCCCTCAGTTACTACCGATCAGAAAAAGCGGAACAACAAAGGTAAGGGGAAACCAGTTCAACCCACCCTCGAGCATACTCTCGCAAAGGAGGCCCCCTCTTCAAGTAAGAATGCAAAACCTTCACAACCCTGGTAAAAATGATAGGTTGATATCAGTTATAATCAGTAGCGGAAATGAACTGATATTAACTGATTTTAACTGATATCGACGGTTACCAACTGATACCAGTTGAAAGTCTACAGATATTTGATGAGTAACAGTTGGCACCAGTAGAGGTTACACTGATACCAACTGATACCAGTTGAAAGTCTACAGATATTTGATGAGAGTCAGTTGGTACCAGTAGAGGTTGTACTGATACCAGATTATACTCAATAGATCGATGTTGAGCCTCAATAGGTAACAGTTGAAATTTGCTACGTATCACTTGAGGTTCAATTGATATCGGTCCAGCATGAACTGACATCTGTTGAACATCTACTGATCCAAACAGAAATTCAATAGACGTCAATTACAAGTTTAAACTTAGTCCAATGAGGCTACTTATGCATTTTAACAGGACGATCTGGTTGGCATGTTTGACAAGGCCCACTAGGCCACTTCATCAAGGCATCTAGTTTTCAGGGCCACTACATCAATAGAGATATTTATATTAGTTTAATCCCTTTTCCATTCAATTTTTTTCTACGGTAGGTAAATGCATTATTTTATGGTTTTAAAATCTCGAATACCTAATGCTGATTATTTGAAATTCTACGGCCGTTCAAAGATTATGTCACTTGCTAAAGAAAGGAGGAGTTTAAGGACAGTGCAATACGTAGGTGGGTACCCAGCGCTGCTTGCTGTTACACAAAAATCGGTCCTTCACACCAGTTCCATGGGTTTGTCGGCACGGGAGCATGGATTTTATACCAAAAATTCTGTGCGATGCCTACTTCAATTTGTTGTGATTTTGATCAGGAGAATCCCCCATGTAAAAGGGGGGTATAATGTGTAATTTTTGAGCCGCTCCCATCGCAACTGATCTCATATTACTAGATACTATATTTGGTTGATACCATCCCCAGTAAGAATTTTTTCCCACTACAAAAAAGAGATAAATTTTAACCTTTTTTTTTTCTTAATAAGCCGTAAATATTAATACAAAACATGTAATATTTATCCCATGGTTGACGGCTCTTAGAACGCTTTCACGTTTAAAAAAACGTAAATTTATATACATTTCTATATTTTTTACGTAAAAATGTCCTTAGGGCGTTAACCATGGAATCAATTGTACATCTTTTCAATTTTTTTCTCACGCCTGGTAAAATTACGTAAAAATATTGGAAATTACAATAACATTTACTTACGTAAAAAATATATTAAAAATAACGTAGAACTGAAGAAAAATAATCTTGGTAAATCAAGTGTTTACATGAATTTCACTTCAAATTCATATCAAAAAATGTAAAAAGAAAAAAGATGTGATTTCGAGGAGACTAAACATTTTTCATATAAAATTTACATGAATTTAAGTAAATGATTTCCTTATCGGCGACAACTTGATCCTTTTTTTAACATAATTTTATCACTGCACAAAAAGAACGTGGCAAAAACACATAAAAATTATCTCGATCATTTTTTTTCTTAACTGAAAATTCATATAAAGACATATCAATTTCTTCAACGCTCACCACTCGAAAATATTTTTTTCCATAATTTACACATAAAAATTACATGAAAAGAATGTGACGAAAACACATAAAATTACCTTGATCAATTATTTTTTTCACATGAAATTCATATAAATATGTTAATGAAATTTTTTTGACCCTCCCGCAATAAAGATTTAATTATTTGTTTTCAAATTTTTTTCATGATTATTTTCAAGTTCTTATAAGTTGATTATTGATTTTTCATCATTTCATCCTTTTTTTACATCTTTAATTATTATTTTTGGTTTCGCATTTTGTGTTTCTTAGTCTCATCTTTAAGGAAAACATAACTTGTAAAACTTCACTTACATTTTAAGTGATTAAAAAATAAAATGAAAAAATTAAGTGTAGATTCAAATTCAACACAAAATCATCACTCTCTGTCAAATTGATTCTAGTGGGGGCCCTGAAATGGCAAAAATACGTCTATTATGATCGCATGCGCGGATAGAGTAGTGGCTCTGTCTCTTGGACGATCACCAAAGTTAAGCAACGCCGAGCGTAGTTAGTACTTAGATGGGAGACCGTTTGGGAATGAGCGCTGCCTGCTAAGCCTCGTGTCAGAAAGACGAGAACGGTAATTCCCAGCAGCGCTCTCTGGTCGTCAAATCGTGAGATAAACGTGAGAAACTGAATAAATACGTAAAATTACACAAGCAGATAGTGCGTTTTTAATTTATGTCTTATCAGTTGATACATGGTACCAACTGATACCAAGTATCATTTCAGATCTGTTGATACTTCGAACTGCCACCACTTATCAGTTTAGATCAGTTGAAGCCATCAACTGACCCGATCTCAATTGATGTCTACTGATGCTCCGCGCCAAAACACCGTTGACAAACTGATACACCGTCAACTGATCATTTTTACCAGGGAACCAATTATTAAGCCCAAGGAGAAGGAGATTTTTCCGGCTCTTCCAGCACCAATTAAAATTTTAAATATAGATGATGTGGCTATGCTAAAGCCATTATTAGATAAAACCCTTAAAGAGCCCTCTTTGTATAAGTTACGAGCTGTAGAAGATAAGGTTTGGAAGCTGAATGTCTCTGACGAAGCCTCATATCGGGCAGTTACGCAAACTTTAAATGAACACCAAGATATGTCTTGGTACACTTATGAAAATAAGAATACTAGGGAACTGAGGGTTATGTGTAAGGGCCTCCACCCTACCACGCTAGAAGAGGACATTGTTACATCCCTACGAGACAAGGGATTTAAAATTATTAAAGCTGTTAATATTCTTACAAAAATTAGACAGGAAAATAAGATAGTTGAACGGCGCAAACTGCCTATGTTTCAACTATTTTTTGAACATGGAGAGGACTCAAATAGAGTATATAAAATTAAGGATATAGATAACCAAATTGTTAAAATTGAAGCTTGCAAGGTTCCAGAAGGACAGGTGGTGCAATGCCGTCGTTGTCAAGGTTTCCTTCATGTACAGTCTAGGTGTCAAGCCCCCCCCCCCCCCCCCGCTTGCGTCAAGTGTGCCGGCCCACATTTATCAGTCCAATGTAAGATTAAGTTTACAACCAGCCCAAAATGTGTCAACTGCTTGGGTGATCATGTTGCAAGTTTCAGGGAATGTCCCTTACGAGTTAAATTGGCTGAAAATAGACTAAACAGAACTAAGAAAGCACAAAATGCTAATCTACTAAAGAATGACAAATCTGTAAGTTTTACTACCCCGGCCTCACCGGGCAACCCTCCCGTTAGCGGTCAAAAAAGCTACGCTAACGCCCTGCAAACTGCAGACAGCAACTTAAATATACCGCAAACTCTCGAGACCATTATGCTAATGTTAGGCCAAATAGTGAGCCAACAACAGGCAATGGAGCTTCGGCTAAACGCCATAGACCTGGGTCGTTCAGGCTGTCCCAAGGCATAATGAGTAGAGAAAACAAAGAGAGAATTTTCAAGGTTGTGTCATGGAATGCGAACGGTATTGTTTATCGTAGAAAGGAACTCATACAGTTTCTTCAAGATGAATCTATTGACATTTGCTTAATTTCAGAAACTCATATGACGTCAGTCATATTTCTTTGTAAAAAACTACAAATTTTATCATGCCATTCACCCGGCGGATGCAGCGTACGGCGGAGCGGCAATCTTGATTAAAGCATCCATTAAACATTACGTATATGACATAACTTCTGCACCTGCATTCCAAGCGGCAGCAATCACACTGATGGGAGAGTCCGGAAATTTAGTAGTTGCATCTGTCTATGCTCCTCCTAGACTTAATAATAAGGAAATAGACTATGCGAATTTCATTAGTCAATATGGACCCAGATGTGTGGTAGCTGGCGACTGGAATGCGAAGCATACCTTCTGGGGGTCTAGAATTATTACAACTAAGGGTAGAAACTTATTTGCCGCTGCGAAATCTCTTCATGGCGACTTTATTTCTCAAGGGAAAGCTACCTACTCATTATCCATCGGACCCTAAGAAGAACCCAGATGTCATTGATTTCGGATTCATAAAGGGCATTAGTAGACATAACGTACATGTTCAATTATTAGAGGAACATCTATCCTCAGACCATGTGCCCGTGCAATATCAGATTTCATTTTGCCCCATGCCCATATGTCCCCCAGATAGGCTACATAATAAAGCAACGGATTGGGATCTGTTTAAAGAATATGTACACGATAGGATACAGCTATATAGTGTATCAAAGATAGAAACGCCTCAGAATCTCGGGAAGGACCTGGAGCTCTTTGTTAGGGTATTGCAAGATGCAGCAAGGGAAGCCACTCCGCCTCCCAGGAAATTTTTTGCAGCTCATGTTCCGAAATCACCGAAGCTTGAATATCTTTTACATCATAAAAAACACGTGTCTGGCTTCACAACAGAACGGCAACTAATAAGTCTATTTTTAATTACTATTCAAGAGCTGTCTCAGCTGAAACTACTAGAATTGCCGATGATAACCTAGCAACTTACATTAAAACCCTAGACGCTACACCCGCGTCCGAGTATTCGCTATGGAAAGCGACCCGATATCTTAAGCGCCCCTCTCAATACAATTCCCCACTTAGGACTAGGGAAAATGGTTGGGCTCGTTCTGATAAAGAAAAGGCAGACCTTTTTGCATTACATCTAGCAGAGGTATTTAAACCCCATTCGCAACCTCATGCAACAAGAAATAATGTTCATTATGATCTTGATGAACATCAGTTAATAGATCAAAACCTACAGATCCCAGAGTGCTCATTAGGAGAAGTGCAAAAAATGATAATGAAAGGGAAAAACAAGAAAGCCCCAGGGGAGGATCTCGTTACAGGGCTTCTTCTTAAAAAATTGCCGGACAAAGCAGTTTACAAATTAGCAGAGATATTCAATGCAATAATCAGACTGGAGCATATACCGCAACAATTTAAGGAGTCAATTATAATCCTTTTCCATAAAAAGGGTAAACCTTATGCTCAACCGTCATCATATAGACCCATTTCCCTGCTTGCAGTCACTGGAAAATTGTTCGAACGACTTTACATCGATCGCCTTTTAAAAGTCGTTAATGCAAAAAAGATCTTGCCTCCCCAACAATTTGGTTTTAGAAAAGGGCATGCAACGATTGAACAGTTAAATAGATTAACGAACTTTATCGAGAAAGCGTTAGAAAAAGGTGAATATAGTGCGGCAATTTTTTTTAGACATTGCCCAAGCATTCGACAAAGTCTCACATCAACTTTTGATCTCCATGCTTGGCAAGGTTTTACCTGCCTGCCATGCCAGATTGCTAAAATCATATTTGCAGAATCGTACGTTCAAAGTTCGGGTAGACGAGGCGTTATCAGACAGCCTCCCTATTTTAGCAGGTGTACCCCAGGGTTCGGTACTGGGTCCCTTGCTGTATCTTCTCTTTACCTCAGACATACCGCCTGCAGTACGGGATTCCATGTTAGCTAAATACGCGGACGATACAGCGTATGCGGCGTCCAATTTATCCCAAGAAGTAGCTCGATCTAGACATACCTACTCCAAGAAAATTTAACTTCGCCCAAGTAGCAGTGATCGCGATAAATTGCGATTTAATTGGAGAATGTATCGCGATTTTATCGACGTCGCGATTTATTGCAATATTATCGGGAGAAAAATCGCGATAAATTGCAACAAAATCGCGATATTATCGAACGCGATTTTATAGAGATAAAATTGCAATAAATTGAAATTTTTCATTAACGCATGAATGACGCATATGAAAGATGTTTCTATTCCGCCGCAGCCGTTTTTACCGAGATCCGTTGGTAACTTAAGTAACCATCTCATTTTTTTTTATCAATTATTAGTATAATGTTACAAAGACAGACTGGTAAGCTTACCTGAAAACCGGTATTTTTACTGATTTTTTCAGGTAAGAATACCACTTTTATTGGTAATCAATCCCCGGTAACTTTACCATTTTATCTCGGTAATTCTACCACAGTCGATAAAAACTATTGGCGTTTTTCCCAAGGTCCATCGGTAACTTTGCCATCTCACTATTATTGGTAATTTTACAGAGACAGAATGATGAGATTACCAATAGAACCTTATTTTACCAACCGTATTTCAAGGTATGAAATAAAATACAGAGGAGGGAAAATTAAAAAAAAAAAAAAAAAAAAAAAAAAAAATCCAATGAAAAATCGGTGTCAGTCAACGCAAAGACATAAGTTGTGAGGTTGCGAAGCGCCGATCCATGTATAAGAGGCTTCAATTCGCACACGCAAGTCATATAGCGGTCATAGCATAGTGACAATGTGCTGGCCTTCCACCGTAGCGATTGGGGTTCGAATCCCCGCGGAGGCTCCGGGGATTTTACGCTCGTCTTCGTCAAAGGACCTGACGGCTGAACCTAACGGCAATCGGCTGATAACTTTAACCCCTTTTTTTTGGCGATTTTATCAATCGCTAGGATCATCAACATCTGAGCGATCATCCTCGATCTTATCGCGATAAAATCGCAATTTTTTCGGGCCGATAAAATCGCAATAGAATCGCGAAAAGATCGAGGATAATCGCTCAAATGTTGATGATCCTAGCGATTTTATCGCCGATAAAATCGAGGATAATCGCGACTTTATCGGCGATAAAATCGCGATTTTTCCGTTGAAAAATGCTACTTGGGGGTAGGTATATGACTGGTGTCAAGAGAAAGACATAGTTATGAATCCTTCTAAATTCGTTTGAATGATCTTTTCAAACCGAATAATAAACAATAACTTATTTTTTCAATATGGAAATGTCCTCATCCCCATATCAAATTTTGCTAAATATCTGGGCCTTAATCTCGATTGTAAATTGAAGTGGAAACACCACATTAAGCTAAAACGTCAGGAATGCAACTGGAAATTTAGTCGCCTTCAGTGGTTGGTGGGAGGTCGTTCTCCATTATCCCTTGGCAATAAGTTGCTTATTTATAAGCAGCTTATTAGACCTGTCTGGGCATATGGATGCCAGATATGGGGAACGGCTGCTCCCACGAACATTAAGATGATCCAGACACTTAAAAATAAAATACTTCGTAGAATCTGTGGGGCACAAAGATATGAACGAAACAGGGATATCCACAGAGATCTCGGCATTGAGCCTGTGGGAGACCTTATCACAAAAATTTCCTCTCGCTATGAGGCTCGTCTACATAGACACAGTAATGAGGAAGCAATTACGTTGCTAGATAACAATAAAGAAATTAGAAGATTAAAAAGACGCAAACCATGGGAGCTGGCCACTCCTCGATTTGATCTGTATTTTTAATTAGGTATACTATGCTCCTCTTTTCTTACATCATCTTTACATTAATTTTCATTTTCATTTGTATCACTGATTTTCATACTCATTTATACGTGTGTTAGTTTTTGTTAGGGGTGGGGAGGGTTATTTAGTGGTAGTTTCACTACTTATACTCACCTCTGTTTCCTTTTCTTTCAAGAATTAAGAAACTACTCTGTTGTCTCTTTGTATACTGATTTATTACATTGTAAAGATACTGTATATAATTCCTTTGGAAGTTTACAAAATAAAAATCTAAAAAAAAAAAAAAAAAAAAAAATTAATTGCAAAAAATGGATAAATTTATCGAATTTCTTACGAAAAAAATTATTCAATTGCATATCTGCAAGTGTCAAAGACTCCACATGGCAAGTACCGACTTGCAAATATTGGCCTTCCTATCGGGATTTCAACCTGGGACCTACAGTTTACGAACCTAACACCCTACCTTCTTATAGCCATCGGGGCTTATGTCTCCGTCGGGCGAACTTTTACTATAGGTACAGGGTGTCTCACGAAAAAAGAGCCAACTCGAATATCTGCCGAACGCGTTGGAATTTCGAAAACGGTAAAAGGCGTGTTCGTATATATCGAGGGGACACCTTTTGGCGAATTTAGTAGGAGTAAAAAGAGAGAACCTATCGATTAGACGCACAGTCACTGGATATGAACGCATCATGACAACACTGCAGAGCAAGATTTGCAGCGGAAAGCTAATAAATTGCAAATCAAAAGTGATAAAAAAGGAGAGCCTCCCGATTTTATCCAATTCTATAAGGAAGTGATAGAACGCATGCAATTCTACCCCCAAGGTCATAGCTCTCGAAGTGCATAGTACAAATTCAATGTCGCGCCAGACGCGCGCGCCAGTCACCAGGAGCTACATACCTTCGTCTTCAGTTCGTTTTTTCCACTCGTGACCGACTGCACTCCGGCTGATGACCGTAAGTTTCTTAAGGAGTCAATACATCTTAAGGAGGTAAATATTACTCTATACAGGGTGATCCAAAAGTCCCTTCCACCCCCTCTAACTTTTTACCTAATTGAGGTAAAGATTTGAAACTTGGGGGATATTCCTAGGTCAAAGGGAGCTATTTTTTGGCCCGCCTAAAATTTTCAGGGGGCTCCCCTTGGGGAGCCAACGGCCCCCAACTTTTAATTTTCAAATAGGAAGACCCCCTTTATGATAGCTCGTTCGAAAGAACATAAAAAAAGAAAACTTTTCGCGCAAACCCGAAGTCAATATCTCAAACCGTTTCAAAATGGTGGCCGGTGAAAGTTCAAAATGGCCGAAAATTCACACCGGTTATTTGTCGATGGATTTGCGCGGAAATCAGTATGTAGGGGTATTTTGACACGAGAAAAACGAATTTGACGTTAGATTTTCAAAAAAACCGAAATTTCCAAAATGGCCGCCGGTTAAAGTTTAAAATGGCCGAAAATTGTCACCTCGGTTTTTTCCTGATGGATTTGCCTAAAACTTGGAATTTGCGAGTATTTTGGCATAAGATAAACAAATTTGAACCTAGATTTTGTAATATCCCATAGGTTGGTAACATGTAATGGCGGAGATGTGTCTCTCCGCCAGGGTCAGGCCGTGGAGGCGCACTCTGTCTTCTCTATCGAATAAACTCGCTGTGTGATAACGTCTTCGCTCGTTCTCGTTTTTCCGTTATAGCAAATTGGCGACGAGGATTCTAAAAAATGTTCTCGCATTACTAGAACTTATCTACCAATTCTCTTTTTTCTCTCGTCCGGTACTTCTCGAAAATGTGCCTTATCCGCAATCACGGCTCCAGCTCCAACCTTCGTTTGAGAAGAGGTAACCTCAACCTCGTACCTCGTCTATGACCTCGTGCTACCCGGGCCGCGTCAACTCAATCGCGATTTATTAATCGGCATTCCTTCCAGCTTTTCCTGCTCAACTTCGACTCCACCCGTTAGAAATGAACGAAGAACAATTTACGGCTTTCCTAAACGTGGTACAAGCCTCCCTATCAAGCATCTCAATCCAGGCCCCAGCAATTCCAGGAGCAGCAGCCGGTCAATCGAATGGAGAATCTAACCCGGATGGATCATCCTCAACCTCATCCAGCACTTGGAGGATCTTGAATTTTGAGCAATATGACGGCAAAGAGAAATTCTGTCAATACGTCCGAAACGAAACTTGGGGGATATCCCCCAAGTTTCAAATCTTTACCTCAATTAGGTATAAAGTTAGAGGGGGTGGAAGGGACTTTTGGATCACTTTGTATAAAGCTGCTGTTCCCACTCACTCTGCCCCCCCCCCCCCCTTAGATAAAAATTGGCCGAAGCGATTTCCTTTAAAATTGGTACACGCTTAGCTATTGTAATGAGGAATTGATTAAAATTATTCCCATTCAAATCCGCTGCCTTGGATGCCCGCAAGAGCGAAAAGTTATTTCTCCATGTAGTATTACATTGGAGATACGCGGTTGTTTACGCGCATTGCGCCGAACAGGTTCAATCCTGTTGCGTGACGTCACTGCCTTATAGACGAAATTTAAGGTTTTAGGAGGTATTTTTCAACGAATGTTTGTGAAAATTGGTAAGCAGGGGTATTTTTCTCAGGGGATCTCGAATTTTTGGTCAGATTTTCAAAATTTCCAAATCCAAAAGATGGCGGCCGTGGCCTAAAATGCTAGGTCGGCTCCTGTTCGATCGATTTTCGTGAAACTCGGTATCCACGGGTATTATTCGACGAGAAACTCGAACTTTTGGTCAGATTTTCAAAATTTCCAAATCCAAGATGGCGGCCGTGGCCTAAAATGCTATATAGCTTCCTGATATCGATCGATTTTTGTGAAATTCGGTATTAGGGGGTATATTTCGACGGGAAATTAGAATTTAAGGTCCGATTTTCAAAATTCAAAAATCCAACATGACGAACGTGGTCTAAATTGCTATCTTGGCTTCCGATCCATCGATTTTTATGAAATTCGGTATTAGGAGGTGCACGGAAAAAAAAGATTTACTGAATTTAAGTAAACGCGTCTACTTGGATTTTTTACTTATTTCAAAACGGGTTTGACTTGGAAGAAACCAACGGTTTTCTTCATGCAAGACAACATGATTCGCTTGAGACAAGCGAATCGTGTTTTCTTAAATAAAATAAACGTTGTTTTAAAATAAGCCAACTTTTGCTTGAATGAAGAAACCAGTTTCTTTAAAATTAGTAAACGGGGTGAACGCCTTCTGAGTCCGGCCGTTGCCTCTTTTTAAGTCAACAGCATGCTTGGTAGAAGAAAATACGTTGTGTCGAAAGAAGAAACCGGTTTCCTCAAAATTAGTAAACGGGGCTAACTCCTTTCAAGGCGACCGGATGCAATTAGCAATACGCCCGTTGATTTTTTACAATTCAACAGTTTGCTTGGTACAGTGAAACACGTTGCGTTTAAAGAAGAAACCGGTTTCCTCAAAATTAGTAAACGGGGCGAACGCCCTCAGCGGGGGAGGATGCAATAAGCCAGACGCTGTTGCCTTCTTTTAACCCAACAGCTTGCTTGGTAGAAGAAAACACGTTGTGTCGAAAGAAGAAAACGGTTTCCTTAGAATTAGTAAACGGGGCGAACGCCCTCAGCGGGGGAGGATGCAATAAGCCGGATGCTGTTGCCTTTTAATAACCCAACAGCTTGTTTGATGAAAGAAAACACGGTACGTCAGAAGAAGAAACCAGTTACCTTAAAAGTAGTAAACGGAGTGAGTCCCTTCCGCGGGGAACGGATGCGGCATGGGACATGTGCGGTTGCCTACTTTCAATATAACATTCTGCTTCGAAGAAGAAACCAGTTTCCTTAAAATTAGTAAACCGGATGGTGACGCCTCCTATGAGAATGATACATGCAATTGCTGCCAGATGCCGTTAGCATCTGCTTAAACCAACACCATTTATGACGGAATAAAAGGAGACGGAAGTTAAAAAATCAAGATGCCCATTATATTTGTCTACAAAATAATTGTTCTTTAGGGAGAAATTCATTTAATGTGTCCTTTGAGAAATCACTCATATGCTCGGCGTCGACAAAAAATTAAATAAATAAAGAAGTAAAGAAGGAGAGGAAGAGGAAATATTTGCGTTGTTCTAAATAGATCGGCACTGTGCATTTGAAGTTTTAATTTTTATTTTTAAATGAAGGGGGCCTCATAAAGAGGACTTAAATACCTAATTAGATTGAAGCCGGGAGTTTTTTGCATTGCCTCAGTTCAGTTTCATCGGACAATGTATTTCCTCACACTAAAAAATCGCAATTATTTTTACTTATTTTCTTCCTTACTTTTCCTGTCCTGATGAATGAAAGATCCCTCGCAGATAGAATTAAAAAGGGTCAAATAAAATGCATGCTTATGCTGAGGGCCGAGGAAGAAATTAAAAAAATGTGGAGAGAATCATACTTTTCAGCGTGTCACCCACCAAGTTGACAGATGAAGATATTCGAATAACTCTGCTGCTACGTAGTGTTTACACTGTTCAATATCGATTTTCCGGGTCCCTTTGATTTATGAACGCAACGATGGAGTGGATCGAAAACAAAATACAGTTTTTTCTGTATTTTCGAAAAGAATTTGCGAGTGCAAAATTGTTGATATTTAAAACTTTGATTCATTTGTGTCCGGGGAAATTTTGGGTCGAAGGGCCTGTCGGGACCGATCTTTCCGCCCCCCCTCCCTCCACAGTCTTGTACGGATACTCATAAAGAGCTCAACATTTTTTACCGTAATTGAAGCATTTGACCCTTTTTACCTTGTTTCCCTGCAAAATAGGGTGGATCCAGCACTTCTTTACCACCTTCCTATCAACTTTAGAGAGTGTAACGAAAATGAAGTGCAGCTATACAATAAAATATTAGAACGTCACGCGTGTGATTACGTAAACTGAGTAAAATATAAGAGTAATTGAAGATTGAACTTTTTTTATGAATAAATTGTGACTGTCCACGGAAAAAGATGCCTTAATCCAGAAAATCTCAAAGCTTATTTTTCAAATCTTATTTTTTAAAGTAAGGAATTAGAACTATTAATGTTTCTTTTATAGTGCTCACATTCTTCCTTTTCCGCCCGATGTGAATTAATTAGAACTATTGAATAGAACTATTAATATTCTAATTGAAATAGAAAAGTCTAATAAATGGTCCAGAATAGTCTTGAATATTATAATCGAATTGAATAGAACTAGTAATATTTAAAAAATGTAACAATCTCAGTCATCAAAAATAAAAAGTTATTGTGTTACAAACATTTTCGAAGAGTTTCATTCTTTATTCTTATTTTTTTAAAGTCAGCGATTCTTCAAGAAAAAATGAAGAGAGAAAACTTTAAAAAAGGCGCATTGCTTTAAATTCTTTTTAAAGAGATTAAAAATTAATATAAGATGGGAAAGAAACAAAAATAAACGTAAAAAAAGTGACAACAGTAACACGTTCTTTTTTGCTCCAAATTCATCTTTTCGGGTTCAAAAAATCTTAACCCATCAGGTCTCACACACTGAGAAAAAACTATGGCTTATAAACCTATTAGAGGTAAATATGGAACACCACTAATAGTAGTACCTCTACATATAATAATAGCACATATACCTTAGTTATGGTCTCTGTACCTTAATTAGGTACAGAGACCTTAGTATGGTTCACAGACCGAGAATCATTAGTTTATTTACGACTATTATAGGTGTTCCATATTTACCTCTAATAGGTTTATAAACCATAGTTTTTTCTCAGTGCACATATTCACTATCACAATAATGGTGAGAGCCTAAGTCAATGACTTATATAGTGTAAATTCGGCCGACGTAGACATAAGCCCCGATGGCTAAGTAGGTAGGGTATTAGGTTCGTAAACTGTAGGTCCCAGGTTCAAATCCCGATAGGTTGGCCAAAATTTGCAAGTCGGTACTTGCCATGTCGAGTCTTCGATACTTGCAGATATACAATTGAAAATTTTTTTCATCAAAAATTCGATAAATTAAACCATTTTTTGCTAATATTGATCAATAATAATACATATGATATGGGTGCAGTGTGCATACCTGCAGTGACTATTTACTAAATTTAAAACAACAATTGGCTAGAAATAAGTAAACACGCCTGGGAGTTAGGCAACATCCATTCATGCCGGGCGTCTCCGTTTACTAATTCTAAGACAACAGTTGGTTTCAATACAATAAACGCGCATTCCCGTCCAACACGCCGTTTACTAATTTTAAACAAACCATTAACTTGAAGCCAGTAAATGCACGTGGGAGTTACGCAACTGTTTCCTATTTCTAAGTAAACAGTTTACCTAGATCAATACGACGGATACTCACTTCAAACCAACGATAACTTCTTAAATTTAGGAAATATTTTCACGGCATGGAATGTTTCCTTTTTTTAAGTAAACGCTTTCTTCTTTTAAGGGGACGTGGAGCGTTGGATTGAGAAAACGCTATTTCTTGATCCAAGGTAACTCCGTTGTCTTAGTTCAAACCTCCGTTTCTTGTCGATACTTTTTAAGTATCCAGTTTACTTGGTCTAAGACGGCTCCACCTTGTATTTAGGAAACATTTTTTTCAGTGTGTATTTCAACGGGGAATTAGAATTTTAGGTCCGATTTTCAAAATTCAAAAATCAAAAATGGCGAACGTGGTCTAAATTGTTATCTCGGCTTCCGATCCATCGATTTTCGTGAAATTCGGTATTAGGCGGTGTATTTCGACGGAAAACTCGCATATTTGGTCAGATTTTCAACATTTCCTAATCCAAGATGGCGGCCCCAAACGAAAACGCGGTCCGGACTCCTAGAACATCAATTTCTGTAAAACTTGGTGAAAAAGAAGATTAAGACATGGATGTTGTCTCCTCATCAATGTTAAAAACTGTGCGGGGCGGTGGCGGCTCGCGGAGCGAGTCGCAAGTTCGTCGCGAAGCGTAGAACTGGGGTCCAGGGGCACTCCCCGGCTAGACATGTCAGCTCGCAAAGCGAGCTAATCACGACTAGTTTTAAAATAAGGAAGTGATTTTAACCTCACATTTCTATCCAATAGGTACTATAAGGAAGTGTTTACACACGATTGTATTGCTATGAAGAAACCCGTTTCCACACCACCTTAGAGGTAGGGTTATCAGCGCGTTTTTTTTAAAATGGTACCCAGTAGACCTATTCCACTAGATGATATTATTAGTTTACATCACAAAAGATCTATATGCCTATGTAACCATCATACAATTAATCTTTAGGACAATTTTCCAGAATGAAGTCATTCGACACGTTTTGATATTTTACAATATTTTCTGAAAAAAAAAAAAATCCGGAGCTGCTCACCATTGGGACGTATTTCTATCAAACGGACCTAAGCGCCAAAGGGTGAGGAAGGTAGAGGGGGGCTTGGATTGGCGGCGGAATCGGGCGTTCGGCTTATTCCGTCCTATACTGGCAATGTTTTTCCATGGCGGTTAGGTCCGTTTGACAGAACGCGCTATCCGGGATTCTAAATTCCTCAAAAAGAACTCAAATTGGCGCTTAGTTCCGTTTGATAGAAATACGTCCATTTTTACGTCATTCCTTCCCGTAAGCAAAACTAATACATTGTAAGATAGTAATATCGCATCTTCCCCAAGGACACCCACACGTACTGCACACCCTTTGATTTCCGCTTTTTACTTTGTAGGTAAGCCCCCTCTATCCCATTTAATTATGAAACTGATAAGTATTGAAGCCAACATATCTACAGACAAAACTACTTTCCTGAACTAGGTAAACATCCTGAGCCACACACTGTATGTCCTTCAGTCTACGGCAGGGTTCACATCCAATAAACAGCTAATGAAACTGTATATCACACGATATTTAATTACACCTACGAACAAAGACATAAGTCACGAACGTACCTCGAAGGAAAAAGCTTAAATACGTCACGCTGAACCTACAAATGACGTCAATTGTATATTTTCATAGGAAAAGAAGGAGCAGCGGTGCTAATTTTTGTATAGACCAAAATTTTTGTTTTAGGGGCGAACGATTGAGGCAAAAGGGCTTTAGGAGGTACTAAAGTACCTTTTTGGATGCAAGGGGCCCCTCCTCCCCCAATTTTGAGTGTTGTATAACTTTTTGAGAATCTACAAAATTTTGAAATTGGACCCATTTGCGGCGACGTCCATCCCGTATACGGGTAAGGTTCTGGGGAAAACTGGATAAAAGTAGCTTGGGCAGGTAATTTGAATTGTTGTCGAAGCAGAAGACCTATAAATAGAGAAAAGACAAGGAAAGGCAAGTAAAGAGCAGGATGTGGTGGAATTGGAGGAAATTCTAACGGTGAACAAGGTTAAATAAAACCACGAATCGAACTGAAATTCACCCTTAACCATATGAATAAATTATTTTTACATAACACGAAGCCTTACCTTTGACTCTTAAGGAAGTGAACATTTAATCTCCTTACCATGAGGATGTGCCGTGCTTACTCTCCCAATAATTCTACTTTGACTGTTCAGGAAGTGTAATTTTTTATAATACCACGAGAAAGGTATCACCACAAAAATAGGGCAGCCTGTGCTTTTTTTTTTGAAGTGGTGCCCCCCAGGATGCCTATTCCACTTCATAAAATTCATTCGCATCTAGAATGAATCAATCGACGAGAAAGATGTATTTTCTTGATTTCATCTTTTGAACAGTTTTTCAGGAGGAAGTCATTTGATACGTTATCACACTTCACAATCTTCTCTCAATCCACACAATGCTTGAATTTTTCAATGAACGCCTTGCTCATTTTCTGATAACAAAAACCTTTTCCCCATCCATGAGAGGAACAAATTCTTCCATTTCTTCTTCATACATCACAGAATTACCTTATAATGAATATTCTAAAAATAACTTCTTCCTTTTTCTTCAGACCTCTCTAAAGACGGAAAAGAAATACACACATAAACAAGTAAAAAAATATTTAAACATGGAACAAATCCTTACCTCACCCTCTTATGGAAGTCTCCATTGTATATCCTTACTAAAAAGAAGTGCTTTGCTTACTCACCCAACCAATATACTGTGACTGTTAAGAAAGTATACATTTTCTACAATGCTAAGAGGAAGCTCACCCAGTGCGGTTTTTTTTTTTACTGTCACATCATATCATCTGTCTATGAATTATGCAGAAAAATTTTCATTAACAATCACCGAAACACCAATGAAAAAAAAACACAACTCAACTAAACTTCAATACACTTTGGAAGAGAACCTACATACTATGAGTTGGGCCGTCCCAACTCTTCCACCACTGCATTGTCCCAACTCAGACTGGAAGGTCCTTCCGCGTAAATATTGATGGTGAGAATTTGAGGTTAGGAATATGGAAGAAAACGTAAAAGGGAACTAATGACAGAAGATTTGCCCTCAACATTGGTACAAAAACATCAGCAAAATGTTTAAATCTCTGAGAACCACACGTCATTTTCTAAAAAAAAATATACGAGCTTTTAGGCTCCAAAAAAGAGCAATCTCGCCTGAAAAGTGCAAAACACGGCCAATCACTCCCCACTCAGCATAGAACCTTAATACAATCTTAGTATAATACTGCACATCTTACACATCAACATTGCAGCCATATTATATCCATCTTAGTAAGAATGAGGTAAGATTGCATCAATGTTGATGTGCTACTGCCAGGGACTTGTCTGAACATTGCAACAACATTGATAGTAAGGTTGAAGTAATATTACAATAATCATACATAATATTGATATTCCCCCGTCAACATTGTTATCAGGTTGACACTTCTTGACATCTCCTTGATTGCCGGTCTATCAAGCTTACATCAATGTTGATATTGTCAGTCTTATCCTGACAATACTGATTTAACATTCCATTCTTATTAGTAACATTACATCAACATATGTCAGCAAATAACAACATTGCTTTAAGATATCATGCTGAGTGGGTCCCGTTTTCAGGTCTATTTACTTGAGTTTGAGTGGTTGACGTACTGTAGGCCTCAGCACACGCTGTTCCTAGCGCCAGGGGGAACGGTCTTCTCCAGACGAGCCTACGTGGGTCCGTTTATTGGAGTCCCTTAACGACCGCCCTCCACCAAGGACTTAAGCGGCGGGCGAAATCACCCGCCAACGAGCCAGCCGGCATTTAGCACCGGAGACCCGCCCGACGGCTACGGAGGCCAGGCGGCGTCTACCACGATCGGCGAGCAGCCTCGCTAACCCCTCGGCGCCGAGGTCCGAGCCCGAGGCCTCAGAGTTTGGGGTACACAGATAGCGCGGTATTGGCCTCGGGCATAGCCCCGGTTTGTCAGCGAACACCAGAGTCTTCGCCCGCCAGACAGGCTCGCTCCATTACTCGGCTCGGGTTCTCGCGGGCCGATCTGGTCGGCCCGCTTCAATACTTAGCGGTTAGAAGCCCCGAGTCGTTTGCCCCGGCAAGACAGCGACTCGCGTCACCAAGTCGCCCGCCGCCGAGCGCTCGTTAGTCAGAAAAGCACGCGCGTCATAAGGCGCGTGTCCGGAAGCAGGTTAAGATACGGGCCACCTTTGCGATCCCGCCTCGGAGCTCGAGACTCCTCCGGGCAGGGCCCAGGCCCGGCCGGCGGATGACGCCGTCGGCCGGGTGAGGCGGTTCGCCGGTTGGTCCGTCCCGCCAAGCGGTCCCTGCTCGGCCCCCGGTGGGCGCACCGCGAGCTGCGGCCCCTGCCTCACGGCCAAACGACAGGACAGAGACAGAGACCCCCGTCGGTGTACTCCCTCTTCGGGCCTTCGGCCCAGAGCGAATCATAGACTGTCGTGCGCGGAGCACCACGCACGGTTGTTGCGCAGCACCAAGCCTTGCGGCCAAAGGGGTCCGGCGTTCGGCCTTCTGCCCGCAGCTCGGGTATTCAGGCGGTCTGGCAACGCAGCGGCCAGGATGGGACCTCGGTGAAACCGAGCCCAGGCCACCCCCCGCATCGGAGGCCAAGTTCAGGGGCTGTCCCCCGCGGGCGGTATACCGATGTAACCCCCTTAGGCCCGCGAGGCGCCCCGGCGGTTCGATGTGACGAGTCCCTCGCTCGTCTCCGCCGAAAGGTAGTTCGCCCCTACGCCCTCCAGAGGAGGGTAAGTGACAGTCCGCCGTCGCTCCCCGAGGGCATCGGTCGGTGTGAGAATGGGCAGACCTTCTGCCGGCCCGGAGAGACGAGGGGAGGCTGCCCTGTCCGCCCGTCTGCCCTCCTGGGTGGCGGGTCCAACGGGTCAGACGTCGGTGTTAGCTCCGCACGGAGAGGACTGGGTCGGCCCACGGCACAGTCGTCCGTCACGGATTACCGCTCACAACCACGAGGAGGTACCGACTTTGCGAGCAGGTCTGTTTACTTGGATGTCTCAGGGGTAACACCACACCAAAAATCGACGTCCTGCTGCCAACTGTCATATGAAAGAACTAAACTGTCCCTACTCAAACCCGTCCCAACTCAGCCACATCTCCCCTGGGAGTTGGGGGGGGGAGGAGAGAAACGGGCCAAACGCCAACTTCAGCTTAAGACCGGAACCACGCTTCATCTCACCCGGATCCAAAACGCAACTCACTCCGGAAAGTTGCCCGGGGCGGTGCCCGCACTCTAAGCCGGAAAACCCGACGATTGATCAGTCAGCAATTTTGGCCGAACAATCGTCACTTTTTCGGGCTGAAAACGGCCACGATCGGACATTCTTTCAGCTAAATTCGATGTAAGGACAAGTCACATCATGCAATCCTCAGCATTTGCACGGGTGTAATGCCCGTGCGACCCACTTTCAGCCTGCCTCTGGCTTGCCGTGCGTCGCCCGAGCATACCACCCACGACGCACTGGAGCTTTCCACCAAAGTTGGTTGGAGGGTGTTTGATGGGGTTTCCAGAGTCTTTCGCTGAAAGATCCTGGAAACCACCACAATATGAATCATATTTTCGTTGCGACTACAAAAAAAGGCCGCGAGGAGGCGTTTCGAGCGTGCTCAGGGTGAAAGGCCGTGTTGCGGCCAGGAGGGCGTATCCCCCAGCACAATAATATTTGTAGAGAGGTTTTTACAATTATGAAGAAAATTATACAGTTGAAGTCATCGTTTCTGAAGGAAAAATTATAGAAAAGGAGAAAACTACGGTAATCACGGCGCAAACCGTGAGATAGCATTTCACACTAAGTAGGTAGTATCATTGCGATAATTATGGGAAACTGAGGATTTACGTGGGTTTGTCCTCTGTCCTTTTATCTTTGAATGAATTATTCATTTGCCCCATATCCAGGATCTTCCTTTCAGATTCCGGCGAATACGATAGCGTAATTAAGCCTTTCGAATGAATGAGCTTAATCAAGTCTGATCCCCGAGCTTTGATGCCAAATCGATGATTTTACTCCTTGAAGAATGGCCCTTGCATTTCCCTCTCTATGGTCGATTCTCTTTAAGGGGGCAACTTTGCGGGTTTCGCATCCTATTAAATATAGATGAAATAAAACAAATAGAGTACCAAGTAAAAAATTACCTAATATCCGGTCATGCAGGGCTGTGGCGTCCTAAGGGCGAGTGGAGCGGTTGCCCCAGGCAGAGAGGGGTGCGCCCAAAAGACTGGAAGATCAAAGGAAGGGGAAAAACGAAAAAAAGAAGGGGAAAAAGCGAGATGAGGAGGAAAAACCCGAGAGAGAGGGAGAAAGCTAGTGAAAGAGCTAAGAGAACACTGAAAAACAATTATTAAGGTTGCAGTATGTCCTGACAGGGCAAAAAACAAAGCAAAAAACAACACGCTCTCACCGGGTACTTTCCGTTGCGGCCCGTTGTTTACCATGCAAGAAAGCATCTCTGGCAAGCAGATAATAGGTAACTCAACGAAATATTCCTCAGTTTTTTCACTGTTGTCTACAACGAATTCGTTGTAGACATAGCCTCCAAGGATGCGTTCGAACGCATCCTAACGCATCCTCCTATAAGGCTTTTCTTTTATTGATCGGTGGTATGCCGCTGATCACCAAAATGCGATCGGTCTGCTTTGACCGCTTGGGAACTCGGGCGCAGCGCGGCTTAGGTAATTCTGGCGAATACTAATTGGACCGCGTTAAACAGAGAGGAACTAAGCCACATCAGCTATTGCCAAATTTTATTGGCTAATTTAATTTTTTACATGAAAACAGTTGTGCGGATTTTCGTGAAAATGTCAGTGAATTTTCTTCATAGTACGAAGCAAATTCCTTAACATTTTCAAAGGGATCCGCACAAACGTTTTCTGGTAAAAAATTAAATTGCCCCGTTCAAATTGGCAATAGCTGATGTGGCTTGGTTCCTTTCTGCTAAACGCGGTCCAATTGTCGGGTTCTCTCAGCGTCACTTTTCTGGTGACCGCGATGAAAATTAAGCCTGAGAGCGTGCAGCGCGCCTAAATTGCAGCATTTTGGCATTATCGGAACTTTTTTTTTCAGTATGTGATATATCATATTGGTAACATGTTGATATCATTATGATAACATGTTGATATCATATACACCGAAAAAAAAAGGGAACTTAAATTAACATTCTGAATGTAAAAAAAGTGTGCGAGAACTTACAAGTGCTGAATTACCCGCCACAGCACTTAATTTTACATCTTGGCATTGCTGAAGTAACTGCTGTGGCAGGTATTTTAGCATTTTGTAAGTTCTCGCACACTTTTTTTACATCCAGAATGTTAAATTAACTTCATTTTTTTTTCGGTGTATATGATAACAGGTTCCATTCACCCTGCTGTTGAGCCAGACCAACTTGTTACCAACATTGTCATTTTTAGCAGGGTATAAGAGGATTGCTAGATTGAGATGAAAAATTTCGGTGCACTATCGTGTGGATACAGTAAAAAAGTTCTCCGCAGATGATTAACTAGTAAGGCTATCACTCAATTGTAGCCTGTAAAGCTTTGCGCTTGCTTTGCTTCTGTATACTGTGTCTTGCCTGTAAAGTTGGTTGGATGAAAAGGAGCATGAGTTCTAGTTAAGACAATATGATAGGTAAGCATCAATGCATATCATCAACTAATAGGTAGGTAGGTAGGTAAGTGAAAGGAGTAAAAAATGCGCAAATTTCATCCGTTTGGTAACACAATTCTGTTGATACACACAAACATTTAGAGCTGCAGGGGTTATAATTAAGGGGCTTGTGGACAAGGCGTATAGGTGCAGTTTTCGTTATTACGAGAAATACCTACATGTTTGAAGTTTCGAAATTACATGGATCCTTGTGGCGTAAAGAAAGTTAAAACTGACTTCTTGAAGCTTGAAAATTGGAGTATGGGAGAAAAAGCGAATTTTTAACAGCATAGGTATGCATTAAGACTGTAGTTTTACTTGAAATCATTAATAACTCAATTTTTTTCAGAATCTGCACTTATACGCCTCGTCCTCCAAGCCCCTCAATGGGCCTGTTGCAAACTTTTGCTAGAGCAAAAATAAGAGTTGTTTCTTTTAGATAATGCCTCAAAAATCACGATGAGCGCATCGGCAAAGTCTGAAATGCACTCATAACTTCACAATCTGCGTAAGAAATTTGCGGTTTTTTGAGCTTCCCGCTTCAAAAACGATACTACGGCACAGGTGAACATTTTGTTAGAGGAGTCGTTCCATCGTCGGCAATACTCATCATGGCCGACGACAATCCGCCAAAACACCTGTGATGGGACGAGATAACACCTGAACAGGATTAGACTAGATAACAATCGGCGTGTTTACGTTCATATTTTCCTCACCCGCCTTGATTGACCTTGAACTCTCCTCGAAATACGCGCGGAACTGCGCAAGCGTCGGCCATGATGAATATTGCCGACGATGGAGCGACTCTTCTAACAAAATGTTCACCTGTGCCGTAGTATCGTTTTTGAAGCGGGAAGCTCAAAAAAACGCAAATTTCTTACGCAGATTGTGAAGTTATGAGTGCATTTCAGACTTTGCCGATGCGCACATCGTGATTTTTGAGGCATTATATAAAGGAAACAACTCTTATTTTTGCTCTAGCAAAAGTTTGCAACAGGCCCATTGGAGTTGAGTAAAACTACGACCGTTCATCCCGCACTTTAAGTCATAAAATTTTGAATAGAGCTACCAAATTTGTGTTTAAGTTAATGTGAAATTCAGCAAGAATAATCTGAAAACCAGTGATAGGCCGAATTCGATCTGACATTAAACACCTTCACTAGAACTAGAAAACAACGCCCTATGTCAAGCTAAATAAGGATAAATAAGCCACATATAGCTTAAGGAATTACGTAAAAGTGCTTAAGCAACAATTACTAAAATTATGATTATAAAAAATGTTGAATAATGGCAAAATTACAGCAAAATCGTGGGAAAAGCACCAGTTGTTTACGAACGCTGTAATAACAAATCCGTCATGTTGTCGATCGCCAACCTGGTTTTCGTGATTTCGACCAATAGGATGAGTCGAGAACGGCGCGAGCCACACGTCAAAAGTAGGATTGGATCCTATTTTTCGCGTGTAAACATCCAGAGATGGAAAATTTCATGAAATTTATTCGAATGTTTCATGAAATTTATAATGAAATATATTGAAACTTCTGGGGATACATTCAGGAGGCTATAAGAAACGCCTAGAAACGGTGATTCTAAATTTTGAAATTTTTTATCCAAAGCCTAAAACATTCGCGCGTTGCAAATGTTTTCGTTTAGTTTAGAGGTTAGGTTGGGGTTGTTCTCTCGAAACTCCCCTTGAGCACGATTTTGCTGTAATTTTGCCATTATTACACATTTTTTATAATCAGATTTTCTAAAAGCCTTATTACATAATTTATGGGATTACATATTTAAAAAATTGACGTTGATTCTCCAGAAAAAGACGGTTTTCCAGGTAATCGACCCTGAGGACTCTGAATTTCATGGTCCCTAAGCTCCGCTACCCGCCCTTTTGGGCAGAAACCGTCTTTTTCTGGAGAATTGACGTCAATTCTGCAACCAAAGAGGAATCTTGAAAAATTTTTGGAGGGGGCAAAGCCCCCCTCCTTAGGGGTTACTTTCTGCCGTTCAGGGGGGTCAATTAAAACTCTTGGGGGTCACTTAAGATGTAAAAGTGTTCTGCTCCTCAATTTGGATGCAATCAATTTGCGATTCGGAAAGGAGCCCCAATTTTTAAAAGTGGGCCCCCCTTATCCCCCAAGGGGAACTAGAGGAGCTTCGGAACCATGAAATTTGGATTTCTCGGGGTCGCTTTCCTGGGAAACTATCTTTTTCTGGCGAATCTACGTCAATTTTGAAACCAAAGAGAAATTATGGAGGGGGGTACTGTCCCCCTCTTTAGGGGGTCATTTTTGGGCCTTGGATGGGCCGATTATGGATTTTAAGGGGTCAATTTCACGTGAAATTTTCCGTGCTTTTCAATTCTGATGCGATTAATCCGCAATTCGGTCGGGAACCGTGACTTTTAGCATCGTGACCCCCCCTTTACCCCCCAAGGGGGGTGGGGAGGTTTCGAGACCACGAAATTCGGATTCCTTGGGGTCAAATCCCTATTCAATCCCGCGGTCTTCGACTTCGTACGATCTAAAACAACCGAGAGAAAGGCCTGGTACGGGTGGTCTGAAACACCCTGTATAATGGAATAGAAATCATGCAGATTCTCCTTTAAAAAAAAGGGCGTTTAAGTTGGTTTGAGTTTAAAAGATTCCTGCTTGGCCCGAAAGGCGAGGGTTGACAAAAATCCCTCGGGGCGTGGGGAGTGCAGTGAGTCTGCAGAAAGGAAACATCAATGCTCCCGATTGCGCACCAGATAGTTTGCGATGGAAATTCGGTGGGATTTTTGTTAACCCTACCTTCCGAGCTCAAGTAGGGACGAGTTCTATTATCTATAGCATATAATATATCGACGGTGAAACTACCAAACCACGTATCTCGTTTGCGGTGTTTAAAAATCTACGCTCACATTTTATTTTTTTGAAGTAGACCAAATCAATATCATTCTTTGAAATTTTCACGGAATTTTCTCCGCACGAAGAGGAAAAATCACAGAAATTTTCAAGACTGGATGTTGAGTAGTTTTTCATTTAAAAAATAAAGTATGACAGGAAGTCTGCGACGTCGCAAACCGAGATACGTGGTTTGGTAGTTTCACCGTCGATATCTATAGAAAATAGTATCTATAGAACTGGTCCCTGGCTCAAGGCAGGAATCTCCGCTGAATCAATACCCCCTAGACTGACCGTACCTAAACATTCGGAATTTCGGAACTCATCTGTGAGTGTGTTAGTGCATCAAATTTTTACCAGAGACAAGAGACCCTCCACTATAGTCTGTCCGAGATGGAAAGAACCGTGGAAAGTCGGAATAATTTGCACTATTTTGCAGGGTGGGGGGTATCTCGACCCTCGTCAACTGTCACTCGTCGGGGTTTCCGCGCACGCCGCAGCCACCGCACAGGAGGCTTTGGGCCTCGGAGCAGCGGTTTTCCCCGGGATTTGAACCTGGAGCCAAAAACTCCTGTTCTAGGCGCCGAGCGGCGCGACGCGGCAAGCGATTCATTAGGAGCCAGCCCTCTGTGCGGTGCGCCACGATACAGAGTTGGTTCAGTGTCTTCATCTTAAGGGGTTCTCACACGATCAATATGAGCTATCAATATCTCATCAATATAGAGCGGCGCCGCTCTATATTGATGCCTCGAAGAGCTGTGATTGGTCGTACAAGCTGCGCGCGCATTATGACCTCGCCATATTGATAGCTCATATTGATCGTGTGAGAAAGGCATTACAATACACCGCAATCACACGCTGAATGTGGGAGCTGAATGTGGCTTGAATGTGGAAGTCACCGGCCCGATGCCTGAATTTTGCGCGTGACGCGCAAAATTCAGCAACGATTCTCAGCAACCATCGGACCAATTTTGAATTTGTCTGAACTATTCGAGTAGATTTAATACACATCTGGATGAAAATAACTCGAATTTGCTAAATTTCAGCCGTTGGGCGATGACTGTTGACTTCCACATTCAGGTGCTAAATTCAGCGTCTGATAGCGGCAATAGCTCGAACGCTACCCTTGCTTCTACAGTGCAATTGTTGGGGTTGTCGGTGGCTCACCAGCCATCGATGACAACAACCCTCATTCGTGAGCCGACCATCTTGGCGGTATGAACCTTGTATTGCGTGTCTTTTTGGTCTCTTGATATCTTTGATGGTTGTGTGTCACTTTCGTTAAATAAAAGTGTTCAAGCGTGATAATGGCTTCGTAGTCTTGCTTTCCAGCCCACCACCTTCACACCTACAAACATGGCGACGAGGATCAAGAAGGATAAGTGACAGCCATCAACTGTGCCAGCACGCCATGCATCGCCTCTAAAACCGTAACTAGACTCGTAAGTCTCGCGTAATCTAGTCATTCGAAGTCATGATTCGATCATGAAGTTTTAAATAACCAGTTTTAATCAATTTTAGCCTCATTTCGATTTTTGTTCTTTTGTTCCATTTTATGTGTGCTCTTGTTCGGTAATTTTAACAATGGAGTTGAGAGTGCCATCACCTCTAGAACTATCGGGATCTCTTAACGAATTGGAAACGGTTCAAAGAAAGTTACAAGAACTATTCTATCGGGTACGAATTAGACGCGAAAAGTGATGCGGTCCAGGTCGCTATCTGCCCAGACCCAACTCCAGCAAACAGCGAAACAGCTTTAATAATCGTCATCAGAACTCTGCGAGTACCTCCAAGCAAGGAAGAACCAGCTCAACTCAACCCCAAGAAAATCTGCAGCAAGTAAGTGAGATCAACTGTAAAAACTGCGGACAACTTCATCCTATTCGTCAGTGTCCGGCCTTCCGCAAAAGATGTTCAAAGTGCGGGTTCTTTAATCACTTCGCAGGTGTCTGTGAAACGCGCTCTAAACCTTCCTCTAGTGCTCCTGCTCAGCGCTCAGCTGATACAGTCAATTTAGCATCATCTTCCATTAATGCCTCTATCCCGTTTAATTCTAATTATGCCAATTACATTGATGCACAAGATTTTGTAATAATCGATGAAATTGTTGTTGATTGTTCCTTACCTAGCTCCGAGAAGCTTCAACCTGTAATTTATCCGAATGACAGCTCCGAAAAGCGTAACCCTAATAGTGTTATAGATGATAGCTCCAGGAAGCATAATCCGTTCTCTGTCTCCAATTTTTGCACTGAAAAACCCATCCCGATAAGTGGAAATTTTAATTATTGCTCCGAGAAGCATGATTCCTTAAGTGTTTTTAATAACTACGCTGAAGCAAATTCCTTAAGTGAAATTAACAAATGCTCCGACATGCAAAATCCACTAAATTCTAATTGCTCGGTGAAGCAAAATGTTCTAGTAATGAATGATAATTATTTCTCCGTGAAGCAAAATGTTCTAGTCAATTGTTATAATCATTGCTCTGTGATGCCCATGTCTCCAGGTATTGTAAACAAAACTAGTGTTTCTCCTGAAATGTCGGTGAATTTGAGTGAGTCAGCAACCGCCAGTACATCTCACACACAGGATCCAACCAATACCCAAGCAGTCCATGCGATCAACGATACACCAAGTAGTTCAGCCAAATTCTGGATGCAGATAATTCGTGTGAACAACTCCTTCGTTGACTTCAAACTGGACACAGGTGCGGAAATCAACATTCTACCCAACTACATCTTTCAAAAGGTCAAGAATGCGGATAATGTGCTGACGCCAAATAAATCGATCATTCTGGGATACGGCGGTAATCCAATCGAAACACTTGGTAATGTACTTTTGAATTGCAGTTTACCTGGTCAAAATGTATTATACAAAATTTTATTTACTGTAACTAAAGCAGGCACTGTGCCTCTCTTAGGTTTAAAAACCTGCGTTGATCTAGGTCTCATTGTTAAACAACAAATTGATTATGTTTCAGCCTTCAAAGATGAAGCAGCAGTGCTTATTAATTTTCCTAATTCCTTTACAGGTCTCGGAACTTTTCCTGATCTAGTTGATGTTTTTGTTAATCCTAATTCTGTACCTTCCAATGATCCTCCCAGGAGGTTGCCGCATAAAATTTTACCATCTTTAAAGAAGAAATTAGAAACCTTGCTAATCTCTAATATAATATCTAATGATGTCTCTGATGTTGCATGGTATAGTAATTTAGTTGTTGTGGAAAAGGACGACCATTCGATCAGAATCTGCCTTGATCCAAGGAACTTAAATAAAAACATTAGGAGAGAATTATTTCTCATACCCTCATTCGAAGAGATTAAACCTAAACTAGCTAGAAAAAACGTTTTTACAGTGCTGGATATTAAAGATAGATTCTGGCATTGTAGACTTACACATGAAGCATCGAAGTTAATGGGGTTTCACACACCCTTCGGTAGTTATAGGTTTCTAAGATTACCTTTTGGCATTGTGTGCGCTCCTGAGATCTTTCAAAAATTATTAACCAAATATTTTGGAGACATTCCTAATGTCGTTATTTATTTCGATGATATCCTTATTGCTGGGTCAACGGAAGAGGAACATGATATTGCATTTAAAGAAGTGATGAAAAGGGCTGAATCGCTCAATATTAAATTTAATAAAAATAAATTCCAATTCAAGAAATCTACGATCAACTATATGGGGCATGTTATTAGTGGTGAAGGTATCTCTCCGAATCCTGATTATCTTGAAGCAATCTTGCAATTAAAGAATCCCAGAAACCGGAAAGGGCTACAAAGTTTTTTAGGAACCATCAATTATGTAAGGGAACACATCCCAAAATTAGCAGATCTAGTTGCTCCGCTTAGGGGACTATTGAAAAAAAAATCTATGTTTACATGGCAACAAATTCATTCTGATAGTTTTAATAAAATCAAGGAAGCAGTGTGCGCCATCAGCAATCTGACTAGTTTTGATCCCAAAAAGCCAATTCTTATTCAATGTGACGCTTCACAATTTGGTCTTGGAGCCTGTCTGCTCCAGAATCAAAAGCCGGTTGCATTTGCGTCAAGGAACTTATCAGATGCTGAAACGCGCTACGCTCAAATAGAGAAAGAACTACTTAGTATTGTATTTGCGGTAAAACGTTTTCACAACATGGTCTATGATTTTAAAATCTTAATTGAAAACGATCACAAACCACTAGAGCCGAGTTATAAAAAGAATATCTCTCAAATAATGTCCAACAGATTGCAGCGTCTTTTGCTGAAATTGCTTCCATATGATTTAGAAGTTAAGTACTTACCGGGCAAAGATAATCTCCTAGCTGATCTTTTGTCACGAAACTTTATTGTTAGTAATAAACCTGAGGATGAAATTCAACTGAATGATGTTGTTCACTATGTGGATGTTAAATTTCAGCTGTCCAATGCAAAATTCTTAGAACTTCAAAACGCTACTCGAAATGATCCTCTTAATCAGGTCAAGCAATTGCTTATGACAGACTGGACTAAATGCAATGTAGAAATGCTCCAGCCATTTTTCAAAATAAGATGTGATCTAACAATTAATGATGAGATATTGTATTTTAAAAACCGAATAGTCAAGAGTCCTGAGAACTCAAATTCCTATTAGTGAAAAAGTTTTAAAAGCTGAGACAGTTAATGTAGAAGTTAAAAGGCAAAATCATCTTGACAAAGTCAAACATAATTATGATCAAACAGCAAAATCTGAAGAAAATTACCACAGTGGTGAGAACATATGGCTTCTTGACACAGATAACAGGTGGTACCCAGCAGTAATTGTGGAAAAATTATCTAATGTTCCTAGGTCATATATTGTTAAAAACTGTAATGGAGTAATCTTGAGAAGAAACTCTAAGTTTATCAGAAAGCGGTGTAGCCATATTCCTCAAACACAAACAAATCATTTATGGATCTTCGATGAGTTGAACTCAAATTCCAAATCTCAAATTGAAAGTGAATGCGATAAAATACAAAGTGATGAACCTCCCGCATTTAGTCAAACAAACATTGTGAAATTACCTGTTGTATCAAAGAATACTGAATCTCAATCCTAAGAATCTGAGCCGTTAAGCGAGGAAGACTCTGATATCACTGTCATTGAAAATCAAGAAATAATATTAAATGAGTCAAGCTCAGAGAGTGAGGATTTTCTAGGTTTTGAGACTCAACCAAGCTCATCAACCCCTGTGCAGCAAACTGAATCTGTAACTCATCAAGTAGGCATACGGAATCTTGATAAATCAAGTAGTAACTTTAATCAAATTTTTGCCTCTCCAATCAAACCTGCCACTAGAACTTTCGGTAGAGGTTGCCCAAAAAAGCTGGATCCCAACTTTGTTTCTAAGTAAATTCCGGTCTCTTACAAAATAATCGGACCATATTATGCACTACAAAGTAAATCCAAATTAACAGTGTAATATTTTTGTACTAATTCCATTATGTATAACACATTTTCAACTAATTCAGACAAATTTGTCATCTGTTAACAGCCTATTCTATATCAGTGTCTGTAATTACTTTTGTCATTGTAATGTTGCAGTAACGAAATGCACTTGTGTATTTTATAAACTTGAAAATGAAATGCTAGTGTATAATATTTTTAACTGTGTTTTAATTAACAGGATGATGCCTAATATTTATAAAACTTAGTGTTAAAATTTTAGCAAAAAATGGTGTCTTTTATCAATCTTAGCTTCATAAAAGCTTATTTGCGATTAATGCCTCTTCGGCTCTAAACTAATCAACACCTTCGCGGCTCATTGTTCAATGTTGTGTTACGGCTACTTGTTCATGAAGGCTTCTACGGCTCTCTGTTCATTATTGCGTCTGTACCTCATTGCTCATTGTGCCTGATAGGTAATCTAATTTGCTCTATTGGTGCCCCAATGGCTTGTGAGTTTATAAATGCCCCAATGGCTATGTGTTCAATTAATGCCCCAATGGCTAGTGAGTTATTAATGCCCCAATGGCTTGTGAGTTTATAAATGCCCCAATGGCTATGTGTTCAATTAATGCCCCAATGGCTAGTGAGTTATTAATGCCCTAATGGCTATTTGTTCGATTAATGCTCCAATGGCTATGTGTACGATTAATGCCCCAATGGCTTCTCTGTTTTTATCAATGCCTAAATGGCCTATTATTTATAAAATGCCTTACTGGCTGCATTGCATTTGCTTCCTTCGGGTAAGGGAGGAAAAAGGAATTTTTTTTATTATAAAAGGGAGGTGTTGGGGTTGTCGGTGGCTCACCAGCCATCGATGACAACAACCCTCATTCGTGAGCCGACCATCATGGCGGTATGAACATTGTATTGCGTGTCTTTTTGGTCTTTTGATATCTTTGATGGCTGTGTGTCATTTTCGTTAAATAAAAGTCTTCAAGCGTGATAATGGCTTCGTAGTCTTGCTTTCCAGCCCACCACCTTCACACCCACAAACAGCAATTAAATCCGACTTTCCACGGTTATTCCCATCTCGGACAGACTGTAGTATCTTGGCCATTGTGGAAGCTTTTACTTTCGGGACTTCAGCACTCCACTCTTGACTTACCTACATGGTTGATGTTCAACAACGTGTTGGCAGTTTTGTTTTGCAAACAAACCGAAAATGGCCGACGTTTGGGAAAGTTGTTTGGCTCATGACGTCATCCGAAGCTCATCATCGACCATGTAGGTAGGTAAGTCAACAGCCGAAACTAGGGTGATGACTGTTGCTCCCTAGTAATTGTCCATAACAAAGACATAAAGCGAATTTTCGCGATTGAAATCATCGATTTGAAATTTCGAATTCACCTCGGGACTTGAATTCGATTTTTGAATTGATGCAATCGATGTCAGAAACTTCATCTCTCACCAAAATTTTTGTTCTGTCGTCTCTATCTGTTGTGTTTTGTCATAGAGTGCAATAGAGTCGCAAAGTACTGGAGCGCCGATGAAGCCAATCCATGAACAGGCGTTTCCGAGCCGCGTGTGCTCCGGAAAGTGTGAACCATTTGTGAACCCAACGGCATTTTGTAACACGGCGGCTTATGGAGAGATCAAGAACTGCTTGTGTTTTTTAGGTATTTTATAATTCAATCAGCATTAATTTTTGCAAATTTTGCTATTTAAAGGTAGTCAAAGCTATAATGAATCCATTGATGTATATTACTCCTGGATAATATTCATATTGGGATTTAATTTCTGACTTATACCAAGTGTGAACCAACCGGCATTTCTTATCACGGCGGCTTACGGGAAAAGCAACGACTGCCTGTGTTTTTTCGACATTTTTTAATTCCATCGATATTAATTTGTGCAAATTTTGCTATAATTAGATAGTCAAAGCCATAATGAATCCATTGATGTATATTACTCCTGGATAATATTCATACAGGGATTTAATTTCTGACTTATACCAAGTGTGAACCAACCGGAATTTTTTAACACGGTGGCTTACGGAGAAATCAAGGACTGCTTGTATTTTATCGACTTTCTTTATTTCCATCGGTATTAATTTGTACAAATTTTGCTTTAAATAGATATCCAAAGCCATCATGAATCCATTAATGTATGTTACTCCTAGATAATATTCATATATGGACTCAATTTCAGACTTATTACCGGCCTCCTTGGCTGCTTCAATGTGTGTGGACCTAGCCGACGAACGGAGCCGAGTCGGGAGTGGGGAGGTGGGGAGCGCTGAGCCTGAGCGCGAGTCTCTGCGTATGCGTCGTCGCTAGTCACCGCACACTAGTCTCCGGAGAACTGGACAAAACAGCCTCGAAAAGTGACTTCAACGGCGATCCAGTACTTTGCGACTCTATTGTACTCTATGTGTTTTGTCAATTTAAGTCTGGTGTTTTCGCAATTTCTGTGTTTTAGTGTTTCGTGTTTTCTTATTTTCTTCTTAATTTCATTTAGGAAAAAAATCTGAGCTCTGATTGGCTCCTAACATCATCGATCATCGGCATCACTTTGCACTGATCAATTCGTTTGATGAATGACATTCGATCGCGAAAATTCGCTTATAAAGACGGAGTGCTCGTATCTAAAAGCACGGGGAAAAAGTGAAGCCTGGTTTGGCGCTGGGTGCTTGTGTGTGTAAATGAGCGCGGGAATCCATGGCGGGCAACCAAAACCGACAAACATTGGTCAAAATACTAGGTAATATTCAATGTCATGAAAATCAGCCGATAAACACATATTTTAAAAATTAAGGCCGCCATCTTTTTTCCACTTTCTTGAATTTTTATTCAGACTGAAAGTAACGTCAAATTCGAATTTACCAGATCAAAATACCAGGATACACCGAGTTTCATGAAAATCTGCCGATAAATAGGTAGTTTTCAAATTGTACCCGCCATCTTTAATTTTAAAAAATTATGGCCACCACCTTCTTCCCACCACCTTTGATTTCAATTCCGGTTAAATTCGACATCAAATTCAAATTCTCTTGGGCTAAATACAGGGTTATACCAAGTTTCATGCAAATCAGTCGATAAATAGGTATCTAACAAATTATTGCCGCCATCTTTTTTCCGCCATCTTGAATTTTGATTCAGACTGAAAGTAAGGTCAAATTCGAATTTCCTAGATCGATATACCGGGGTACACCAAATTTCATGAAAATCTGCCGACAACTAGGTGTTTTACAGTTTTTTTCTTAGAATCTTTAGCTGCGATAGGCCAAACAGTAAACGGATCAGGTATGCCCCCCCCCCCCCCCCCCCGGTCGACCATCCCTCTAAGGTGCTTCTCCCCTTACTATGTACCATGACTAAATTAATAACAAAATTTATTTCAAAAATAGTCGAATACTCGTGAAAAAGGGTCACACTAATCGAAATTCAAGCCAAAATTTACACAAAGTAAAAAATGTCAAATTTGACACCATTCCATAAAGGCCCTATTAAGGTCTTATACCTTCGGTTAAATTTTGATGTAATATGTGTTTTGGAAAGAAAATTTCATGCTCTTTCCATTGGTACCAACAGTTTTGAGAGAAAAAATTATGCCGAAGCTGTATTTTAAAAGTTACAAACCAAACTTGAAATTTCAAGAAAATTCTAGCCTTTTTTTTCGGTGTCGGACTTCGTAGCTCGGCACCAACAAGTCGAAATTAAAAACAACTAATATATATTTGTAAGCAAAATTTTATCCTCTAAAAAAACGACAAGAATGATTTTTTTCACTGGATGCACTAGAATTACGCAAAATCGGGAAAACGCTGACGAAGTCAAGAATCAATTTATACGTAATTTCAGACGGCCGCCATTTTGTTTTACGCAATTTTGACTGTGTTCCTGAGGGGGGCTAATGGTAAACTTTTTTGGGGGGGCTCTAGACATGTTTTGGAGTGCTTTAAAACACAAGAGAAGTTTGTGCTAATTTGTCCGAGGTTAGACCCTTTTTTTGGCTAGAATGACTGGACTAAAACTTCATTTTTGCATCTACGGCTCTCTTCGCTATCACGGCAGAAGTGGGGACCTGCAAGTGGCACATCCGGTGCCGCTGTGTTGAGTGTTGATCGTGCAAACTGCGCGGCCCACGCAGTTTGCAAGTTCACCGATGTAACCGATGAGCAACTTGCGGGTCCCCACTTGCTGTGTGTGCAGTCGACTCTAGGCGACAGGTGGAAGCTTTTACTTTCGGGGATTCAACAGTTCCTTATAGACCAAAGACATGGAGACGGAGGGCTAAAAGCAAAAAATGAAGCTTCTTTTCAACCACCTCTACGGCGGGTAGAGGATTGGCAACGAAATCGGGACAAGTTTGAAATTCAAATGTAGGGCGGGAACTAAATAAAATTGCGGAAACAAAGTATTCTAGGTTAATTTTTGCCCAAACTCACTTACCCACTCATATTTTTTGAACTTTAGGTTAGCTTTAGTCTGTCGTCGACCGATTAATTTCATTTGGGAGTTTCGGGCATCTAGAACTGTAACGGCCTGTTTGAACCTGCAGAACCACCATGAGCAGAAGAAAAACTAACTTTATCTGAGATTACTGCCTGTTACCGAGAAGAAGTAAGTAAGTGTATTATAATAGGACGCAGTCCCAACTTTCATAATTTATTCGTTTTAGGCATTTAAAATACGTTTCGAAAAAAAATTTGGAAAAATCAAGAGGACAAGTTCAAATCAAATTTCCGTTTGCCGCCATGGATTCCCGCGCTCATTTACACACACAAGCACCCAGCGCCAAACTAGGCTTCACTTTTTCCCCGTGCTTTTAGATACGAGCACTCCGTCTTTATAAGCGAATTTTCGCGATCGAATGTCATTCATCAAACGAATTGATCAGTGCAAAGTGATGCCGATGATCGGTGATGTTAGGAGCCAATCAGAGCTCAGATTTTTTTCCTAAATGAAATTAAGAAGAAAATAAGAAAACACGAAACACTAAAACACAGAAATTGCGAAAACACCAGACTTAAATTGACAAAACACATAGAGTACAATAGAGTCGCAAAGTACTGGATCGCCGTTGAAGTCACTTTTCGAGGCTGTTTTGTCCAGTTCTCCGGAGACTAGTGTGCGGTGACTAGCGACGACGCATACGCAGAGACTCGCGCTCAGGCTCAGCGCTCCCCACCTCCCCACTCCCGACTCGGCTCCGTTCGTCGGCTAGGTCCACACACATTGAAGCAGCCAAGTAGGCCGGTAATAAGTCTGAAATTGAGTCCATATATGAATACTAGGGGGTACGCCCCCTGGCCGCTACGCGGCCCAACCCCCCGAAGGCGCTCCGCGCCATCAATGGGCCGCCTCGCGGCCCTATTTTTACCCTCCTATCAGTTTTAGTTTTATTTTCCCCCTAAAAAATTACGATATGAGATAAACTTTAATTTTAAACTTCACCTAAAATTACTTTAAAATCAAAAGGACGCGTTTTGGAATGATTGCTTGATGAAATATTGCAGTAAAACAATGAACAATGATAAGGGGTAATAATTTAGAATATTAAGTCGGGGTTCGAACCCACACCGAGTTAAGACTGGACACATTCGACGTCTTATTAGACGACTCGGCCACCGCTCGACATTAGGTCTTCGGTGCGAATCTTGTGTAGATAAGTGTAGAGTTGATGCGCAGGCTACACATCCACTGCGCAACCTCTTCGACCACTGCGCATCCTCCCGCGCATAGCGGTAGCAGTCCCGGAGCATTCTGTAAATTTACTCACTTTTATAACGTGATTTTAAAAAAACCTGGGTCCTATTTCCAAAATCTAATTAAATCGGGCTCATCTAGGGCCAATTACCTGACGATCTACGCAAAAATCATGGAAATCGGCCCGGTAGAACGCTCAAACGAACTATGACAAAAAGTATAAATTTACATTGTTTAATTGGGAGAATTCGCAACTTTACCACATAATATAAAAAAACCTGGTTCATATTTTGAAAATCTGAAAAAAGTTGGCTAATCTAGAGACAGTTGCCCGTCGATTGCCGCAAAAATCATGAAAATCGGCCCGGTAGAAGGCTGGAACTAAGCGTCACCAGTTACGAAAAATTAGGAGGTCTCGGAGCTTATAGTATAGATTATCTAGGAGTAACATACATTAATGGATTCATGATGGCTTTGGATATCTATTTAAAGCAAAATTTGTACAAATTAATACCGATGGAAATAAAGAAAGTCGATAAAATACAAGCAGTCCTTGATTTCTCCGTAAGCCACCGTGTTAAAAAATTCCGGTTGGTTCACACTTGGTATAAGTCAGAAATTAAATCCCTGTATGAATATTATCCAGGAGTAATATACATCAATGGATTCATTATGGCTTTGACTATCTAATTATAGCAAAATTTGCACAAATTAATATCGATGGAATTAAAAAATGTCGAAAAAACACAGGCAGTCGTTGCTTTTCCCGTAAGCCGCCGTGATAAGAAATGCCGGTTGGTTCACACTTGGTATAAGTCAGAAATTAAATCCCAATATGAATATTATCCAGGAGTAATATACATCAATGGATTCATTATAGCTTTGACTACCTTTAAATAGCAAAATTTGCAAAAATTAATGCTGATTGAATTATAAAATACCTAAAAAACACAAGCAGTTCTTGATCTCTCCATAAGCCGCCGTGTTACAAAATGCCGTTGGGTTCACAAATGGTTCACACTTTCCGGAGCACACGCGGCTCGGAAACGCCTGTTCATGGATTGGCTTCATCGGCGCTCCAGTACTTTGCGACTCTATTGCACTCTATGACAAAACACAACAGATAGAGACGACAGAACAAAAATTTTGGTGAGAGATGAAGTTTCTGACATCGATTGCATCAATTCAAAAATCGAATTCAAGTCCCGAGGTGAATTCGAAATTTCAAATCGATGATTTCAATCGCGAAAATTCGCTTTATGTCTTTGTTATGGACAATTACTAGGGAGCAACAGTCATCACCCTAGTTTCGGCTGTTGACTTACCTACCTACGTGGTCGATGATGAGCTTCGGATGACATCATGAGCCAAACAACTTTCCCAAACGTCGGCCATTTTCGGTTTGTTTGCAAAACAAAACTGCCAATGAAAATCCGTATGCACGTCCTTCTTTGAAAATCGCCGCAAGCCGCCATTTTGAAAAACTGCGATTTGACCACTTTCCCGGTGGAATTTTTTGGTAAACTTTTTTTTCTGTCTTATTGGGTACCTAGGGACCCTATATACCAAAGGAAAAGTTTGTGCTAATTTGTCCGAGGTAAAAAGCTAGAATGACTGGACCTCAGAAGCGCTTCTGACAAGAACATTTTATGGGAAGAAGCCTCCGTTCTTTGTCAAATTGCCACTAATCGTCCGGAAGACTCCTAGAAATCGTATGGATGATTAAAAATCGACTGATTTTATTTCCATTACATAAAAAGGGTATTTTTCATTTTCATGCTAGGTTATTGTTAGGCAAGACAGCCGTAAGTGCTATCCTCTGCATGCTTTCGTGGTTGCGTTTTGGACGCACAACAAACACATTTTCAGGTGTTAGAAATTGGCAGAAGAGGGCGGCACTTTACTGGAAAGCACTGTTTTCATTGGCTCTCATGCACCTGCGGCTGTCTTGAAAAAAACTATATCATTTTTTGTGCACTTACGGCTTTCTCATACGTCTTGTTTTCATTAAATTAGGATGAATTTTGCTGTTTTAGCTGTCTCAGTAATTCCATCTAAAAGAGTTTAGACGAATTTTGAGGAAAACTCGATCTCGAAAAGGAGGAGTAACGTTTTGGGCCTTTTCCGGCCCCACCTGGATTTTGCTAAATGTTTCATATTTTCAAAGTACTAGTCTTAGGTAGACTCTGTGCCAAATATTAGACCGAACGGAGCCCATGCAAGGGCGCAGCAGCGCCTCAAACCCAAAATCCTGGAATCGAAAAACAATTATTTTCGTCGACTTTTTCGACTGTTATCACTCTTCCAGCACATGATTCTTATGTATTTTTTTGCGTACTTTTCGTTTCTGGCCTTTTTAAAGGCCTCCGATAAATTTTAAGGGGCCTTATGGCCCATTGTTGCCATTTTTGGCCCATTTTTAGGGGTTTTTTCCATTTAACACATTCAAAACTCAATTTAATCCAAAAACTGTGTACATTTTTGAAAAGTACGTAAAAAAATGAATAAAAAATGTTCAGTAAAATTTTTTCCTACGTTGCCAAATTTCCGAGAAAATTGGTCCCAAAGTGTCAAAAACGGCAAAAAATCGATAAATCGCCGCGTATAAGGTTCAAGAAAGTGGAGTACATTTTTCATACTGTACCAGATAACAGCTCTTATCCATCCATACAACATATTAAAATATCATAGTTGTACCTGGATTCCCACGATGTGAAAATTGACCGAGATGTCGATTTTAGCGGCCTTTTTATACTTGAAGGCAGCTCTTTTGAATGTTTCTCGACCTTAGTCACCCTCTATGGGTGTGTACTATATGTATTTTTCTACGTACTTTTCATATCTGGCCATAAAAATGGCTTCCTGTGAATTTTAGAAGGCCTAACGGTCCATTGTTGCCAATTTTCACCAATTTTTAGGGGTTTTTTCAAGTTTACGTGTGTGAGACTTAATTTAATCTAGAAACCGTGTACAATTTCGGAAAGAACGTAAAGAAATACATACAAATGTGATGTGTACCTTTTCCCTACGTTGCCAAATTTTCGAGAAAAATCGTCCTGAAGCGCCAAAAATGCCAAAAATTGGATTAATCATCACGTCGGAGGTTCCAGGAAGTGAATTATGACATTCATGGGACACTTTCTCCACGCATTTTCTGTTGTTCGATATATTTGGCCCGTAGCAAGCATCTTGAGAACCAAGGATTATCTCGAGGTTACAGGAATAAAGAGGTGACTTGGAGTGAAGGATAAACTAAAAGCACCTTGAGGGCTCGTTTTGTCACGTTCATCTGCGCCATTACATGTTCCTCGAGATGCATTGCAATTTTCCATTTTCGATAAGTTATTTGTAGTGAAAGAAAACTTGAATTTCACTTCCTGGAACCTCCGACGTGATGATTAATCCAATTTTTGGCATTTTTGGCGCTTCAGGACGATTTTTCTCGAAAATTTGGCAACGTAGGGAAAAGGTACACATCACATTTGTATGTATTTCTTTACGTTCTTTCCGAAATTGTACACGGTTTCTAGATTAAATTAAGTCTCACACACGTAAACTTGAAAAAAACCCCTAAAAATTGGTGAAAATTGGCAACAATGGACCGTTAGGCCTTCTAAAATTCACAGGAAGCCATTTTTATGGCCAGATATGAAAAGTACGTAGAAAAATACATATAGTACACACCCATAGAGGGTGACTAAGGTCGAGAAACATTCAAAAGAGCTGCCTTCAAGTATAAAAAGGCCGCTAAAATCGACATCTCGGTCAATTTTCACATCGTGGGAATCCAGGTACAACTATGATATTTTAATATGTTGTATGGATGGATAAGAGCTGTTATCTGGTACAGTATGAAAAATGTACTCCACTTTCTTGATCCTTAGACGCGGCGATTTATCGATTTTTTGCCGTTTTTGACACTTTGGGACCAATTTTCTCGGAAATTTGGCAACGTAGGAAAAAATTTTACGGAACATTTTTTATTCATTTTTTACGTACTTTTCAAAAATGTACACAGTTTTTGGATTAAATTGAGTTTTGAATGTGTTAAATGGAAAAAACCCCTAAAAATGGGCCAAAAATGGCAACAATGGGCCATAAGGCCCCTTAAAATTTATCGGAGGCCTTTAAAAAGGCCAGAAACGAAAAGTACGCAAAAAAATACATAAGAATCATGTGCTGGAAGAGTGATAACAGTCGAAAAAGTCGACGAAAATAATTGTTTTTCGATTCCAGGATTTTGGGTTTGAGGCGCTGCTGCGCCCTTGCATGGGCTCCGTTCGGTCTAATATTTGGCACAGAGTCTACCTAAGACTAGTACTTTGAAAATATGAAACATTTAGCAAAATCCAGGTGGGGCCGGAAAAGGCCCAAAACGTTACTCCTCCTTTTGCACTTACGGCTCTCTTCGCTATCACGGCAGACTTGCTGTGTGTGCAGTCGGCTTAGAGGCCAGAGGAGGATCTCTTGTATGGAACGCCGTTAGTGTCAAAACCCTTTTCTTCCCTTTATACCCAGAGTTAAGACAACTCGATTATCAGCTGACTGGCAGCCGGCCTTGGCTGGCCATAGAAGCCGAAACGAGTGCACCCAAACGAACGATATTTAGGGATTAGGATCAGAAATCCTGCGATGTCTTTCTTACAAAAACAACAACATCAACAAAGTGATCAATTAAAAAGAAAATGAGATTTTTGTGAATAATTTCTTAATCTATTAAAATCGACGTTTAAGGGACATCCGCAAAAATTTTAAAGAATTACGTCGTTAGGTTTTTTTTTTTTTGGATACAATTAAAGTAAATCTCTTTGTAAGTGTTTAACAAGGCTTGGTAACTTCCCTCGATAATATACGTAGCGTGCATACAGTTGGAGAGACGTATTCCCTAAGATGTTTGCGGATGTCCCTTTAACGTCGATTCTTGAAAAAGTTTTTTTTACTATGAGCGCATCATTTAACTATAAAACCAACCCAGGGTTAAAATGTGTCCTAAAGCCTCCTTGATAACATATTAAAAGCTCGTTTTAGTTAGACGATGCGTTCGGTGTTAAAAAAGCCTCGGAGTGATAGAAAAACACGAATCAAATACTCCTACGCCAAAATACTCCTGCAGACCTATGTTTAGGCAACCGTTTAACACGTGTGCAGTGGCCTATGGGCTAAATCATGATTATTACTTCCGTAAACTACAATGAGTCAACTCGGAAAACCCTCATAAATTTCGAGATTTAAGTTGATGTTATGCTCTTAGTGAAAATATCCCACTACTCCAAAATCCGCTATCTTCATAGCTGTTTGTATGGAAAATTCAATTTTATTTGGACACAATTGAAGTAAATCTCCTTGTAAGAGTCTAACAAGGCTTGATAACTGCCCTCGATAATATACTTAGCGTGCATACAGTTCGAGAGACGTGTTTCCCTAGGATTTTTGGGGGTGTCCCTAGAACGTCGATTTTTGTAAAAAGTTTTTTTTTTTACTATGAGCGCATCATCTAACTAAAACCAAACCAGGGTTAAAATGTGTCCTAAAGCCTCCTTAATAACATATCAAAAGCTCGTTTTAGTTAGACGATGCGCTCGGTGTCAAAAGGCTTCGGAGTGATAGAAAAACACGAATTCTCGCTAAAATACGCCTGCAGACCTATGTTTAGGCAACCGTTTAACACGTATGCAGTGGCCTATGGGCTAAATCATGATCATTTCCGTAAACTACATTGAGTCAACTTGGAAAACCCGCATAAATTTCCAGATTCTAGGAGGGGGCCAAAAAAGGCCCTTATCGATACCCCACCTATGATGATCCGGAATGAATGCATCGAACAAAGAGCCGAAGAGCCGTTCTGATGGGGGCTTTTCCGGTAGAAGGAAAGTTTTACACACGACGATTGTCACATTTTCCGATACATAGGGATGCTGGAGGATGCATAGGGGTGGCTGGAAAATGTCTCATCGAAATAGGACGCTTCAAATTTTATTTATAGGCTCTTGAAATTTGCCATTCCGGAGAGAAATCGTGAATGGACGCGTAATCGGAAGGGGGTTTTTCCGGTAGGAAGAGACTATTCTCGTATTATTTTTTCGTTGATTGACGTATTGTTCCTAGAAAATAGGGAGGATGCAGGTATACAGAAAGAAATAGCGGAGAAAATTCGAATAGTTGAGGGGGACAATGTGAACGGGTGTTGGGCGATGTAATTTATGGTAGGCAGCGCTGCGGCGCCGCGGCGGTGGCTAGAACTAGTTTAGCGGCACCCTCTTGTTCCGCGGAAGGCGGGAGGCCCGGGTGTATCGGTCTATGCGCAATCGGATACGAGTCGGATAGATTCAGCTAGAGTACCTATATTGAGAGAGTATGTATGGCCACTGGGCCCCATGGAGAGGCTTAGGACCCAAAAATGGCGGTGCTTTGTTTTGGTTTTTGTGGATGGGACCACAAAAACCAACAAACACTGGTTTGTTTTGGGTCATTGCCAACTTTTGACAGTTATCACCAACCGCACTTGCTGCCAACCTTACTACATCTAAGATAATTTTTCTCAAAAATTGCACACGATTAGCCTTAAAAATATGTAAAGATGTCGCAATAGTGCATTTGAGTAAATTTTTCGTTACGATAAGCAAAGAAAACTACATTTTGAGTCGTTTTGCATTACATTAATTTATGGCGTCCGCCATTTTTGGGTCCTAAAGGCTCCATCCAGCCTAAGATGGCTGAGCCAATCAGAGGTGGTAACCCCAGTGGCCATACTCTCTCAATATAGGTACTCTAGATTCAGCCCGGTCACAGGTTTCAATAGGGAGTTGGGAGTCCTTTTTTATTCGCTTGGTCCATGTCTTAACCTCAAAACAAATGTTTATGTATGGTCAGCAGAGACAAATCATAGAGTACAATAGAATCGCACTGGATTGCCGATGAAGTCACTTTTCGAGGCTGTTTTGTCCAGTTCTCCGGGGACTAGTGTGCGGCAACTAGCGATGACGCATTCTGTAACGCATATGCAGAGACTCGCGCTCGGCGCTCCCCACTGACGACTCGGCTCCGTTCAAAGACATAAAGACGGAGCGCTCGTATCTAAAAGCACGGGGAAAAAGTGAAGCTAGGTTCGGCGCTGCGCGCTTGTGTGAGTGTGTAAATGAGCGTGGGAATCCATGGCGGCAAACGGAAACTTGATTTGAGCTTGTCCTCTTGATTTTTCCACATTTCCTCTTCGAAACGTATTTTAAATGCCTAAAACGAATATATTAAGAAAGTTGGGACTGCGTTAATAATACACCTACTTTTGCTCGGTAACAGTATGTAATCTCAGATAAAGTTAGTTTTTCTTCTGCTCATGGTGGTTCTGCCGGTTCAAACAGGCCATTACAGTCGTTGATGACCGTTACTCCAAAATGAAATTAATCGCACAACGACGGACCAAAACTAACCTAAAGTTATAAAAATGTGAGTGTGTAAGTGAATTTCGGCAAAAATCAACCTAAAATACTTTGTTTCCGCAATTTTAGTAAGTTCCCGCCCTACATTTGAATTTCAAACTTGTCCCGATTTCGCCGCCAATCCTCTAGCCAATAGTAGAGGAAGTAGAGGTGATGGAGGAGAAGCTTCATTTTTTGCTTTTAGTTCGGCCTCCATGGCCAGCCAAGGCCGGCTGTCAGTCAGCTGATAATCGAGTTGTCGTAACTCTGGGTATAAAGGGACTCTACCATGGACCAAGAGAATAAATAAGGACCCCCAACTCCGGTTAGCGCTGACATCAGCGCTCCCTGGCAGAGGGTGTAGTGAACTAAACCGATGATTGGGTCTTCCTGTTTATATTTCCATGCACCACCTATTTAGGCTTATCACTCAGTAGTGCTCATAGAAGTTTCTAGATCCTCGTATCCTCGTGGTCGCCCTGCAGTTTTGAAGAGTTTAGTGTGAAAAGTTTCCCATTTTCATTTCAATCTTCGTCAGTCTTCGTGTACATAAACTGGTATTAATGTGAAGTGTTATTTCTAACCGTTTTACTCAGCAGCAACTGCTGTTGAGAAAGCCAAAGGAAGTGTGTATGTAGTGTGCAGCAGGAATCAGGATTGTACTTTTAGCCGAAGGCGCCGCTCTGTTAAGTGAAATCTTTTTAGTGAGAAATAGTGTTGTACTGATAAAAATCAACTGAGTGTCACAAAATCAAAGATACTTGACTTCAAGCATTACCTTTAATTTGATTATTAGCAAGTCTCTTTGATTCTGCGTCAGAAGTTGACTGAATCATCTTTGCTCGTGTTCTGATAAGATACTTCACATCAAAGTCTTTCGCATTGACCTCTGCCGAAGGTATGTATCTATACAATTTCATTAGTTTGCGAAAGTAAAATGTATTAAAGTATCTACACAAATAAATAAATCATAGATAAACAAAGAACATTGCATGGAATAACATACTATAGAGGTACGATCGTGGACCGCTGTGGCGTTAGTTCGCCGCACCCTCTGCCAGGTTCGCTGCGAGCGCGCGTTAACGGTTTTTAACACAGGGTAGCATAGGGAGTTGGGAGTCCTTATTTATTCTATTGGTCCATGACTCTACTCTAGTGCTCTGGCTCTCGCTCTGATAAGAAGCCTAGTACATAGCTGATCTGGCTGATCTGATATTCCTGAAAACAATATCTTTTAATATAGGAACAATTATCCGTGACTTCTGATATTTCTTTTTAATGATTCAGCATCATCGGCTGCCTACGTCTTTTCTCAATTTCCAAAGGCTTCCTTTCCACGGCTCTCCTCCTAGTAATTCAATGGCTCTTCGAATTCTGTTTCAAAACCGGAGAATTCGACCATCAGCGATATTGCCCTCGACTCCGAGACGTAGCTTTTTGGTCCCGAAAGTAAATTGCCACGGTAGAAGTCCGTCCATCGCCAAACGTAACTTATCTGTCAGTTGTTCTCTTTTTCAAAAGGAGCCAAGGTAAGTACCCACTTACGAATATTAACGTTTAACGTTCTGATTATTAGAGTGTAGTGCAGTGATGGTTTCAGATTCATGGAGGTTCAGAGAGTCCGCCTCCTACAACGGTCCAATTCTTTAAAGTATGTTGGCACAGCAAGACTTAATAAGTATAGCCCAATCTAAACATAGAGTAGGTACCATAAAGTCGCAAAACACTGGAGCGCAATTACAGTTAATCCTTAACGGTGCCTCTCTAGCCTCTTCTTTGCTGGAAAATGGGAACTATGCGGCTTTTTGTAACACCGCAGTTTATGGAAGAATAGCGGATAAGGATGGACGAATATCGAATTTGAATGCATTAATTCGAATTTTCGAAACTTTTCAATTGCGCTTTTTTGAAAAATCAAACCTTGCGATTAGGAACACTTTGAAGCGAATATTCTCATATTTTCAATTAAGTAGCGCTCCAATCGTTGATTTTTTAAAAGAATTTTACCTTTTTCATAGTTAGCTTGCACAAGGCTCTATTATTCGCACTATTGGAAATCATTTCCACAAGATGTACTTTTTCGAACCATACTGGTCGTACTTAAACTCCAGAGTATGAAGTTAGAGAAGGTCTAACCCAGGGTCGGTCTAGCCAGGGCTGCGATCGCAGCCTAGGGCCTTGCTTTGAGAAGGCCCCTTCAACCATCCTCCAGACGAAAGTGGAGGGGGAAAAACTGAACTGTTTACGCTCTGCTTAGTGATAAAATTTGATCCTGAAGCTTGGTCCTTAAAATATATTTTTTTAAGAGGCAAAGAGGAATTCTGGGAGGGCAGGCCCCGTATCATAGAATAAAGAGACTAACGTCAACAGAAGCGAAAGCCACTGCCATTTTCATGTCAACGAAGCATAACGAAAGGAGGCTGTTTCAACAAGTACTGTTTATGTTTGCGGTAGGTCGACGTTTTGGAGAGGTCAAATAATAATGGATACATAAGTTTTAAGGAATTGAAAGAGTTTTCTTTTAACTTATTTATCGTTATACCGAAGAAGTACCTACTGTAAATTCTCTTAAAATTTAATGTTTTTTTCCACTTTTATATTTGTAGGTAACCTCGAAATTGGTTTCAATAAGGACCGACTCAGAGGAGAAAAATGTTAACATTGGTTCTTACGGAGCTTTCGCTTCTGTTGACGTAGTCTATTTATTCTATGCCCTTATCCCTTTAAACTGCTCCTATTAACGCGATAAGATAAGGATTAGACCATGCCGCAAAAGCACAATATAGCGCAACATGAGTGGCGATGCAAAACAAAAGAGGAAGAGAGCATGAGAGGAGTTTGAAAAAAAAGTTCCTAAAAAGCACAATTTTTTCGTCAAAGCTACCACCGTTGCCTATTTTGATGACATTGCTTCGTCTTCAATCGCTCTTAAGTTCATCCCTATCAAAAAGTAGTACTGACTGCCGTGAGGAGGTAAAACATGCTTCGGGTACCGAAACTTAGGCTTTCGATAAAGGTATGTTGAAAGAACTCACTTCAGTTCGGTTACAGAATAGCATTTTAAGCTATGATCCTCTTATTCTCATTTTTAGAATTTGAGTGAGTACTTACTCGGGAACCACGGCCTTTGTACCTATTATTATACTTTTGTTGTACATTTTATTACATTCACTACGTCCTAGATAACGTTAGATTATCATAGCACGTTCAAGTATCGCCGAAATGGATGCACCTATATACAGGGTGATCCAAAAGTCCCTTCCACCCCCTCTAACTTTTTACCTAATTGAGGTAAAGATTTGAAACTTGAGGGACATTCCTAGGTCAAAGGGAGCTACTTTTTGGCCCCCCTAAAATTTTCAGGGGGGCCCCCCTTGGGGGGCAACGACCCCCAACTTTTAAATTTCAAATGGGAAGACCCCCTTTGTGATAGCTCGTTCGAAAGAGCATAAAAAAAGAAAACTTTTCGCGCAAACCCGAAGTCAATATCTCAAACCGTTTCAAAATGGCGGCCGGTTAAAGTTCAAAATGGCCGAAAATTCACACCGGTTATTTGTCGATGGATTTGCGCAAAAATCGGTATGAAAAGGAGTGCGACTTTTAGAGTCGGCTAGCGCTGGTCCTGAGAAAGAGCGGACGAGTGCCAGCTGTCCTGTAGAGGACCTGGTTTGTGCGCTTGGAAGCGCTTAGAACACCCCACGAGATAGCTCGGTCGGGCTGGCCCAGTGTGATAGCACTCCGGGCGATCTGGACATGGAAGTCCACGTTGGTTTTTGCGCTTGGAGACGCCGAAGAGACCCCAAGAGACGGCTTCTCGGGCTGGCCCAGTGCGGTAGCGCTCCGGGCGATGTGGGCATGGAAGACCCGCAAGTCGTTGGAGCCGTGGAGAGCTCGGTTAGAGATGGACCAGCGCGCCGATGGATGAGAGCTGTATGTACTTGGAGGTACTTACCGTGGTTGCTACTCTTCTTGCGGTTGAGCTGCGACTGGTGATGAGACGCGCGGCCGCTCGCTTTTTATAGCCGCGACGCGACGCGCGGCCGCGTGATAAGAGCGCGCGACGCGACGCGTGCCCGCGTGATGAGTGCGTGGGACGCGGGACTGGTTGCATAAGCAGCACACAGCGAACGGTCCGGCGGTACGCGCGATCCTGGCATCCAAGCTGATGCCAAGTTTCTCAAAAAGTTGAGATAGAAAAAAATGCCCCAAAAATTCTACAACTTAAAAATTTGAATTCGCAGACGGAGGAGGCTGGTATAAACATACCGCCCGCCATGAAACCACAAAAGGGGGTTTCATTAGAAAAGGAGGAGGCAGAGGCAAAGAGAAAAAAAAAACAAAATGATTAGGCAAGCTACTTGGCTCTATTAGTACAGCTTACACATAATAATATAAAGAATACAAGAAAATACAATAAAAGACAATACAAGAGAACTTCATCGACGCTGGTCTTTCGAACGACGCTGGTCCCTGGAGCCGGAGCGTGGCTGACTGCGGCTTGATTGGTGACTCCTCTGGGGCTCTGGACGTCGCCCGCTGTGCTGTCCTCTGCGCCGTCCTTCTTCCTGTTGCTCGTCCTGATGAAGACGCGCCCTCGCGCGCGACCGACACGCCGCCAGCTCCATTTTCCTCACCAACCAGGGCGGCAACGCCTTTGATGGCGCCTTCCCCAGGTATTCTTCGATCAGACTCTCCACCATCCAGGCTGGAGTCTGCAGTTTCGCGTCGGCGACCTTGATTATCATAGGCCGCCGAGGGGAGCCCCGCAAGGACTGCGGCCTCAGCGTGGAGGACGGAGAGGCAATGGGAGAGAGAATAACAATGGAGGGGGACACCAGATTGATTGGCGAGGTGAAGGTAGGGGGAGTAACGACGGGTCGGGGCGAGGCTTGTGGGCGAGGAGCAGGTGGAGTAGGTGAAAGGGAAGGAAGGAACGGGGACGACGTGGGCGGCGTCCGGATAGGCTCAGGGGTTTGGAGGAGGATGCCCTCGATGTCGAGTGTCACTGGTGACGGCTGGGAAACGGCGGGTCTGGGCCCGTCAACTGCAGATTGGCCTGGAGCAGCGGCTGATGCAGCTGGCCGGGGCCGCGGATTGACGCATTTTACAGGAATGCGGCTGACTCTTTTAGACTGCGTCAAGAGGCCCGCCGAGGTGGTGACCTCTATGGAGGGATGGGCACGCACCACTGTCTTGGGGTTCACCGCGACTTCTCGGGGGTTTACTGCCTTGAACTGTTTGTTTGGCTTTTTGGGGCTAGCCGAAGCCATTGGAGCCCTTCTTTTGGGCACAGTCATCCTGCTCCTTGAGTTGATCCTCTTGGTGGGATCACCCTTGGGCTTTCTCTCGTAGACTGAGTGGCGCGAGAGCGCCGGCGAAGCAGGCCGAGAGGGTGGCTTGGATGGCCTGGTAACGTCCTCCGTGGAGGTGACATCGAGTTCTTCACTTGATGAAGACATCTGAAAAGAGAAAAAGAAAAAGAAACAACATTATTTAAAGAGCTTGGAGACTCTGTATAAGACTATGAAATAAGAGATAGACTTAACAACTAGCAGTTAATGGTGGGTGATCAATCCTCCGCAGGCAAACGAAATAACTTGAGCACGGGTCTCTTGAGCTCGCCGGTGGGAGTACGCACGGTGGCGACTCTAACTTGCCCGTCTTTCCCAGGAAACGTCTGCAACACCCGACCTCTTTTCCAGCAAAGGGTGGGGAGTTGAGGATCTTCAATGAGCACGAGATCACCTTCTTTCAGCGGAGTTGATGTCTTAAGCCATTTATTCCTCTTTTGTAGAGTTTGCAGGTATTCACTACACCATCTTTTCCAAAGTTGCTGAGAGAGAGCTTCCACGTACTTCCACCTCTTGAGCCTGGGAAGAGGAGTGTCCCCGTGTTCTTCCTCTGGAGGGGATACTACAGGCCTGCCTATCAAGAAATGACCAGGAGTCAGAACCTCGAGGTCATTTGGGTCATTTGACATTGGCGTAAGAGGTCTGGAGTTCAAGATGGCCTCGATCCGACACAAAACGGTTTGAAATTCATCCATCTGGAGCTTTTGGTCTCCGACAATCCTTTTGAAGTGTTCCTTCATGCTACGCACTGCTCTTTCCCAAAGTCCTCCTTGAAACGGAGCCGCAGGAGGATTAAAATGGAATTTAATGCCTCTTGCTAGAGCATGCTCGCTTAGATCATTCGACTCTTGGGAAATTAATTTCTTCAAGGCGTTGTCCGCGCCCACGAAGTTAGTTCCGCAATCACTGTACAAGTCCGTGGGACACCCTCGACGGGCTGTGAATCTTCTTAGAGCTGCAATAAACGAGTTAGATGTTAGATCGTGTACAGACTCTATGTGCACAGCTTTCGTGGAGAAGCAAACGAATATGCAGATGTAGCTTTGCACGGTCCGGGCGGATCTAAGATTGTAGGTTTTTACAGAAAAGGGGCCTGCGAAGTCCATGCCAGTATGAGTAAATGGGGAGCTGGGCGTTACACGAGGTGCAGGCAAGTCGCCCATTAGCGGTGCGCTGTTTCTTGGTCTCGCTCGGAAGCACTTGAGACACTGATGAACGCAATGTTGAATTGCCCTTCGGGCTCCGGTTATCCAGAATTGCCTTGTGAGAAGAGATTGTAGAGTTTGGGTTCCAGGATGGTCGAGATCCTTATGATACTCGCGAATAAGCAGCTGAGTCAGGTGATGCTTCCCGGATAACAGGATCGGGTGCCGTTCACCTTCAGCGAGGTCTGCATTCTTAAGGCGACCTCCCACTCTTATTAGGCCATCTTCATCCAAGTACGGACTTAAAGTTTGAACCGGCTTAGCGCACAAGATGTTCACTCCATCTTGAATTTTCTTCAGTTTGAGTAAGTCATCCTGAAAGCAGTCTTCTTGAACCTTCCGGAATAGCTGCAGCTCAGCCTTCTTTAATTCTCCCATGGTTAACTCTCCTCCACATCGTGACTTCTTTGGAGTGATTGCGCGAAGGATGTAAGCCAAGACTCGCTTAGTCCTAGTCCATGAAGAATATTTAGAGAAAGTTTGAATAGGCTTGGAGACCAATAATACTGCAAGATTCTTGCTCTCAGGAACTGAGTCAGTCGCGAGCGGTAACGGAGCTGCAGGCCATTGTGAGGAGTCTTCTCGAAGCCATGTTGGCCCCTTCCACCAGATTTCGTGATTCAAGAGTTCGGACGCTAGAAGTCCACGTGACGCACAGTCGGCTGGGTTGTCCTTAGAAGGGACATGATGCCAAATTACATTGGATAAGAGCTCTTGTATATGGGAGACCCGATTTGCCACAAATGTCTTCAGCTTGTAAGATGGGGTCTGGATCCACTGGAGCACAATTTTAGAATCAGTCCAGGCGTGAATGCCAGAGATATTATAGTATGGATCAAGCTGCTTTGTCACATAATCCGTTAAATCCGCCAACACAGTCGCTCCGCAGAGCTCAAGTCGGGGCAGAGAGATCTTCTTTAACGGAGCTACTCTGGTACGAGCTGTTACCAAGTTCGTGTCATGTGGTGGCTCATTGGTCCTGATATAAATGCAGGTTGCATAACCGGCTTCAGATGCGTCACAAAAGGCATGTAGTTGCACAAGGGATTCTTCTAATGCCAATAATCTTGGAATTCGAACTTGCCTTAAGGATGAGAGCGCAAGCATGAATTTGTCCCATTTGGTCTGGAATCCCCCTGGCAGGGGTTCGTCCCAGCCCAACTTGAGCAACCATAGCTGTTGCATGTATGTTTTGGCGAGAAATGTCACAGGTGATACCCAGCCAAGGATGTCGTAAATCTTGGCTATGGCAGAGAGGACTGCTCTCTTCGTGGTAGCCCTGATGGGTTGGTCCACTCGATATGAAAATGCATCTGGTCTTGGGAGCCAATGAAGACCCAACATAGAAAATGAGGAAGTCATAGGATCTTCCCAGGTAAATGGTACCTCTAAATCTTCGTCGGCAATGCCTTCCAGAACCTTTGAGTCGTTGCTGGTCCACTTCCTGAGCGCAAAGTTGCCTTCCTTGAGTAGCGCAATTAACTCCTCGATGAGAGATCGAGTTAATTCAACGGTTCTATCCCCTGAGATCACATCATCGCAGAAAATGTCCTCCAGAATTAACTTGGATGCTCTGGGGTACCGGTCTTTGTAAAGAGTGGCAAGCTCTATTAACGATCTGCTCGACAAGAACGACGAGCTGCCTACACCGAAGGTGACCCGGTTTAGCTGATAGATCTGCACAGGAGCTTCCTTGTTAGGACGCCATAACACCAGGTGGTACCTTCTGTCTTCAGGGTGTAGCGCAATTTGTAAGTACATCTGCCGAATATCGCAGGAGAACACAACCTTGTGTCTTCGGAATCCCATTAGTACGTCTCTGATATCCTTTAGTAGAGAAGGTCCAGTATGGAGCACGCTGTTCAAGGATTCGCCGGTACTTGTCTTTGCACTTGCGTCGAAAACTACTCTAAGTTTCGTAGTGGAACTAGTCTCCTTTATAACGCCATGATGAGGAAGAAAGCAGTGTGAACCCTCCATAACATTGTCCGGAGCAAGAGTCATAACTCCGTTCTTCTGATATTCGTCCATGAATTCCACATATAGCTTGTGAAACTCTGGCTGATGCTTGAAACGTCTTTCTAAAGCCAGAAAACGCCGAAGTGCCTGTGGATAGGACTCTCCCAGCGCGCTTGGAGGCTTTGCGAACGGTAGTCGTACTGAGAATTGTCCGTTGGGCAGACGCTCGACATTCTCACGAAAATAAATTTCAGCCGGGTCATCAGGAGGCTTCGTTGGCTCTCTGGAAGGTATTGTCTCGATCTGCCACAAATTTTGAATATCTTTGCTGAGCTGGGCAATGGAACCTTGTTCCAACTCAGCCATGAGCACCATGGGAGGATGCAATTGCGTTGGAGCAGATCCCATTAACACATGTCCCAACCTCGTTTCAATAAGATAGGGCATATTTGTGCCCAGAGGCCGCGGTTTTCCAATAATTAAGACAGGAAAGAGGTCCGCACCAATTAAAAGATCTACGGGCCCAGGCTGGTTCCATTCTGGGTCAGCCATGGGTAAACCGCGCACTAAGTGCTGCACGTCATCATGGATGAACGTGGAAGGAGTAAAATCAGTGATTTTATCCAAAATGATTAGTTCGTGTTCCCTAGCGAACACTTTATTGTCTACAGATGACAGAGTCACAGTGGCCGTACCACGAGTAGAACTTGGGAGACTGGATATGCCTTGGATGGCTCCTGCCCCTTGGACGATAGGCAACCCTATAGCATGAGTGCATTCGGTCGTAATAAACGTCCCCTGTGCAGCGGAGTCGAGAACTGCTCTCACAATTTTGGAGCTATTGTGAGTTTTTACTCTTACGAGGACGGTGGCGAACATTACTGTAGCCTTCGTTGATTTTTTCGTGCCCATCATCACCTTCTTGGAACTGCCTTTATCTTCTTGACCCATGGAGTAATTCTTGTCTCGGTGTAGCAGAGTGTGATGCATCTCATCGCAGACGTAACACCTTCTAGAGCTCTTGCAGCTATTACTCGTGCAGTCTCCTGGAGAGAGACAGTTTACACATCTTTTCAGAGACTCGACGATTTTCCTCCGATCTTCAGTCTTTTTGGCCTTAAATTGAGCGCATAAAAATAATGGATGCTTTTCTTGACAGCAGGGACAATCAGAATTAGATATTTCAGATTCATTTCGTCGTTTACCACTTGAATTTTGGGACTTGGATGATCCCTTGCCCTTGCGCCATGCCGACTTGTTTGGCTCTGCTTGGTTAGCATTGCTCCTTGACTGAGAATTTGTTCCGACATACAAGGCCTTCTTTTGTGATCGATTATCGTTGCTTGATTTTTCACCTCTTTTAGATGAGACATCATCGATTTTTGCATTTTCCTTCTCCAAGAAGTTCATGACATCCTCCAACGTTGGATAAACAGTGGAATCTGTCCTGGAGTCTTCAAAACGCTTCTTGTGATATGGAGACAATTTCCGCAAAACGACTGCTACCACCATAGGTCCATAATCCTTCGAGTCGTAGCCTAATGCTCGAAGCGCATGCTTATGTTTGTTGATTTGAGTTAAGGCATTAGGTATTCCCTTATCAGAATTAGTTGGGAGAGCTAATTTTAAGATTCGTACAGAGAACTATTCAACGAATAGTTCCCGGGTTTCGGCACCATGAAAAGGAGTGCGACTTTTAGAGTCGGCTAGCGCTGGTCCTGAGAAAGAGCGGACGAGTGCCAGCTGTCCTGTAGAGGACCTGGTTTGTGCGCTTGGAAGCGCTTAGAACACCCCACGAGATAGCTCGGTCGGGCTGGCCCAGTGTGATAGCACTCCGGGCGATCTGGACATGGAAGTCCACGTTGGTTTTTGCGCTTGGAGACGCCGAAGAGACCCCAAGAGACGGCTTCTCGGGCTGGCCCAGTGCGGTAGCGCTCCGGGCGATGTGGGCATGGAAGACCCGCAAGTCGTTGGAGCCGTGGAGAGCTCGGTTAGAGATGGACCAGCGCGCCGATGGATGAGAGCTGTATGTACTTGGAGGTACTTACCGTGGTTGCTACTCTTCTTGCGGTTGAGCTGCGACTGGTGATGAGACGCGCGGCCGCTCGCTTTTTATAGCCGCGACGCGACGCGCGGCCGCGTGATAAGAGCGCGCGACGCGACGCGTGCCCGCGTGATGAGTGCGTGGGACGCGGGACTGGTTGCATAAGCAGCACACAGCGAACGGTCCGGCGGTACGCGCGATCCTGGCATCCAAGCTGATGCCAAGTTTCTCAAAAAGTTGAGATAGAAAAAAATGCCCCAAAAATTCTACAACTTAAAAATTTGAATTCGCAGACGGAGGAGGCTGGTATAAACACGGTATGCGGGGGTATTTTGACACGAGAAAAACGAATTTGACGTTAGATTTTCAAAAAAACCGAAATTTCCAAAATGGCCGCCGGTTAAAGTTTAAAATGGCTGAAAATTGTCACCTCGGTTTTTTCCTAATGGATTCGCCAAAAACTTGGAATTTGAGAGTGTTTGGCATAAGGTATCATTACATTTATCATCGCACAAAAATGGTTATGGTACCATTTTCAACGTCAGAGAATGATCTTTCTACTAAACACGAGAGGAGGTTTGTTTCTCCACCTGATTGAAAATTATTCGTCGTTGTAAATTTTGAAAATTGGAGAATTTTCTGCTCCTTTGAAAAATACCTGGAAAATTCGGAGGAAAAACGCAAGTATATCCGTTACACTAGTTAACTTTCAACATAGCTTCTAAACAAGCCCAAAATAATGAAAATCGGACGAGAATGTGCTGAGATATAGCCCGCGTATGACTTGCGTAGCACGTTAATTGCCCGTATTGCGCCATTTTCATCGCGCACCGCGTACCGCGACGCTCCACTTAAATTGCTCTAGCGGGTGCATTTTTTGACGCAAAAAATTGTTTTGGTACCTATCAAATAAAATGTCCGATAATTTCCCATCACCGCTACGGAAGGCAAAAACGACATTTTCTCGCGTGTTAAATAATTAAACGCTCTTGAAAATTGGGTAAAATTTCAAAATTGCATAATTTTCTTAATGACCATTCATGTGTGCCTTGGGCGAAAAAACTTATGAGGTAGACTCCTGTAGAAGCATTTTAGCTTCAAAACGAGACCAAGAAAACGAAAATCGGACACGTAGTTTCCGAGATATAGCGCGCTGACAAAATTTGGCACAATTTGGCTTGGCGGCCATCTTTAACAGCCGCCATCTTGGTTCCTGCACGGACCCCAGAGTGGTTCCCCTTCTAAAAGGGCTTCTTATGACCATAAGAATGATCCCTGAAAGCGGCAGTTTCCAATCAAAAATGGCAGGGTTTGGGACATTATTCTATCGTACCCACCGTACTATAGGTGGCTTTATTCTAAATTAGGTAAATGGAAGTTTACAAAATTAACATTACTTTTTATTATTATCACTTTTATTCTTTTTTCTTCATATGACAGTATAAATTGAAAAATTCGCCTTAAGCCATTTGTGTCGCAAGAAACGCCCCTTTCTTATTTTATGACCACAATCTCTTTATCTTGCCAAAATGATTGCCAAATTGTGTGCATGATGGGGTAGAGGCACAGTCCAACATGGCTTTTCTATCATAACCTTCTGACATTTTAATGATGCACACCTCTTCACTATAGATGAAAATTTCTCTTCCATTTTGTCTGTGGTGGTTTTATCAAGTCAAAACCAACACGGCTGTGGTTTTGAGTAACCTTTAATAGTAACGTCCATAAAAGCCGCACTTTTCCTGGTCTTAACCTTGTCAAATTTCTCCAGAAATTGGACCAAAATGTGCCTCAAAAAGCGTTCAGAAGGGTCCAAATTTCAACATTTTTCGGAGGAGGACCCCCCGGAACCCCCTTCCTCAGGGGGGAGGAGCCCCCTCCCCAACCCTCCCCCATGGGGGGCCCACAATGATACTCGCGGCCAAGGAACTTTTCAATTTTTAACTATTGGAGGGGAAATAAGAGATAATTGCAGTTTCGCCTTTTCAAAGAAGAATCGAATATTCGAATAAATTCACCAACATTCCAATGTGATGTGATTATCTTGGTGCTGATAGCTCGAATATCGAATGTTCGACCATTGATTTATTGGACCATCCCTAATAGTGGGCTGCAAGTGGTTTTTGGAATTTATAAATTGAAATCAACAATCATTTTCGTGAATTTTGGTAAGTTACGTATGTTGACGAAAGTAAAAAAGTCAACTTTATTTTCCAGGAGCTCGACAGAATGTTTTCCTTCTGTGCTTAAATGACTCGTTATACACTTCACTTCATGAATCTGAAGCGTCATTGCTTTTGATTGTCAAAAAATTTAAACTCGTTCAGGCAAACCGTGCCGGGAGAATGTTAGGAAAAGTTGGCGAAATCGCAGGATGTGACTACTTTGAGGGATGGAAAAAAGCACTTAAAAAGTGGTGGTAAGGAAAAGTGTGTTACCTAAAAAAATTTCAAAGCAGTAGCTACATTTTAAAGGGGGAACACATTCGTGACGGAAAAACGGGGTTGTCCCAAAGAGCTTGATGCAAAAACGGCTTTTTTCGCCCTCCCCCCTCTGAAATTTCTTCAGACTTTGTCTATGGATTACTCATACTTGAGCGCTTCTTTTCCCAAATTTTCAGACCCCCAAAAAATTTGGGGGGGGGGAGCTGGGGGGGGGGGTCGAAGCTATAACCTGTGAACCTCGATATCTCTTGAACGAAGAAATATATCGAGGTCCGGTTTGGCCGAAAAATCGTCTAAAATTGCATACTTTATGATTCTAAAGGTCAAAATCCCGATATCACATTTTTAAGTTAACAAATGTGCTTTTTTCCAGTTTTTAGGTCTAGAAAATTTATTTTGAACGAAAAATTTACAAAGATCCCAATTCTTTATTTGAACCAAAACCAGTTTTTTTAATTGTTCGTCTTTTTCCGCATCTAACGAGTGGTGTATTGAGCCGGGGAACCAAACGGTTCCGGAGTAATGATCGATTGAAGTTCCCGCTCAACGCGCGCCGACCAATTTTCGCGCACTAAAAAGTCGGATTTGACTGTTATTAAATCAGATTAAATGTTCAAACCGAGCAAAATGCATTTATAAGGACTCTTGAGGGTCGCTGAGTTCAGAAATTACAGATACTTCCTAAAAAAAATCACTTTTTTAAAAGGAAAGCTGCTTAGCGCTATTTTAGCGGCCCACTGACTGGCCGCTCAGTGGGCCTGTATGGAGCTATAATTTTAAAACAGTGAGTTCTTTGGAAGGATCTGTAATTTGTGAACTCAGCGACCCTCCAGAGTCCCTGAAAATGCATTTTGCTCGGTTTGAACATTCAATCTGATTTAATAACAGTCATATCCGACTTTTTTGCGCGCGAAAATCAGTCGGCGCGCGTTGAGCGGAAACTTCAATCGATCATAACTCCGAAACCGTTTGGTTCCCCGACTTAATAGACAACTCGTTGGATGCGAAAAAAACGAACAATTTAAAAAAACGAACAATTTAAAAAAACTGGTTATGGTTCAAATAAAAAATTGAGATCTTTGTAAATTTTTCGTGTAAAATAAAGGAGGGGTATCGATAAGGGCCGATTTTGGGCCCACTTCAAAAAATTATCCGAACCCATATTTTAAGTACCCTAGGGTAGGTGTATTCTGGCGCAAAATGTGTTTTGCGATTGGGCATCGTTTTCCTGTCAAAATAGCCGACTCAATTTTTCGGCTGAAAAATGGTTTTAATTTGACGACGAGCCCAAAAAAGCTTTGCTTCATGGATACGGGAGAAGCTTTTGCGTAATTTTTTGCGTACTTTTCAATGGAACAGGCGAAAATTGTCTAAACTCACTTTTAGTGGGTCATTCTGGACATTTTCAACGATTTTTGGGGTTTTTGGCAATTTTTCACCTGTAACTAGAAAACTGTTAATTATGATAAATTTCACTTTAGAAGATAAAGTCTGCTGGTTTTGGATTTAATTTGACTCAACCAGAAGGCGATAAATGTTACTTATGAAATGACAGCGCCCATAAAACTCAGGCTGTAATATCCAGAGAATATCTACCATGATTTGCCAGCAGCCAGCAGTCTGCTTACTACTTTTCTTTTTCCCTCACCATCATCTGAAATCTTAGCTTAAGAGCTTAATACAAAAACGACGTTTTTCGCCCCCCTTCTGGAATTTCTTCAAACTTCATATATCAGTTACTCATACTTGCGCACTTCTTTTCCCACCCCCATTTTCTAATCCCCAACAAAGAGCTTGATTCAAAAACGGCTTTTTTCGCCCCCCCCCCCCCTCTGAAATTTCTTCAGACTTTGTTTATTGATTTCTCATACTTGAGCGCTTTTTTCCCAAATTTTCAGACCCCTAAAAACTTTTGGGGGGGTGCTAAGGGGGGGGGGGGTCGAAGTCATAACCTGTGAACCTCGATATCTCTCGAACGAGGAAATATATCGAGGTCTGGTTTGGCCGAAAAATCGTCTAAAATTGCATACTTTAAGATTCTAAAGGTCAAATTCCTGATATCACATTTTTAAGTTGGATTACATTTTGCAATAAGGAACCACTATTTCTGGCTTATTTTAGAAACAACATATATGCCATTGATTTCCCTATGCAGATACGTGCTTTTATCGAAGAGCTAGAGATAGTGGTTCCTTATTGTAAAATGTAATCCAGTTAACGTAAATGCTTCTTTCCAGTTTTTAAGGTCTAGAAAAGGAGGGGTATCGATAAGGGCCGATTTTGGGCCCACTTCAAAAAATTATCCGAACCCATATTTTAAGTACCCTACGGTAGGTGTATTCTGGCGCAAAATGTTTTTTGCGATTGGGCATCGTTTTCCTGTCAAAATAGCCGACTCAATTTTTCGGCTGAAAAATGGTTTTAATTTGATGACGAGCCCCAAAAAGCTTTGCTTCATGGATACGGGAGAAGCTTTTGCGTAATTTTTTTGCGTACTTTTCAATGGAACAGGCGAAAATTGTCTAAACTCACTTTTAGTGGGTCATTCTGGACATTTTCAACGATTTTTGGGGTTTTTTGGCAATTTTTCACCTGTAACTAGAAAACGGTTAATTATGCAACTAAAGCGATTGCAGATTCAAAAAGAGCGTAAAAAATCCGTTAGAAATCATTAGTTAGACATTTTCTCAGCTTAAACCGTCAACACGAAAAACAGCTCTAAACTTGAGAAAACCGAAAAAACTGCATTTTTCACGATTATTAGTCTTCATTTGCACCCAGCACAATTTTGTCACATCACCAAAATTCAACAGATTAAAGTTACATATCAGCACATGAAACACGCCAAAAATTACGGTGTGGAAAAATTGTGCTCATAGTTATAAATAGACCTTTGCTGAATGGTACCATCCTTGAATAAAAGATGAAAATTCTCTAACTCTCCGGGAAGATTCGCCAATCATTCATGGGATACCTGTATCCGGGTAATTTTTTGCGTACTTTCGATTGGAACGAGTGAAAATTGTGAAAAATCATGTCAAGTGGGTCATTCAGAGAATTTTTCACGATTTTTGGGAGGTTTTGGGGTTTTTGTGGGGGGGGGGAGGGTAGTTAGGGGTTTTTGGGGGGCTTGGGGAGCATTCTTTGTTTGTAATACAACAAAAACAATAACAAATTCAGAAAGAACGCAAAAAATTCGAAAGGATTCGATACTTGACACTCTCTCAGCTTGGACTCCCTACACGAAAAACGGTCTCGAACTCGAGAAACTGGAAGAAACGGCCTTTTCTCCAGCTCCCCAGTCATAATTTACATTACCAGTGTAAAAAAAGGTTTTTTCGTTTTTTTTGGAGAACCACTTCCGTGGACCAGGTGTTCCTGGTCGGCTAAATCAATTAAATTTTACAGTTAATCGGTTGGGTATTTATTTTGGGCAATGTTCCAATGAAGTTTTTATTTTTATTATTATTATTATTTTTATTTTTTTTTTTTTTATTTTTTTTTTTTATGAGTACTTTTCTCACAAAAATACGTTTGTGGAAATAAACTCATTGAAAGATGGACCAATACCATACGTAGCCAAGTCTTCCGAAACTAGAGCCTTCTAAAATTGCTAAAATTTGAGGGTTCATAAACATTTTTTAAAAAAGTGTTGAAATCGTAAAAAGGTGTTAAAATCGAAAAAAGTTGTTAAAATCGTAAAAAGTTGTTAAAAATTTAAAAAATCGTTAAAGTATAAGAGCATAAACAACTATGTTAGCAGTCGGCCACATAATTAAAAATAAAAATACAGTCTCTGCCCTGAGCTTAGGAAAGATCTAGTGATATTACAGGTGTGCAGGATCACAGCTTTCTAGCTTTGAGTGTGAACGTTTTCACCTAAGTGGAGCTGCTTCATATGTCTCAGGAAAGAATAAGGAGCGATCCCCGTGACGGATATTATAAATGGTACAATAATTACTTCTTTAAGCTTCCACAGTCGCTGTATTTCAGTTGCTAAGGGCAGATACTTTTCGATCTTATCTCTATACTTAGCATCTACATTGGCATCAGCAGGGACTGAGATATCCATTAGGTGAACAATGCCCTGCTTTTTATCTAGAAGGACCATATCTGGCCTAGAGTCCCTTTATACTGAGAGTCAAGACAATTTGAATCCATTTCTGATTGGTTCCCGTATTTTAGGCCTCCACAGTGTCACAAACGGGAATAAAGATTACATTTTCACCAATTGCAAAGATTATAATCTGGAATGGACCAGGAAATTACGGGTTCGGCAAGGAACAAACGGAATGAGAGGAGGAACGGAGAAAGGCATTTGAGAAAGAGCCGATCAAAGATTACGAAAAACATTCAATTTCTGTAATCTTTATTCCCGTTTGTGACATCCATGAGCCGAATTGTCTTGACTCTCAGTATAAAGGGACTCTAATCTGGCCTATTGTGCGGGATAGTCTTGTCGGTATAGATGGTAAAGTCCCAATGTAATTTATAGGCATCATTTTCCAGCACTGACTCAGGATTATATTCTTATTACGGAGGCACACTGTCCAACAGGTTACGGTGTGATGAAAGCCCTTGGTGGATTATTTTGGCTACTGAGTTATGTCTCCTGGTGTATTCGGTACCAGCTAAAAGTCTGCAACCTGCTGTGATGTGATCAATCGTTTCAGGACATAAATGAAACTTCCTGCACGAGTCATCAACGGTCCCATCTTTAATGACGAACTTCCTATAGCTTCTTGTACAAATGACTTGATCCTGGATAGCGAGTATAAAGCCTTCCGTTTCCGGAAACAACTGCCCGCTCTGAAGAAATTTGTAAGACAGGCTCTTGGAGATATGATCTTGGTGGACCTGACTATTGTGTCTTCCGTGTAACTCTTTAGATGCCCAGATGGTCTCCTTCTGCTCATCCGTGAGAAACGGTGGATACACAGCTCCTTGCGAGGCCAAATTCAAAGGTGTATAGTTCCTATCCTATTCCTATATTATTATTATTGTTATTATAATTTTTTTTTTTTTTTTTTTTTTTTTTTTTTTTTTTTTTTTTTTTTTTTTTAACTTGGAAGAGGGAACGCTTCCGGTACAAGTATTACTGACGGGCCACAGGCCAAAGTCAGTAACACATACTATCTTGCTTGAATAAAAAGTAAATGTTATCTTAAAGTAAAATCAAAACATTCAAAAAATAAAAAATCAATAAAAAGTAAATTCTAAGTGAAATCAAAAAAATACTCGGTATTAAGAAACGACCTGACAATACTTGACGTGCTTATGACGACGGACTTCTGCATTGAATGAAGCAGGTCCAGCAGGATCAAGCAGGATCTATTCCAAGGTCTCGAAGATGTTGATCTAAACTTTTTGGAACTATCCCCGTTAATGACATTATAAGGGGCTTGATGCAAACAATATGCAGGTTCCATAATCGCTTCATTTCTGCAGCTAAAGGCAGATATTTTACCATATTTTCTTGATACTTCAGCTCAAAGTTATGATTATTAGGGATGCTACTATCAATGATGTAAGCGGTGCGATCTCGCTTATCAACAAGCACTATGTCCGGCCTGTTTGCCATGATGGTCTTATCGGTTAAGATCGGGTTATCCCAATAGAGCCGGAAGCGCTGATTCTCCAGGACTGTGGCTGGGCAATATTTGTCGTAGGGTTCAGCAGTATCACATAGTTCTCGATCCTTGGCCAGCGCTAGATGTATAATTGGATAGTATTTTGCAATTCGGAACTATAGGCAGAACGGTAGGTTTTCAGGAGAGCAACTTTTGCAAAAACCATTGGCGTTTTTCATCAAAACGATCAATGTTGCGGTTTGATAGTTCATTTTATAGCTATGGAGTTCCTTTAACACCCTGTGTTGACAGATTTGTCAAAAACATCACACTGTTGCCAATAATTACAAAAAAAAGGCTATAGTTCCTTATTGCAAAATGAAGAATCCGGGGAAGCTCATTTTGCAATTAGGAACTATAGATTGTTTTAGCACTGACTGCATAGGGGAGACGACCCTGGTGTCACTATTACAAACTGGAGGGTTTACCCCAACAGAGAAAACACCCCTTCCTTCCATCATACGAGGAAGGGGGGAGGTGCATTGTCCCTGCGGAAAGATATTCTACAAAAAACAGGGTGTGCCAAAAATATGGATACCTACCGACTTGCTAATATTTCGAGAATGGTGGCAAATATTAACATGCAATTTGGACGGGAGGGTTTATAGATTTGATTGACATGGAATCGATCAAAAAATGAAAGCATGAATCGATCAACACCGACTCGATCGACAAATTATTGAAAAACCAGTGTCATGATTCCGACATGACCGACATGAATCGATCGAAAAGTTAGAACATGAACCGATTGACGTGATTTGATCGGCACTGATTCGATTGACGACCGTGAATCGATCAAAAACCAGCGAATCGATCCGCAAATCCGTGAATCGATTGATAACCCCGTGATTCGTTCGAAAAATCCGTGAATCGATAGATAAACCCTTGAATAGGTCAACAAACCCGTGAATCGTGAAATTTTGAAAATTCGAAAATCCAAGATTAAGGATGTGGCCTATAATGCTATCTCGGCTCCTGTTCGATCGATCATGCTGATTTTCGGGGTATGGGGTTTTTTTGGACGGGAAACTCGAATTTCTGGTCAAATTTTGAAAATTCAAAAATCCAAGATGGCGGATGTGGCCTAAAATGCTATCTCGGCTCCTGTTCGATGGATCTTGCTGATTTTTGGTATCAGAGGGTATTTTTCGACGGGAAACTCGAATTTCTGGTCAAATTTTGAAAATTCAAAAATCCAAGATGGCGGATATGGCCTAAAATGCTATCCCGGCTAGTGCTCCATCTATCGCGGTAAATCTTGGTACCAGGTAATATTTTTGGATGGGAAACTCGAATTTCTGATCGAATTTTGAAAATTCGAAAATCCAAGATGGTGGATGTGGCCGAAAATGACCTTACTTGAGTAAGTATCCCCTGGGGGATATTTCATTCCTCGGACACACATTTAAAGGGGAGCTCAGAAGACGCAACCTCAAACTTGTTTTTCGTGGATTGAAATGCGAAAAATATCGGAGAAATTATTTGTGGCTTATGCGTAGTAAATACTTCAAAAAACGCAAAAATCAAAAATCACTGAACGAGCTCAATGTCAAAATTTGAAAAATTTCAATTTTTCGAAACTCGGCTAGGAATTTGAGTTTCCCGGCCAGAAATACCCCCTATACAACCAAGATTCACCACGATAGGTCGAGCAGCCCGAGATAGCATTTTAGGCCACATCCGCCATCTCGGATTTTCAAATTTTCAAAATTTGACCAGAAATTCAAGTTTCCCGTCCAAAATCCCTAATAGCACAGTTACACAATGGAATGTTTTTAAAATGTTTCAAATTATGTCAATCTCGGATTAGTCATTGACACATGTTTCCAACAAATTTTCAAAACGAATACATGAAATGGGCAAGTTGGCCGTGTCTTTGAAACGTATTGAAAACAAATCGAAAATGTTTCTAATTGCGGTCATTCAAACTTTTTTAAAAATAAGTTGGAAACGTTTCAAACTTATTTCAAAAAGGCATAAATAACCCACCCAAAAAATGTGTGAGAAACGTGTCAGCTATGTGTTGTCAATATATTGCAGTCCGTTCAATAAACTATAGCAGAAAGGTTTCAAAAACATTTCAAAACCATTGTCACAGCTAAGCCTATGATTGAAACATATTTACGGAACATTTCTGCCACAATTTATGTGAAAATCAATGAACCTTTATTGACATCCATCGGAAAAAATTTGTAATTGTGTCAATTTTTTTTTTAACGACCCAGGCACAGATTCATATTAGATTTGTGTACGATATGTTGGGAAAGGAGATCAACTAAATATTTTGGAAACATTTCTAAAACATATTTAAAACGTTGCTGCAGAAATTCTTGGAAGTTCGAAGTTTGTGAGAAATAAACCTGACATATTTCTGACACAATTTAGCAACGTTTCCAAGATCCTTCAAAAACATGTTTCAGAAACAACTGGCAGATATTTCGTATTTTTAATCTGATAAGGTACAGCTAAATGTTGAATCTATGTATGAAACGTGACGGAATGGTATTTGAAACGCCTTCAGATTTTCGTGTAAGAATTTCCCTCATTGCTCGACTCTAGTTGAAATACTCGTATCACTCTCATTTAATTGATCCGCGGCGATCGTACGTCATAACCATTTATAAAATTAATTTAAACGCATAAGGGTAAGGAAATTTATTTCAGAAATGTGTCAGGAATATATCAGTTAAACAAAACAATGCCTTGATTTTCATTTAAACCTGGTGAACACAAGTTGAAAACATTTCTCAGACCTTTCTAAAAATTTTCCTAGATCAAACTGAACCTACCAGAGAGCGTTGACGTTTCATTTTCCAATTTTACCAAATTTTGGTTTATTTTTTTGTCTAAATGTTTACTTTTTGGCTATTTAATTATGCAGAGTTAAAAATAGTTTTAAATTCTTGGTATGCATCGCATTTATCTCCATAAGAGCTTATAAGTTATGGATTATCTAAAATATTGAAACCGTACATCATGCTTTGCGTATACTTTTCTAAAGAGAGGACTTCCTAATCCCTCTGATAGTTTAATACTGATGGCGTGAACCCATAGTTCCATACTCTCCTTAGGCATAGTCTGTAATCAGGCCGCCCAGGTACTTGATTTGATAGCTATAATGCCTCCACGACATTTGCTAAAACAGATGTCTGAAAATTTTTTTACGGTTAAGAAGTGTGACATGCGGATGTATTCAACACAGAGTGGGCTCGTGTTTAACACTACATGGACTGTAGTGATTATACCGAAAATGTGTCATAAACATTTAGAAAATCAGAGGAAAATCTGAGTTAAAGGCTCATTGTTTTACAAATGTGTCAGAAATGTGTCAAAAATGCACTGCCAACGGAGACCTTTGCCCATTGTGTCATTGAAATATGTAAAAAATGAATTCGAAACATTTCGGTGACACAATCTGCAAATGTTTCACAGACACATAAAATGTGGTGACATGGGAATGTGTTGAACACAGAGTGGCTTCGTGTTTGACACTTCATTCGGGTTTTTAAAGTATCACGTGAAACATTTCAGAAATGAGGCTTGGTGTCATTGACACGTTTTAAAAACATCTCTAAGACTAGGTGTGCTATTACGGTACCTCCTGGTACCAAAAATCAGCAAGATCGATCAAACAAGAGCCGGGATAGCATTTTCTGCCACATCCGCCATCTTGGATTTTTGAATTTTCAAAATTTGACCAGAAATTCGAGTTTCCCGTCGAAAAATACCCTCGGTTACCAAAAATCAGCAAGATCCATCGAACAGGAGCCGAGATAGCATTTTAGGCCATATCCGCCATCTTGGATTTTTGAATTTTCAAAATTTGACCAGAAATTCGAGTTTCCCGTCGAAAAATACCCCCGGATACCAAAAATCAGCAAGATCCATCGAACAAGAGCCGAGATAGCATTTTAGGCCATATCCGCCATCTTGGATTTTTGAATTTTCAAAATTCGACCAGAAATTCGAGTTTCCCATCGAAAAATACCCTCAGATGCCAAAAATCAGCAAGATCCATCGAACAGGAGCCGAGATAGCATTTTAGGCCACATCCGCCATCTTGGATTTTTGAATTTTCAAAATTTGACCAGAAATTCGAGTTTCTCGTCGAAAAATACCCCCGGAACCCAAAAATCAGCAAGATCGGTCGAACAGGAGCCGAGAATGCCGAGAAAGCATTATGCCGTCCTGTCTATAGTTCCGAATTGCAAAATGGGAAATCCGAGTTTCGCATTACGCAATAGGGAACCATAGTATAGGTCCCAATTGCAAAATGAACTTCGCGTGATCCTGCGACGGCAAATTTTTGCGGGGTCGCTGAAGCAGGATAAAAATTGTTTTTGAGGATTTTCTTTTTCTCAATAGTAAGTAAATCCCCTCCTGATACGGAATTCATCTTAAAAAAAAAATCGAAAATTTGACCCTAGTTCCTTATTGCATAAAGCTGTCCAATTTTAGCCATGTTGTTATGCCGCTCGGTATATTCCTTCCTTGCAAGCAATGCGCAACCAGATGTGATGTGATCTATTGTCTCGGATGCAGCGTTACACTTCCTACACTTATCGCTCTCGATCTTCTCCTTCAGTATATACCTCTTGTAATTCCTGGTACTGATCACTTGGTCTTGTATTGCGAAAACAAATCCTTCCGTCTCTGGATACAGCTGCCCTTTCGATAAACACAAGAAAGACTTTCGTTCACTAACATGACCCTGCGCAACTGAATGATAAAAGCGTCCATGCAGCGGCTTGGAGGCCCAGGCTTCTAACTGGCCAGCAACTGGGTCTGAGAGTTGTTCTTCATTCAGATCGTGAGAAGCGAGGCGCAAAGGCGTGTAGGATTTGTCTATGGCATTTACTGCAGCATGCAAAGGGCTGTCGTTGCTACTGAGGAAGTAATTTCGCAGGTTACGGACTTGGCTGTGGCAGACCTCCTTCACATCAAGGATACCTCTTCCTCCCTGTTTGCGGGGGATGTGTATTCTCTCCTTGGCGGCTCTTGGGTGATGCTTATTCCACTTGATCATCAAGGTTCTGACTTTCCTATTAAGCCCCTGAAGCTCCGTGTCAGACCACGGGACAACGCCAACTGAGTAGGCTAACGCAGGAATGGCGAAGGTGTTGATTGCCTTGGTCGTATGTTTCGAGTTTAGAGAGGTCGTAAGTGTCGCACTCAACCGATCAGCGAAGGTGTTAACCAGGTGCTCTTGGACTTTCACCTTCTGGATGGAAGAATTCTGCCACATTCCGAGGTATTTATAAGCATCTTCTATTGTCAAGCTGTTGATGACGTCACCAGAATTGGTCACAAAACCATCCTCCCGCACTAGGACGCCGTTTTCTACATGGAGCGTCGCGCATTTAGGTACTCCAAGCATCATGCCAATATCATCACTGACCTCTTCAATCACCTTGAAAAGTTGATGCAACTGGTCTCTTTGGGATGCATAGATCTTAATATCATCCAAGTAGGCTAGGTGGTTGATGACGTGGAGTACTTGCCTGTTCTGACGTAGAGGGAACCCCACCTTCTTCTCTCGAATGCAATTTGAGAGGGGATTGAGGCCTAAACAGAACCACAATGCACTAACAAGGGGAACTTACGGACCTGCCGCCTCCGATTGGGCTGAATTTTTTTTTACAGACTCTATGGATCAATTCTAGAGGTCAATTTTAGCCATTTTCCCTCATGCGCAACAGGAAGGGCGTAAAATATTCCCAAAAGTTGCGTTTTCGGCGTGTGATTTGGTCGTGCGGCGCGTGGCAACACTGAAGCAGTCTCTTGTACCGCTTTATCGGCCTGAAGGTTTCAGAGGTCTCCGGAGCCCTACTGCACAAGTACTGGTTCCATGACAGAGATGTCCTGGGTTCGATACCCGACTTTTTATTTTCCACATGATCACGTAAAATTTTATTTTTAATTCTTCATCGGCATTTATAAATCAAGCAGTTCCGATCACTATCCCCCTCATTTTACGTACATTTTCCTCCGATATTTATTCACATTGACCACCAATAACCGCATGAAACTTCATTGACGTAAATTAAGGAATTAAAGGGCAAAAGAAAACCTTATTCGTTACTACATTATCTTCTAATAATTTCCTGGAAAAATATGTAATGTGTAAATAAATCGAAGAGCAACCCCAAACCCATGTGCATGCAGGGGCCGCCAAGAAACACATTATTTTGGCCCTTTGCTTTTTAATTCGTTAATTCATGTCAATGAAGTTTCATGCGGTTATTAGTGGACAATGTGAATAAATATCGGGGGAAAATGTATGTAAAATGAGGGGGATAGTGATCGGAACTGCTTGATTTATAAATGCCGATGAAGAATTAAAAATAAAATTTTACGTGATCATGTGGAAAATAAAAAGTCGGGGATCGAACCCGGGACATCTCTGTCATGGAACCAGTACTTGTGCAGTAGGGCTCCGGAGACCTCTGAAACCTTCAGGCCGATAAAGCGGTACAAGAGACTGCTTCAGTGTTGCCACGCGCCGCACGACCAAATCACACGCCGAAAACGCAACTTTTGGGAATATTTTACGCCCTTCCTGTTGCGCATGAGGGAAAATGGCTAAAATTGACCTCTAGAATTGATCCATAGAGTCTGTAAAAAAAAATTCAGCCCAATCGGAGGCGGCAGGTCCGTAAGTTCCCCTTGTTAGTGCATTGTGGTTCTGTTTAGGCCTCAATCCCCTCTCAAATTGCATTCGAGAGAAGAAGGTGGGGTTCCCTCTACGTCAGAACAGGCAAGTACTCCACGTCATCAACCACCTAGCCTACTTGGATGATATTAAGATCAATGCATCCCAAAGAGACCAGGTGCATCAACTTTTCAAGGTGATTGAAGAGGTCAGTGATGATATTGGCATGATGCTTGGAGTACCTAAATGCGCGACGCTCCATGTAGAAAACGGCGTCCTAGTGCGGGAGGATGGTTTTGTGACCAATTCTGGTGACGTCATCAACAGCTTGACAATAGAAGATGCTTATAAATACCTCGGAATGTGGCAGAATTCTTCCATCCAGAAGGTGAAAGTCCAAGAGCACCTGGTTAACACCTTCGCTGATCGGTTGAGTGCGACACTTACGACCTCTCTAAACTCGAAACATACGACCAAGGCAATCAACACCTTCGCCATTCCTGCGTTAGCCACTCAGTTGGCGTTGTCCCGTGGTCTGACACGGAGCTTCAGGGGCTTAATAGGAAAGTCAGAACCTTGATGATCAAGTGGAATAAGCATCACCCAAGAGCCGCCAAGGAGAGAATACACATCCCCCGCAAACAGGGAGGAAGAGGTATCCTTGATGTGAAGGAGGTCTGCCACAGCCAAGTCCGTAACCTGCGAAATTACTTCCTCAGTAGAAACGACAGCCCTTTGCATGCTGCAGTAAATGCCATAGACAAATCCTACACGCCTTTGCGCCTCGCTTCTCACGATCTGAATGAAGAACAACTCTCAGACCCAGTTGCTGGCCAGTTAGAAGCCTGGGCCTCCAAGCCGCTGCATGGACGCTTTTATCATTCAGTTGCGCAGGGTCATGTTAGTGAACGAAAGTCTTTCTTGTGTTTATCGAAAGGGCAGCTGTAACCAGAGATTTTCCCCCGATATTTATTCACATTGTCCACCAATAACCGCATGAAACTTCATTGACATGAATTAATGAATTGAAAAGCAAAGGGCCAAAATAATGTGTTTCTTGGCGGCCCCTGCATGCACATGGGTTTGGGGTTGCTCTTCGATTTATTTACACATTACATATTTTTCCAGGAAAACATTAGAAGATAATGTAGTAACGAATAAGGTTTTCTTTTGCTTTTTAATTCATTAATTTATGTCAATGAAGTTTCATGCGGTTATTGGTGGTCAATGTGAATAAATATCGGAGGAAAATGTACGTAAAATGAGGGGGATAGTGATCGGAACTGCTTGATTTATAAATGTGGATGAAGAATTAAAAATAAAATTTTACGTGATCATGTGGAAAATAAAAAGTCGGGTATCGAACCCAGGACATCTCTGTCATGGAACCAGTGCCTGTGCAGTAGGGCTCCGAACACCGCTGAAACCTTCAGGCCGATAAAGCGGTACAAGAGGCTGCTTCAGTGTTGCCACGCGCCGCACGACCAAATCACACGCCGAAAACGCAACTTTTGGGAATATTTTACGCCCTTCCTATTGCGCATTCGGGAAAACGGCTCAAATTGACCTCTAGAATTGGTCCATAGAGTCTTTAAAAAAAAATTCAGCCCACTCGGAGGCGGCAGGTCCGTAAGTTCCCCTTGTAAGACTGTCACCTTGAAAAATACCTCGCAGGATGTGGATGTTATTATTATTATTATTATTATTATTATTATTATTATTATTATTATTTTGACCTTATATCACGTCTTAAGGACGGCAAATTTTTCCTAGCGGCCAAAGTACCAGAAGTGTACCTCATTTCTCAGGTACTTCAGTCCATGACTTTTCTAACAATATGAGCTGTCTTCAAGATGACTGTCTTTTGGAGAACGCTGAGGTTGTGTGTGCCCGGAATCTCTGTGATTGCCTTAGCTGCACTTTTAGAAATGGTGCCTGTTGCTCCAATTATTGCCGGAACAACTCGTGTTTTCATCCCCCACACTCTTTGCGTTTCGATTGCCAGGTTCTTATATTTGGTTCGCTTTTCGGCTTCTTTCTGGACGATGTTGTAGTCTGAGGGGATAGCAACGTCGATAATGATGCAGGTCTTCTCCTTTTTGTTTTTGATCATAATATCTGGTTTGTTCGCCGGAACGCATCTGTCGGTTTGTATTTGCGTATTCCAGATTATTGTAACGTCCGCGGGTTCAGTAACTGGGTCCGGTTTGTGCTCGTACCATTTTTCGCATGTATCAATGTTGTAGTTTTTGCAGATGCTCCAGTGGAGATGGCTTCCGACTGCATCGTGGCGTTCAATGTATTCTCTGTTTGCGAGGATTGGGCATGCAGGTACTATATGATGTATGGTTTCAGGCTCAGTTTTACAAAGGCAGCATTTCGGATCCACTACTTGTTTTAGTATTTTAGCTTTGTGGTAGTTTGTCGCAATAGCTTGGCCTTGACATGCTGTGATTAGTGATTCCGTCTCTCCTTTTAGGCCACCATTTCGAAGCCATTTCCAGGTTAGCTGGCAATCAACGTGTTCTTTCTTGGTTTCAGAGAGGTACTGGCCGTGCACTTTTTTTTGATTCCCAATTACGCTTTTTTTCTTTCTGTATCCTGCCTTTAGTTATTTGCTTAGCTTGTTTCACTCTTTCTGTCTCAGTTTTACCAGCTTCCGTGTTTTCAATTAATTCTTCTTGTGGTAGTCCCTCGCGCACCTTCTCAATTTTTGCTTTTTCATGTTGGTAGATATGCCCAAGTAGTTTTTCGTCGTTTTTGACTGATTATTATTATATTTTTCATTTTTATTTTCACACAAATGTATGTGGCTTCCCAGTTCATGCCGGGCTGGGCCTAGGGCATGAAACTTTACTTTAAATGCTACCTTATTAGTATATCATAGATTTTTTTTTTTTTTTTAAATATGTATATATGTACATGTGATTTGTGATTATTATTATTATTTATATGCGAAGTTATCTCCAGCTTTGCTGGGTAGTTGGGCTCTCTTTACGTGAGCAAACAATGCTCATTGGTAGGGAGAGTATAGTGGGTTGAGGCCGGTGTTAACTTGGCTATGAATGGCCAATTTACAGCCGACGATAAGGTTTGCAGTAACCGGGGTGAGAGCTGTGTCCTAAGACGCCCACCCAGAGGTTGCTTCTCGTCGATGATGGTGGGGTAGGGGTTTAGGTTGTGGGGGAACAAATGAGTATGGATTCTTTGGTTAAGGTTTTCAACTTAAGACTTTCCTCAGTATCCTAGCAGTTCCGAGGATTGCTGCTTTCTGAGCTGTGACAAGAGAGTGCTTCCCAGGGATTTCTTCCTTAAATTTCTTCCATTCTTTCGAGACTGCTCCCGTCGCGCCGATTACGAAGGGTATGACTTTCGTGTCCGTTTTCCACATTCTACTTATCTCGATTTCTAAGTCTTTATACTTGAGTCTTTTTTCGGCTTCCTTCAATGATATGTTCCTATCCGCTGGGATTGACACGTCGATAAGCAAGCAAGTTTGCCCCCTTTTTCGCAGTATGATGTCAGGCCTGTTGTTCGGAACCGTCCTATCAGTTCTGACAGGAACATTCCATATGATAGTTGTTTGCCCATCATCCGTTGCTGTGATAGCTTTTGGCTTGTGCTCGTACCAGTTTGTTTCGACTGCTATATTGTACTCTTTGCACAGGTTATGATGGAGATGGGTGCACACTCTGTCATGCCGTTCTATGTAGTCCTTTTTGGCAAGGATCGGGCACGCCGATATTATGTGATCTATAGTTTCCTCGTGCTGATGGCAAATTCTACACTTACTGTCTCGGGCTCTGCCGTGTATTTTCCGATCTCGGTACCTAGTGTTAAGAGCCTGGTCTTGGGCTGCTGCAATTAGGCTTTCGGTTTCTCCTTTTAATGCTCCTTTGCTCAGCCACATGGTTGAAAGAGTGCTTTCGACTCTGTCTTCTTCCAGTAAGCGAGGGTACTGACCGTGCATGTTCTTTTCGGTCCATTTTGATCTTAAGGTTTCGGCTATTTTCTTCTTGATTATTTGGTTCCTGCTTTTAACTGGTGTTTGTTCAAAGTTTTGTTCTAACTCAGTTTCAAACTTGTCAGCTTTTTTGGTAATCGAGTGTAGCGTGTTCAGCTGGGTGTCCGCCTCGTGTACCGATTTAAGAAACAGATCTTCATTTCTCTTCTTTCTCAGGTAGTATTTCGTACTGATAATTGTGGACTTGTACGCTGCTTCTATCTGTCTCAACCCTCTTCCTCCCAGTTTTCTGCTGACGTAGAGTCGGTGAACATCCGCGGATGGGTGGTGCATTTTGTACATTATTATTATTATTATTATTACACTTATTATGTTCTCGTATCTCAATTCACAGCTCGAGGCCGGCAGATATTTAGTCCTCCCCCGGCAATTCAATGCAAAGGAGAGTCCTTGAATTTAAAATTGAAGTAAAAATTTAAAATTGGGATTAAAACTTTAAAATTGGAGTAAAAAAACTTAAAATTGGGGTTAAAACTTTAAAATTGGAGTTAAAACTTTAAAATTGGGGTAGAAATTAAAAGTTGAAGTTTTAAATGCAGGTTAATCTATCGGTTGGTGGTAACTATCCATCACCCAGAACTCGCCTCACAATCCTGCAGCTCCCTAGCAAAGCTGCTTTCTGCAATTGTTGATATAGCTTCTCTCTAAGGTTGATCTTCCTAAGACTATCAAACAACTTCACAGGAATCTCCCCCGTTGCTCCAATAATAATTGGCACAATTATTACTTTGTCCAATTTCCAGAGGCACTTGATTTCGTCTGCCAAAGGCATGTACTTGCTTATCTTATCAGCATAAGCGCTCTACACTTATTATTATTATATTATTATAGAACAGAAGTACTTTTCTCACAAAAATACGTTTGTGGAAAGAAACTCATTGAAAGACGGACCATAGCCAAGTCTTTCAAAGCTAGAGCCTTTTAAAATTGCTAAAATTTGATTTAAAAACGCTAAAATTTGATTTAAAACTGCTAAAATTTGATTTAAAATTACTAAAATTTGACTTAAAATTGCTAAAATTTGACTTAAAATTCCTAAAATTTGAAAGTTAAAATCGTAAAAAGGTGTTAAAATCGAAAAAAGTTGTTAAAATCGTAAAGCGTTGCTAAAAATTTAAAAAAAAAATTGTTAAAATAGAAGAGCATAAACCATAGGTTAGCAGTCGGTCACATAATTAATAATAAAAATACAGTCACTGCCCTGAGTTTAGGAAAGATCTAGTGATATTACAGGTGTGCAGGATAACAGCTTTCTGGCTTTGGGTGTGAACGTTTTCACCTAAGTGGAGCTGCTTCAGATGTCTCGGGAAAGAATGAGGAGTGATCCCCGTGACGGATATTATAAATGGTACAATAATTACTTCTTTAAGCTTCCACAGTCGTTGTATTTCAGTTGCTAAGGGCAGATACTTTTCGATCTTATCTCTATACTTAGCATCTACATTGGCGTCAGCAGGGACTGAGATATCCATTAGGTGAGCAATGCCCTGATTTTTATCTAGAAGGACCATATCTGTCCTATTGTGCGGGATAGTTTTGTCGGTATAGATGGTAAAGTCCCAATATAATTTATAGGCATCATTTTCCAGCACTGACTCAGGATTATATTCATAATACGGAGGCATATTGTCCAACAGGTTACGATGTAATGAAAGCCCTTGGTGGATTATTTTGGCTACTGAGTTATGTCTCCCGGTGTATTCGGTACCAGCTAGGAGTCTGCAACCTGCTGTGATGTGATCAATCGTTTCAGGACATAAATGACACTTCCTGCATGAGTCATCAACGGTCCCATCTTTAATGACGAATTTCCTATAGTTTCTTGTACGAATGACTTGATCCTGGATGGCGAGTATAAAGCCCTCCGTTTCCGGAAACAACTGCCCGCTCTGAAGAAATTTGTAAGACAGGCTCTTGGAGATATGATCTTGGTGGATCTGACTATAGTGTCTTCCGTGCAACTCTTTAGATGCCCAGATGGTCTCCTTCTCCTCATCCGTGTGAAATGGTGGATACGCAGCTCCCTGCGAAGCCAAATTCAAAGGTGTAAAGTTCCTATCCGTGCAAACGATTGCCTGATGTAAAGGGTGTTCTCTGTTTGTAAAATACGTCCTGAGATCATGAACTTGACGATTGCACAACTCGTGGATATCCAGTAGACCTCTTCCGCCTACTTCCCGACCGAGAGTCACTCTCTCTTTACAGGATTTGGGGTGTAACTTCCGGCTTTTAGTCAACAACACTCTGGTTTTAATGTTGATATTCTCCAGATCAGTGGTGGTCCATTTGATAATTCCGAAAGAGTATGTCAAGACTGGCACAGCAAAAGTATTAATAGCCTTAAACAGATTTCTTGAGTTCAGTCTAGAGCGTAACAAGACCCTGAGACGCTGCTCATAATGCTGTTGAACCATTTGCTTAATGTCCCTATGGTGTAGTCCGCGATTCTGTTGGAATCCTAGGTATTTGTAGGAATCATTTTCATCCATTTGTTCGACAATTGTACCATAGAGAGTCTGATCTTCTTCCTCTCCCACCACCTTTCCGTGATATATATTCAGAACTCTGCACTTCTCCAACCCGAACTCCATACAAATATCAGCGGACAACACCCAGCAAGATTTTAAGCTCACCCGGCGATGAGGAGTAGATTTTAATATCATCTATGAACATCAGATGACTGAGAATATACAGAGTTTGTCTGCGCTCTTTAATGTGAAACCCAAGTTCAGTGTCTTTCAAAGCATTCGACAGGGGATTCAGGGGTAAACAAAACCACAATGCACTGAGCGCATCTCCCTGGAAAATTCCACGTTTAATGTAAATAAATTCAGTTTCCAATTGGTCGTCCTCCGTTTTGAGGGAGATTTTCGTTTTCCAATTTTTCATTACGGATGCCAGGAAGTGTCTCAACACAGGGTGTATCTTGTAGATTTCGAGGACTCTTAATAACCAAGAATGAGGCACCATGTCAAACGCCTTACAATAGTCGATGAATGTGGTGTTCAAATTTCTGCGGTTCTTTTCCGTTTGCTTCAGAATAACACTATCCACTATTAACTGCTCCTTGCAACCTTTGCTCTGTTTTCGGCACCCCTTCTGCTCCTCCGTTAGGACATCATTCGATATCAAGTGCCGATCAATTTTCCTACAGAGGGTCGCTGTGATTATCTTATAGATGGTGGGCAGACAAGTGATGGGACGATAGTTCGCAGGGTTCTTTGTGTCTTCATCCTTTGGTTTAATGAACGTCCTTCCTTCTGTTAAAAACTCGGGTGCCAATTCGGGATGCTGAACGATTCTGTTGGCTTGCTGTGTTAGGTGTGCATGCAATACAGGGAAGCTCTTATACCAAAAGTTTTGGACATTGTCGGCACCTGGACATTTCCAGTTATGGGTGCCCCTGATAGTCTCCGCAAGCTCATTTACAGTGATAACATGGTTTGTCTGCTCCGGCTTCCTGCCGGGAAATCTCTTTTTCAATCCATTCACCACCCTCCCGATGCTGCACAGGATTAGACCAGAGATGTTTCCAGAAAGCGGTCACTTCTTCTTTCTTAGGTGGTGTAACTGGTACCTCCTTCGAGGTCAGATTCCTGTAGAAGGCCTTTTCATTTCTATTGAAGAGGGCATTCTGGTTTTTTCTATCATTGGACTCGTTATACCTTCGAAGGCGAGCTGCGTAAACAGCGAGTTTCATCCTCGAAATCTCTTGGGTTTCCGCGACGGTCTTACTTTTGTCCCTGATGATAAGACTAATCTCTTTCTCCAATTTCTTGGTTCTGACACCTCTTAAGTACTGAGTGGTTCGACCAATTTCCTTCCGCAATCTCTCGATCTTTTTCTCGAGTCTCAGTTGCCAGGCAGGTTTCCTCCTTCTTTTTGGAAATTGCTCACCCTGCGACCTTAACTTCTGGCCATTTAAAACTGTGACAGTGCAGGCACAAGCGTAGACGACTAAGTGGATTTCTTCGAGATCCGCCTCCTCTGAGATGAGTTCATTAATGATCTTATTATTAATAATCTTTATGCGGTCTTTGCACATCCTATTCATCCAATGTTTTGGAATTGCTGGCCTTAGATTTGGATTACTCCCTCTCCATTTGTCTCTGAAGAATCTAATCTTCTCACGAGTTTCCAGTTCCATCGTGTCTTCAAAACTTGGTACACTATCCGCTGAATCGACAAACCTATGAATTGGATACGCTCTAGGGGACACCACCCCATCCCTAGCATGACGAGAGAATTCATCGACTGATGATGGCGTGATGATAATGTCCGCCTCCATAGGAGTAGATGCGATATGTAACTCATGAGCAACTTCTCTCTTTATTTCCTCGATCTCCTGCACAGTTAATTTCTTGTTGTTGACGATTACCCGTTTCTGATCCACTAGCCTCTGTTCAGTGTCATTAGTTAGATCAGGGTACGCTGCCAGGAACAATTGGCGTAGGTGGAATCTGTACCCTGATGCGTTGGTGTCTAGTCGTGTTGCTCTATAGAAGCAACGCATGACATCGATGTTCATTTCTCTGGTCCAAGTCATGCGCTGCCTCGGAATTCCTGCTTTGGTGGTTGCTGGCTGACTTGCCGGTAAAAAACCGGAGGCAGGAGGTGAAGGGGATCTGCTCGGGGTTGGCCGTTGTACCGTTAGACGCTGGGCTGATCCACGGCCGTCCTCAGCTCCAGCGTTGTGAGGATGAACTGATACGTCAACTACCTCACAAGTTGACGCAACCGAGGCTTCTTCTTGATGATTCACTGCAAGACACTCGATAACCTGTCATAGGGCTGCAAACCCTATGACAGGGGGTTCGCGGCTGAGAACCTTAGCTTGGGACGAGTCCAAACCTACCTCCTGGGATGCCACGGGTTTGGATTTGGCCGACCAGATTTTTCCCATCCGCTTGCTCGGGTACCTCGGGGTCGCAAGCCCAAAGGGGCCTCCCGTGCAACACAATGTGTTGCCCCTACGGTATATATATTTTTATTATTATTATTATTTTTCATATTCACTGCTGTCACCAGCTTTGCTGGGTTGCTTTAAGCCCTCACACAGGGGCAAACAATGCTCCTAGGTATGAGGGCTGTTTGTGGTTTGGGTGGCCGGGTGGTGGTTATTTCACTCCCCCTTGGGGGGTGGCTCGTCACGGACTAGGATACCTGTTTTAGGAACCGAGGCAGGGTAGGTGTCTGGAGGACGCCTGCCTAAAGGTTTCTTTCCTGAGGTGGTAGGCGGTAGGGGTGTTTTTGGTGTGTGGGAACGTTCTAGGTGTATTCGCGCTGCTCCACCTAGCTTAAGACCTTCCGGAGGATTCTGGCAGTGCCTAACACAGCAGACTTCTGGGCCAATACTAGCGAATGTTTCCCAGGGATTTCGTTCTTCAGTTTAGTCCAGTCTTTAGAGACTGCTCCGGTAGCTCCTATCACAAAGGGTATGACTCGGGTTTTGGTCTTCCACATCCTGCTGATTTCGATCTCTAGGTCTTTATACTTTAGTTTCTTCTCAGCTTCCTTTTTTGTGATGTTCCTGTCTGCTGGGATAGAGTCGTCAATCAGCAGACACGTTTGGCCTTTCCTACGTAGGATGATGTCCGGTCTGTTTGCCTCAACAGTTCCTATCGGTTCTGATAGGGAAGTTCCACAGGATCGTTGTCTCTCCATCTCTGGTTGTTGCAGTGTTTTTCGGTTTGTGTTCATACCATTTATCTGCGTCGACTTCGATTCCATATTCTTTGCAGAGGCTGTAGTGAAGTTGGGTGCATACTCTGTCGTGTCTCTCGATATAGTCCTTTTGGGCTAGAATTGGGCAACCTGATGTTATGTGCTCAATGGTTTCTTCGAACTGGTGACAGATTCTGCATTTGCTATTCACATGTTTCTTGTGGATTTTCCTCTCTCGGTACCTTGTGTTTAAGGCTTGATCCTGTGCCGCTACAATTAGGCTCTCTGTTTCTGCTTTTAGTACACCTTTACTGAGCCAGATGGTAGAGAGATTACTCTCGATAGAGTCATTTTCTAGCATCAGTGGATACTGCCCGTGCATGATCTTTCCTTTCCATTTGGTTCTGATGCTTTCTGAGATTTTCTTTTTGATTTTTTGTTTCCTGCTGTTTATGGGGGCCACGTCAAAGTTTTCTCCGAGCTCGGCTTCAAACTTGTTTGCTTCTTTCGCAATGTGGTCTTTGTCTAGAGCAAGGTTGACGGCATATACGGCTTTGAGAAAAGGGTCTTCGTTTTTTTTTTCCTGGAGGTAGTACTTCGCATTGATGATGGAAGATTTGTATGTTGATTCAATTTGCCTAAGTCCTCGTCCTCCTAGTTTTCTGCTCACGTATAGCCTGTCAACGTCTGCGGATGGGTGGTGCATTTTATGCATTGTCAGACATTTTCTTGTTTTTATGTCTAGCGCTTTTATTTCTTTTATTTTCCAATTCAGAATTGCAAATCCGTACTGTAGAACGGGTACGGCTAGCGCTCCGATTGCAGTTATCTTGTTTTTTGCCGTTAGCTCTGTCTTTAGTACTGCTCTTACTCGTCGTATGTATTCTCTCTTTACCTTTTCTTTTATTGTCTTATGTTGGATACCTATACTTTCTTCCATTCCGAGGTATTTGTATGTTTCACTTGGGTCTAACTGTCGGATGCTGGTGTCGACGTCTATATCCATGTTTTCTCCGTGGATGTATTTACCTTTCTTGAAGGTTACCTTGGCACACTTATCTAGGCCAAATTTCATACTTATGTCGTCACTGAATTCTTTCACCGTCTCGAGTTGATTTTGCAGTTTCTCGTCGCTGCTGCTGAACAGTTTCAGATCATCCATATACAGGAGGTGCGTCAGTTGTTTATGGCCTGCCTTGATGTTATATCCATTGTTCATGTTGTTTAGTCGTGTAGAGAGGGGTATTAATCCAACGCAGAACAGAAGGGGGGAGAACGCGTCCCCTTGGTAGATTCCTCGTCTTATTTTAATTTCAGAGGTGATAATTGTATCTGTTTTTCCTCTTAGTTGGATGCATGTTGACCAGTGCTCCATCATGTTCTTACAGGCGTTTACTATATTCGGGTGCACTCCCATGAGTTCCAGTGCACGGATGATCCAGCTGTGAGGCATGCTGTCGAAGGCTTTTTGGTAGTCCAGCCATGCGATCGATAGGTTCTTCTTGTTCTTCCTGCAGTCCTCAATGATGGTTTTGGATATTAAGAGTTGGTCAAGGCACCCTTTAGCTCCTTTGCGGCACCCTTAATTATTATTATTATGATTTATTCAATTATTTTTTTATTATTAAACAAGTTAATTTATTGTTAAAAACGTCTGCTTGATTTGAGCCAAAGAACAACCCCGGGAAGTTTTTTGTCCTTTAGTTGTTACATCCTGTATACTGCTTAAAGTTCTAACGTGTTAAGTGACCAGGATGTAAATTATGAGCCGGAGAAAAGGACGTTTCTTCCAGTTTCTCGAGTTTGAGACCGTTTTTCGTGTAGAGAGTCCAAGCTGAGAGAGTGTCAAGTATCGAATCCTTTCGAATTTTTTGCGTTCTTTCTGAATTTGTTATTGTTTTTGTTGTATTACAAACAAAGAATGCTCCCCAAGCCCCCCAAAAACCCCTAACTACCCTCCCCCCCCACAAAAACCCCAAAACCTCCCAAAAATCGTGAAAAATTCTCTGAATGACCCACTTGACATGATTTTTCACAATTTTCACTCGTTCCAATCGAAAGTACGCAAAAAATTACCCGGATACAGGTATCCCATGAATGATTGGCGAATCTTCCCGGAGAGTTAGAGAATTTTCATCTTTTATTCAAGGATGGTACCATTCAGCAAAGGTCTATTTATAACTATGAGCACAATTTTTCCACACCGTAATTTTTGGCGTGTTTCATGTGCTGATATGTAACTTTAATCTGTTGAATTTTGGTGATGTGACAAAATTGTGCTGGGTGCAAATGAAGACTAATAATCGTGAAAAATGCAGTTTTTTCGGTTTTCTCAAGTTTAGAGCTGTTTTTCGTGTTGACGGTTTAAGCTGAGAAAATGTCTAACTAATGATTTCTAACGGATTTTTTACGCTCTTTTTGAATCTGCAATCGCTTTAGTTGCATAATTAACCGTTTTCTAGTTACAGGTGAAAAATTGCCAAAAAACCCCAAAAATCGTTGAAAATGTCCAGAATGACCCACTAAAAGTGAGTTTAGACAATTTTCGCCTGTTCCATTGAAAAGTACGCAAAAAAATTACGCAAAAGCTTCTCCCGTATCCATGAAGCAAAGCTTTTTTGGGCTCGTCATCAAATTAAAACCATTTTTCAGCCGAAAAATTGAGTCGGCTATTTTGACAGGAAAACGATGCCCAATCGCAAAAAACATTTTGCGCCAGAATACACCTACCGTAGGGTACTTAAAATATGGGTTCGGATAATTTTTTGAAGTGGGCCCAAAATCGGCCCTTATCGATACCCCTCCTTTTCTAGACCTTAAAAACTGGAAAGAAGCATTTACGTTAACTTAAAAATGTGATATCGGGAATTTGACCTTTAGAATCTTAAAGTATGCAATTTTAGACGATTTTTCGGCCAAACCGGACCTCGATATATTTCCTCGTTCGAGAGATATCGAGGTTCACAGGTTATGACTTCGACCCCCCCCCCCTTAGCACCCCCCCAAAAGTTTTTAGGGGTCTGAAAATTTGGAAAAAAAGCGCTCAAGTATGAGAAATCAATAAACAAAGTCTGAAGAAATTTCAGAGGGGGGGGGGGGCGAAAAAAGCCGTTTTTGAATCAAGCTCTTTGTTGGGGATTAGAAAATGGGGGTGGGAAAAGAAGTGCGCAAGTATGAGTAACTGATATATGAAGTTTGAAGAAATTCCAGAAGGGGGGTGAAAAACGTCGTTTTTGTATTAAGCTCTTAAGCTAAGATTTCAGATGATGGTGAGGGAAAAAGAAAAGTAGTAAGCAGACTGCTGGCTGCTGGCAAATCATGGTAGATATTCTCTGCATATTACAGCCTGAGTTTTATGGGCGCTGTCATTTCATAAGTAACATTTATCGCCTTATGGTTGAGTCAAATTAAATCCAAAACCAGCAGACTTTATCTTGTAAAGTGAAATTTTAATTACATGTTCCGAAATTTAATCAATTTATACGTAATGGTAAGTCTCCTCTTTTGGTAGGATTTTCTCTGAATGTTTCATTATCATTTCAGTATAGGAGTCACATTCATTCGACACAATGGTGAAAGAATTGCAGTGCAAGGGAAAGAAGGAGACTCTCTATTAGATGTAATTGTCAACAACAATCTAGATTTTGATGCCTTCGGTAAGTTACAATCGGTTACAGTTGTTTGCAGGAACCAGTGATGTCTTCGAAAAATTTCAAGTTTGAAATTTATGAAATTTTACGATGTTATGAAATACTAGGGGGCCGTGCCCCCTGACCGCTACGCGGCCCAACCCCCGGGAGGGCGCCTCGCGCCCTCAGGCCCGCCTCGCGGGCCCTAAAAGCATATATATAGGCAAAAATGTTCTTCCATTTTAATTCACTATTTTGTGTTCGAGCTGCATCGATTTCAAAATTTTTGACGTAACACTCAGATTTGTAAATGATGAGGAATAGCTGGATGTACATAATTTCACAGTCCACTTACTGGAGAAATTTCCATTTATCATATTATTTTTAAGTACTTAATTTAAAAAAAAAAAAATTCGGCTTTCGACCGTTAAGAGGTAATAATATTTGGTCCGTCCCGACGCGACGCAGCGCCTGCCTTCTCACTTTGTATCTGCTGTAAATATTAATAGAAATTCAGCAATCAAGTAAATTGACCAATGCTACAAATCGAAGCCGGAAGAATGCAGGGAAAATTGAGTTAAACCTTATACCTTGGACCTTGAACCTTGAACCCTGATCGATGCACCGTTCCTCAACTCTTCGAATGAGGAGCCCTTTACGAGCTTTTCCATTGTTTTATTGTTTATTCGAGTCACTCAGGTAGAATCCCACACCTTGACGTTTCTAGCGGAAACGACATATCTCACGCTATTAAAATTGGACTTAAGTGACATGAGCTTTAAAAGCTCTACAACATTAAAAGTTCGGGGTTTCATAATTTTTTGCACATCTACATCTACTACAGATGACATACATGTAAAGATCATCCTTATCGGTCTGGCAGTTCGTCAGAAATAGTGCTTCCAAGATTTTGCTTGTAGCTGTATAATATAGATGTCAAAGTACTGTAATTCATTTGAAGGGGAGAAATATTCAACCCGCTCATTCAAGTAGATTTATAAAATCGGCAGTGAAACTCCCTAACCACGTAGGTATCCTGGGTGGGGTTCGGCAAACTGCCACCCGTTTCCTAGAATCACGGATAACTGCCACCCGAGTAAATTTGACGACTGCCACCCGTTATGAAAACTGCCACCCTTGTAAATATGACAACTGCCACCGGACTGACGCGTCTCGCGCGGTGCGGGATTGCAAACGTGGAACGAAAACTTCCCTTCACACTTAAACAGGCTGAGGACCGTCTGTTGAAAAGCTTACTAGATAGAAATCATTTCTAGAAATTCAAATAAGAAATGAGTGATCATTTTCAACAAGCGTGTTTAAAAGTTCTGGTTTGAGTAAAACCAGCTGAAAGATCTTCTGTAGCTTTCCTCTTAATGTCAGCTTTCAATTGGCACGTCTGAATCTTCTCTTCCGGCGGATGCGGGTGTACATCACAACTGTCACTTAGACTGTCTTCATATAACTTCACGAATGCTTTGCACTTATGTTTTTTCCTCCCCGAACATGTCCAGCGAGTCAGACCCCCCGCCAAGGTTTAATGAAACACTAACTTGTAACCCCCCCCCCCCCGAAAAATAACGTTATTTCCCCTTTGACTTCCGCCTTGTACTGTATTGCACATTATGGTCAACGCTGCACTGAGCCACAAACAAACTCACAGTTAGCTGACACTATCTTACCTCCACACCTCGACATACCTTGATAGTTCCAAGTCCGAGTTATCAACCATTGCTCTTCGATCGCGCGCGGCTGTGAGCTGCTGCGGCCGAAATTCATGCTGGTGGCACTTGTCCGCACGGGAGGCAGTTGTCAAATTTACACGGGTGGCAGTTTTCATGGCATTTTCCCTAAATTTTCGACCCGGGTGGCAGTTTGCCATCACCCTCCTGGGTATATACATGTCCGAAAAAAACGGAAAGTACCCATAGAATAAGTGCTGAATTTTGCATGCCCTAATTGTCCTACTATTACGAGTACCCATCACCAGGGATTTTAATGGTGTCGCGAGTTGAGTCTGTGGAGACTCGGACTCAAGCTCAGTCTCGTAGACCGAGGTCGGCAGGCGGGCCACGGGCAGACTCGAGCCCGAGGTTCTGGTCAACCACGATGATTTTTGGCAGTCTCGGACCACTAGCATGAGACTGGGCAATGGTCGACGCCCGGTATCAGACCACGAGATCGGGATCCTTTGTCAAAAGATGAAGAAATTTAAGCTCAATAGTACTTGTACACAAGCACTGTAAATACGCTGGCAGTGCGCCTCCAGCTTGGCCGGGGATTCTCGCTTTCAGCCATTCCAGAAAATCATCCTCGCCGTAAACCTCATGAATGTATACCGTCTTTCAGCCTGCCCGTGACCCATGCCATCCCCGCAACACCCTCGATGTCCACTTGCGAGAAGTTCCCATGAATGCGCAACCGCATCCGCCGGCCAAACGGTCCTTTCCTGAGAGTATGCAGACGTTGTCGTTAAGACCAGACCCAGCCCCCCTCCAGAGAGACTGTAGCCTCAGGAAGTGCGTCATACGGTCTCGCTTAGAAAATAAACTTGATGGAGAGAGATGGTCTCACGCTAAGGGTAGACTCTCTCCAGAGGGTGTGTACCCAGTCTCGCTGAAGAGAGATCGTTCCTGCACCGAGTTCGCCCGCTGACCCGACTCCCAATCCCTGCGGCCATTCCCCTTTCATTGGAATGCTTATCCTGGGAGTTACGTGTACTGCGATAGAAGCGAGACAAGGAGCAATAAGCGAACAAAGTAATATCCACGAGGGTGCGTGAGTGTTCAGTGAAGTACTTCGGTTATCTAATGTCAAATTTTGGGAGATTTACGATGAGGCCACTGGTTTTCTCGGAAACAAACCCCCAAGCTCAAATGAAGCTCTCAAAGTTCGGACCATGATGGAGGGGAAATCCTACACTACCCTGAGACTGCTATATCTTGTCAGACTCCTCATGGACGGGAAGGGAGCAAATGGGTGGATTTCAGCTAATGGGAGAAAATATGGGAAAGACGTGTAACTGGTTGCTCAAAACTTTCAATTATAATATTTTCTCTCGATGTTTGGTTTTTTGCGTAAAAGCAGGTCACACCAACCACGAAAAAATTCCTCAGCAGATTTTAAAAACGCTAAACCTTTTTTTCAACGTGCTAAACAGTGAAAACGTCAGTTTTGTGACGTGTTACTTGGAGGTAACCAATGTATCAAATCGTTATATAAATAAACCAGGACCTTTTGCGAGCTTTATCTAATTTTTTTTTGAAGTCTAGATTGTATATTGTTTGATATAATCTGCATCAAAACACCAGATAACTATATTATTCAATTTAATTTGAGACTTGAAGCGTGTAACTCAATATTATGTCAGTTTGGTGACGCTATGCGTTTTAGTTTGTGGCCACTCAAGAGATAGGGCTTGTGCGCGGATTAAGGCATGACTGAATGCGGAAAAGGACAAAGAACATGATAAGTCCACATATTTCTTCCAATTTCAGCATAATTTCAGTTTTTTCCATGGTTTTTGGAGTGTCTCACTTATTCAATGTCAATTTGGTGACGCTGTTTTCCATCAAAACTTTTGGTGGAATATGCGAAGAATATATGAGCAAATATTTTTTTCTTACATCTACAGGTGGCCTCTCGACCTAACCTCAATGATAAGTTTGATTTCGTTACTGTAAATTGGCAGAAAAAATTAATAACAGCAAAATGTCAGTTTGGTGACGTCACCAAACTTGACATATCCAAACCAAACTGACATGTCAGGTTTGGTAAAGAAAAATAATCGTAAAGATATTGCAATGCACGTAATTAAATCCCATAGTATGGAGCTCTGAGAAAACAGAAAAGTATTTTATGGCTTGATATGGCCAAATCACTTTTTAACTGTTTTTCAGAACCATTTTCTCCCATTACCTGAAATCCACCCAAATACGTAATAATCAGAGACCGCATATGCAGGGGTGCACATTCTTCTAAAAAATTTTCCTTCCACAAAACAATTCAATATGTGCTTCCAAAATTTCGTGACCTCCTACTACTACTACTACTACTAACAACAATAACTCACTCTTATAGCGCTTCCGTGCGCTCTGTGACACCCAACCGCCACTGATAGCGTTCCTGCCAGAGCTCTTCCGGCAGATCGCATCTCCTCACTTCCTGCCGTATTCTTTCAATCCTTGATTTGGCAGGGCGTGACGGCGTCCTCTACGTTTTCTGCCAGGGGGTACACAATCCAGAACCTTCTTAGGTAACCTATCATCTGGCAACCGTTGCACATGCCCATATCAGATAAGCTGTTTCGTGAAAATGGCATTCACTACCTATGTTGTTTTCGACGCCCACAATTTCACGTACCCTTTCATTCCGAACTTGATCCTTCCTCGACACTCGGACCGATATATGCCAGTAGTCCATTTCGGTTGCTTTAAAAATGTCCTGGGACCGTCTCTTCAACTGTCATACCTCGCTGCCATAGGGTAATATGCTTTTGATGATGGAGTTATAGTTTCCCAAGCCCAATAAAGCAGAGGAGCAGGCGGGGTTTAGAGCAGGTAGGTCGACGATTGACCAGCTGTTTTGTGTCACCCAGATTATTGAGAAAAAACTGACAGTAGGACAAGAGCTGCACTTAATTTTCGTCGATCTTCAAAAAGCCTATGATAGTGTACCTCTGCTGAAACTCCGGGAAGCTTTGGAAAAATCTGGTTTTACTGGGAGACTTATCGTAGTGTTTAAGCAGTTGTATCGGGAGGCTTACTCTCAAATTCGGCGTCAGGGGAGATTTTCCGAGGGTTTTTATGTAAACAAGGGATTAAAGCAGGGGTGTCATCTTTCGCACACTTTGTTTAAAGTTTTCTTGGATCAAGTTTTAAAAGAATGGAAAAGGAAGTGTGCTTGCATGGGCGTTCCTTTAAATGAAATCGGCACCCTTTTCACTTTGTGCTTTGCTGATGACCAAGTGGTGGTTGCCCAGGATGCAGAACATGCGGAATTCATGGCTTGAAAGCTAGTTGTCGAATATCGGGAGTGGGGCCTAGCAGTCAGCATTCGCAAAACAAAGAAGTTAACGGCAGGAGGCAATCAGCAAAGCATAGAGTTAGAGGATGGCCAGAAGATCAGAGGTTGTGAACATACAAGTACCTAGGTGTGCGCTTAACATCTGATAGCAAAATGGACCAGGCAATCAAAGATCGGAATCTGCAGGGGAGAAAAGCCACTAGAATGATGAATGGTATTCTTTGGGACCAGGCAATATCAAATTTTGTGACCTCTTCTGCAAAAGGTGATGACCTTTTTTTCAGTCGGGGATTCGGAACGAGGAGGGTCGAAGAGTAGGGCATACAAAACGCAATTATTCATAACTCAGCATAAAAGAGTTTGTTATTTATTCAAATTAAGTATTATGACAATGAATTTTTAAGATACATGGTGTTTCAGACCACCCGTACCAGGCCTTTTTCTCGGTTGGTTTAGGTCGTACGAAGTCGGAGACCGCGGGGTTGAATAGGGAGTTGACCCCAAGGAACTCGAATTTCGTGGTCTCGAAACCCCCTCACCCCCCGCCCTTGGGGGGTAAAGGGGGGTCACGATGCTAAAAGTCACGGTTCCCGACCGAATTACGGATAGATCGCATCAGAATTGAAAAGCAGGGAAGATTTCACGTGGAATTGACTCCTAAAAATCCAAAATCGGACCATCCAAGGCCTAAAAATGACCCCCTAAAGAGGGGGCCAGTACTCCCCTCCATAATTTCTCTTCGGTCTCAAAATTGACGTAGATTCTCCAGAAAAAGACAGTTTCCCAGGTAATCGACCTCGAGAAATCCAATTTTCATGGTCCCGAAACTCCTCTAGCTCCCCTTGGGGGGTAAACGGGGGGGGGCCCAATTTTAAAAATCGGGGCTCCTTTCCGAATCGCAAATTGATTGCATCCAAATTGAGGAGCAGAACACATTTACATCTTAAGTGACTCCTAAGAGTTCTAATAGACCCCCTGAACGGCTGAAAGTAACTCCCTGAGGAGGGGGGCTTCGTCCCCCCCCCCCAAAAAAAAATTTCTCAAGATTCCTTTTTCGTCGCAAAATTGACGTCGATTCTCCAGAAAAAGACGGTCTCCCATGTAATCGACCCCGAGGAGCTCAGGGAACATGAAATTTAGAGTTCTCGGGGTCGATTACATGGGAAACCGTCTTTTTCTGGAGAATCGACGTCAATTTTGCGACCAAAGAGGAATCCTGAGAAATTTTTGGCGGGGGCGAGGCCCCCTTCCTCAGGGAGTTACTTTCTGCCGTTCAGGGGGGTCAATTAGAACTCTTAGGAGTCACTTAAGATGTTAATGTGTTCTGCTCCTCAATTTGGATGCAATCAATTTGCGATTCGGAAAGGAGCCCCGATTTTTAAAATTGCCCCCCCCCCCCCCGTTTACTCCCCAAGGGGGCTAGAGGAGCTTCGGGACCACGAAATTCGGATTCCTTGGGGTCAATTCCCTACTCAACCCCGCGGTCTCCGACTTCGTACGACCTATACCAACCGAGAAAAAGGCCTGGTACGGGTGGTCTGAAACACCCTGAACAATGAATTGAAATTAATGAGAAGAAATCATAGAATTATTACAATTCTACACTTGACCATCTACATCTAGATCACATAGGAAGGCGACATTTCCCTTTTCGCTTCCCTAAGCGGTCAACAACTTCGGATTTTTGTACGGCCTCAACTTTTCTTTTTGTCTGGAGACTCTAAAAGAGTGAGGAGTAGGAATGCTTGTTTTGGATTTTGTTTCGCACTTTTTATTTAAGGCTCCTTTTAAATGCTAGTAGCTGAGAGGACTTCAGGGCCGTTCCATGTTACAAAGACTTCCTTGGATACATTTTCGGATTTTAAGTTTCGATTATACGAGGGCTGTCCCAAAAGAAACCGGACTTTTGTCATAGAAGGCGAACCGAGCGTCGTAATGAAGTTTTCTTGGGCTTGTTTGAAAGCTAATATACTACTGAAGATGCTTGTTTTTACAGAATGCAAACATTCGTCTTGGTAAGGAAACTACACGCTTGGAATGAAGGAAAGTCAAACTCGAGTTGCGATTTTTGTCTTTATTTCAAGGAAAATTTAGATACAACTTTAAAAAAAAACCCAGGTTTTAAGTTAAAAATTTCGTTGCTCTCTTATTCAAATGCTTAAAAATAAGGATATTAACATTTTAAGCAGCTTAGGTACCAAGTCATCATCTATCCCCTTCAAAATACTCGCCAGCTTTGTCGATGCATTTTTGCCACCGTTTCTTCAATTGGGAGAAACACTGTTGAAAATCCGCAGGTTTGAATGATCGCAATTCCTTCAATGTGAAACTGTCAACGGAGAATAATACAATGGTGTTCTGAGACGATTACGTGAAAATGTCCGCAGAAAAAGGCCCGAGCTTTGGAGAGAGAATTCCTGGTTTCTGCATCACGATAATGCACCTGCCCAAGCATCCCTCCAAATTCGCGAATTTGTGCAAAGAATGCCACGAGTGTCTTCTCTCATCATCTTTATTCACCTGACCTTGCTCCGTGTGATTTCTTCTTATTTCCACGACTTAAATCTACCTCGAAAGGTCGACGTTTTCAAACCATTCCGGAAATTCAAGAGAACACCTTGAAGAAATTGCGATCATTCAAACCTGAGGATTTCCAACAGTGTTTCTCCCAATGGACCACTAGACAAGGTACGAATTTAAGCATTCTAATACATGTTTCCGAACCAGAATGTCACGCGAAACACGATTTGAGCAACGAAAATTACTGATATCAACTCCTAAGGAAGATATTAACGTTTTTATTTCACATTGGTTATGAGGAATTTGAAAGGCCCGCTCACAAGAAACTCAAAGCTCTACGTAAGTCACATTGCGCTTTACAACGGTTTCAGCAAGCTTCTCAACCGAGCAATGTTCATTTCCCACCATGTGTTGTTCAAACTATAAGCAATTTGCTATAACTGAGCCAAAGCGTCAAGATTGAGGTTGCCAGATTTTTATATAGCAGAGACTGTCATGATGACGTTTAGCGCGCGATGTGAATCACGTATAGCATTGAGTTTTCATGAGCGGGTGGTTTGAATTCACGCATCAAGAATCATTTAATTTCTTCGTAAGGAGTTGATTTCGGTAGTTTTTGTTGTGCGCATCGTGTTCTACGTGAAATTTCGGTTAAGAAACCTGTATCAGAATGCTGAAATTCGTACCTTGTCTAGTGGTCCATTGAAGAAACGGTGGCAAAAACTGAAGACGGGTGAAACTGAACTGAAGGTGAAGACTTGGTAAGCTGCTTAAAATGTTAATTTCCTTATTTTTAAGCATTTGAATAAGAGAGCAACGAAGTTTTTAACTTAAAACCTGGGTTTTTTTTTAAAGTTGTATCTAAATTTTTCTTGAAACAAAGACAAAAATCGCAACTCGAGTTTGACTTTCCTTTATTCCAAAGCGTGTAGTTTCCTTACCAAGACGAATGTTTGCATTCTGTAATAACAAGCATCTTCAGTAGCTTATCAGCTTTCAAACAAGCCCAAGAAAACTTCATTACGACGCTCGGTTCGCCTTCTATGACAAAAGTCCGGTTTCTTTTGGGACAGCCCTCGTACACGGGTGAACCTAACACACTCCTGTCAGTTTCACAAACGGTTTCATTTATTATCTGATTGTATTTTTCAAATAAAATCACTCCGGGCATTTTTAAAAATTTGAAGAGTTCTGAGGAGGCACTGAGTAACAGAGTGATCCAGAATATACAGGGTGTCTCACGAAAAACGAGCCACCTTGAATATCTGCCGAACGCGTCGGAATTTCGAAAAACGGTAAAAGACGTGTTCGTTTATATCGAGGGGGACACCTTTTGGCGTATTCGACATTTTCCCAAACCGCGGGAGGGGCGCGGGGCGGGGGGTGCCCCACCCGTAAGTCGAACTTTTCAAATGGCACCCCTACTTTTTTATTTCAGAAATCAATTCTACGCAAAAAACAAGCCACCCTGTCCAAACCGAATGTAAACCGGACAATTTTTCAGTGATTGACAGAGTTTGAAACATTTTTTTCATGCTCTTTTCAAAAATTTCCCACGCCCAATGGAATTGCTGTATCAAACCAAACTCTCCGCCAAAAAAATTCTTAAACATTGCACTTTCGATAAAAAAATAAAAAAAATCTGCTGCACTCGAAATCTGGAGCACGCGGAGCCCTTCTTTTGCGACATTAAAATTCGTTATACCGAACATTTCCGAGGGGCGCTCATCGGGAGGGAGTAGTAAGTTTTAGACAAGAATTATTAATCTTTTTTATGAAGCATAAGAAACCGTGTCCATGAAGAAACAGTTAAGTAGAAAATCAACGCACCGCGGAAAAATAGCGTCCTCAGAAGTATCAAGGTCCGGCTCAAGTCATTGACCCCCCCCCCCCCCCCCAAAAAAAAAGCTAATCCATTTGTTTTTCTACTTATCTGCTTCTTCATGGACACGGTTTCTTTTGCTTCATAAAAAAGATTAATAATTCTCGTCTAAAACTTACTACTCCCTCCCGATGAGCGCCCCTCGGAAATGTTCGGTATAACGAATTTTAATGTCGCAAAAGAAGGGCTCCGCGTGCTCCAGATTTCGAGTGCAGCAGATTTTTTTTAATTTTTTTTCGAAAGTGCAATGTTTAGGAATTTTTTTGGCGGAGAGTTTGGTTTGATACAGCAATTCCATTGGGCGTGGGAAATTTTTGAAAAGAGCATGAAAAAAATGTTTCAAACTCTGTCAATCACTGAAAAATTGTCCGGTTTACATTCGGTTTGGACAGGGTGGCTTGTTTTTTTGCGTAGAATTGATTTCTGAAATAAAAAAGTAGGGGTGCCATTTGAAAAGTTCGACTTACGGGTGGGGCACCCCCCGCCCCGCGCCCCTCCCGCGGTTTGGGAAAATGTCGAATACGCCAAAAGGTGTCCCCCTCGATATAAACGAACACGTCTTTTACCGTTTTTCGAAATTCCGACGCGTTCGGCAGATATTCAAGGTGGCTCGTTTTTCGTGAGACACCCTGTAGATGGCCCTACAGTTCTTGACAGATAGTTTGAGAGGGTCTTCATCTTTCCTTTCTAGGAGAAAATTTACATTTTCCGAAGAAGATAAAACAAAAACATATTGATGAGTAACCAGAGAAAGAGGAATTTTCGAGCCTCGGTTTTCATTTAGCTCTTCTAACAAATTTAAAGCAAGTCCATGCTTTGCAGAGGAACAATAAACTGCCCATCTTCAAAGTCATGGAAAACATATTTCCTCGACAGACGGTTTCTCATAGCTTTGAACAAAGGGGGTTCACCAGTTCTTTCAGAAAGAATAAAACAGTTAGTCAGGGAGAAGTACGGTTTGACCTGGAACAAATTGCATAACAATTTTTTCCTGTGCAAACGTCATCAGTAGGTCCTCCTGAACAACATACAAAAAGTTTACCACGGTCCGACCCGGAACACCCCCCAAAGTGACGAAAATTCAAAATGGCGGCCATAATAAGGGCCTATGGAATTTCGGTATTTTAAAATGTTCCTTTAGTATCATGTGAGGTATCATTTCCTATGTCATTTGGGTCGCGGATTTCATTTCTGAAGTTCGAAAAGCCCCTAGGTCAAAGGGGGTGACCCAAATCCAAGATGGCGGCAAAATTTGAAAGGTAAGAGGGTTATTTTTCAACTTTTACGTGATAGGGCAAATGAGGTGTCGTTTCCTTTGTAATTTTGGTCGTGTATTTCATTAATAATGTCAAAACAGCTCCCCGACCGAAGGAGGTGCTCTAAATCCAAGATGGCGGCTAAATTTGCAAGGCAGGAGGGTGAATTTTTTAGATTTTTACGTAAAAAATGCGAGTGAAGTGTACCAATTCTTGTGTTTTGGTTGTAAATTTTATGTCTCAAGTCAAAGCAGCCCTCCCGCTAATAGAAAGTGCCCAAAATCCAAGATTGTGGCTAAAGAGGTTGTTCCAAAAACGCCGATTTTGGCCCCCCCCCCCCTGGATTTGGCCCAAACTTTGCTCAGATGTTGTACTAAGTGTCCCCGATGCTTGAGCAAAATTTCAGCCCCCTCGGACAATTAGGGGGGAGGGGGCAGGGGGGCAAAGTTGCAATTTTTTCAAAACTTTAAAAATCGATATCTCCCGAACGGTTTGAGTGTAAGTGTTGCGGTTTGCGCTAAAAACGTTAAAAAATATTCTCTACACGAATATTGATGCTGTTTGCATGGTTGCGTAATTTATCGTAGTTATAAATAGATTATTTCGATTTTGAAGGCTCGACTTTTTTTCGTTTTTCATCTCTCCTCTCCAGGCGATCGTTGCTATGTGAATAAAAACCAATTGAGGTGATTCTCCATGAAATTCTGCATCTACAACACTTTGTTTGACCTTGGGGAAACGATTCATTCTTGAGTTATAGCGATTTTTCTGCGCGTTCCCGGTTACGCGCGGGCGGCATATCGGCAGCGCTCCATCCGCCCCGGGCGAGGCAGAGGTTGTTTCACTGCTAGGGCCTGCATTCATGCTGTAGGCTGTAATTATTGATATTTTCTCCTTCCCCCACCCTTCCCCTCCTATAAATACGTTTTTTATACTTCGTTATTCAGGGTGTCCCGGATCACCCGTACCAGGTCTTTTTCTCGGTTGGTTTAGGTAGTGCGAAGTGGGGGACCGCGGGGTTAAACAGGGAATAGACCCCAAGGTATCGGATTTTCATGGTCCCGAAACTCTCCATGCCGCCCTTGGGGAGTAAAGAGGGGGTCACGATCCCTAAAGTCGGGAGACATTGTGCCTCCCTCTTTTACCTCCCAAGGGAGGGTAGGGGGGCTTCGGGACCATGAAATTCGGATACCTTGGGGTCAATTCCCTGTTTAACCCCGCGGTCCCCCACTTCGTACTACCTAAACCAACCGAGAAAAAGACCTGGTACGGGTGGTCTGGGACACCCTGTATAACGAAGTATAAAAAACGTATTTATAGGAGGGGAAGGGTGGGGGAAGGAGAAAATATCTATAATTACAGCCTACAGCATGAATATAAGGCCCTAGCAGTGAAACAACCTCTGCCTCGCCCGGGGCGGATGGAGCGCTGCCGATATGCCGCCCGCGCGTAACCGGGAACGCGCAGAAAAATCGCTATAACTCAAGAATGAATCGTTTCCCCAAGGTCAAACAAAGTGTTGTAGATGCAGAATTTCATGGAGAATCACCTCAATTGGTTTTTATTCACATAGCAACGATCGCCTGGAGAGGAGAGATGAAAAACGAAAAAAAGTCGAGCCTTCAAAATCGAAATAATCTATTTATAACTACGATAAATTACGCAACCATGCAAACAGCATCAATATTCGTGTAGAGAATATTTTTTAACGTTTTTTAGCGCAAACCGCAACACTTACACTCAAACCGTTCGGGAGATATCGATTTTTAAAGTTTTGAAAAAAATGCAACTTTGCCCCCCTGCCCCCTCCCCCCTAATTATCCGAGGGGGCTGAAATTTTGCTCAAGCATCGGGGACACTTAGTACAACATCTGAGCAAAGTTTGGGCCAAATCCAGGGGGGGGGGGCAAAATCGGCGTTTTTGGAACAACCTCTTTGAAAGGCGGATGGGTGCATTTTTGAAAAAAAATTCACCGAACAAGTCATAGATGGCAACTATTCCGTGTATTTTTTGTCCATGAACCCAAATTAGGTGTTTAAATTTTATTTAATAAAACAAAAAGAAAAATACTACTTCCGAAAGAAATGTTACATCAAAAACGCGCGTTTGCTCTGTAAAATTAAAAAAAAGCAAAACATACTCGTTCCCAATTCTATTACGTCTTCAGCATTCCTTGACAATCTCTGCAAGAGGATTATACGGTTTTTATTCGCCCATTTCCTATTACTGGACATTGCATGGACTTAATTAAAAGCGATTTATTCTTATTCGGCACACTCTTCTAATCTATGGAGTATGGTGGTACATGCGAAAGAATGCAGATCTTGATATCGTTGAATAGGGTGTTGCAGCTTGCATAAGCACCAACATCATTGTGATAGGAGATGATCCGAACCCCTTTTTGTTTTTTGTTGTTAAATCGATCACAAGGCGTCAATTTTTCTTTGCTCTTTAGAAGTGATATTAAACGCTAAATCCAAAACTATCGCTCACAACATCCCTTACATCCGTCACAGATTTAGTCAACGTTGAAGTAAGCAGCTCTTGTTCTTAAATGAGTCTACTTAGTTGTGACTTGACCTCTCACATTCACGGAATCAGAAAAGCAACTAGGAAGCTGAAAAAGGTGTAATAATACCTCTCTATGGTGCCGAAAAAATGAGATTTTCAAAGACGTTTGTCATCAGGTTTTCAAGGAAGAATTTTCAGCTTCCAAAATCTTTGTCACAACTAGAGAAATTAATTCTGACATTATTAGCCATGAAGCACCATCAATTTAGAAACTACTCTCGAAACCAATTGATGACGAATAAGCCAATCCAGATGCTTGTCAATGGGGATGAATGAATGAAAACAACGAGCTTCATTCCATTTTCTACTGACTTGCCTCCAGCTCTGGAATTGCCGCTCCATTAAATGTTCGGGTGTAATTTTAAGAAAGGATTTGACACCATTTTTTTTTTCGAATCTGCGACTTCCAAAACAGATATCCAGAGTGTTTACTCCTCTCTTTGTTCCGCATGTGATGTTCTGGCCATTAAAGAGCCAAAATCGGCCGCCATCTGAGATTTTGGGCATTGCCGTGGGTTAAGGGGTCTGTTAAACAATTTTTTTGGAATCAGCGACCCAAAATACATAAGTTGTCCCAAAAGTACTGCACGTTTTTTTTTTTTTTTTTTTTTTTTTTTGGACGAACGGTAGTAGATATCAAAATTCTGTTTGTGTAGTCTTAAAAACCGAGCAATTACCGATAAAACAAGACAAATCCGAGCTCTCTAAGTCAAAAAATGACCAAGTTACAGTGTTTTGAAAATGACTTGTAGAGGTGACCCCTATAGGATTTTTAGCTTCTTTTCTTGAAAAAAACCAAAGAATTAAAGATTCAAGTGGTTTTATTAAATCAATTTTACAGAATCTTACCAAGATTACTAGCATTTACTCTTCTTCTTTGGACAACTGGACACGAGTTTCCTTCTCAAAATACCTTCCATCACTTGCCACACAGCGCCGCAACCGTTCTTCCCACTTCTTCAAATATGTTTTTTCGAATTCTTCTTGTCTGATGACTCTTTTAATAGCTCTTAGCTATTAAAAGAGCTCTTTTTATCCCGTTGATGGAGTTAAACTTCCTGCCTCTTAAGCCCTTTTTCAACGTATGGAATGACCAAAAATCGCAGGGTGCGAGGTCCGGGCTGATACCATGTTGCCAACCTCATTCGATCGCGACGATTTCTCTGTAGAATTTTTCATTAATCAAATCTTTGTTTTTTCCCAAAAAATCCTGGAGGGATCACCTCTACGATTCATTTTCAAAACACAGTAACTTGGTCATTCTTTGGCTCAGAGAGCTCAAATTTGTCTTGTTTTATCGGTAATTGCTCGGTCTTTAAATTAATGAAGTTACTTTGAATCTGTAAAAAGTCTGTGAATTTTCATACTCTCAGCTTTCTAGAAAACCTTAGTTTTTTTAATTCGGTCTCCTTAGTGCCGAGTGACATGATGCAAACAGAAACTGTGATGTCATCAAAGGGCTCAAATCAGCATTCAAAAGAAAATACTCTGGCTTTTTGTCTCATGAAGCTGTGATGCCTCATGATAACGCTAGGCCCCATACAGCTCATGTGACCAATCAGTTGGTGATCTCCTTGAAATGGGACCTTTCCCCCATCCTCTTAATTCTCAGGATCTCACCCCAAGTGATTTACCACGTATTACCTGGGCTACAGAAGGATTTTGGTGAAAAAAGTTCTGACAATGAGGTAAAAAAAGCTGTATGAAAGTGGTTGCAAAAACGGAATCACCAGTTTTACACAGATGAAATCACAATGGATGAGCTCAAAAAGCTCTTGTCACGGTGTGTAAAATGTGTCCAACGAGATGGGGGATTACGTGGAAAAGTAAAGTAAGGTCTTCCCTAACATGACAATTTTACATTTTAAACAAAAACTCACATTTTGACGATTTGCAGGATGAAGCCGCATGTTACCGTCCTGCGACCTCCCCAGCGCGCATAAATTTTGGACACGCGGTGGTGAGGGACAGGTGTGGAAAAACTAATGTCACTTGGCACTCAGAAGACCAAATTTTGAAAACTGATGTTTTTTAGAAAGCTAAGAGTATAGCAATTCAAAAATTTTTTACAGATTTAAATTATTTTTTTTTTTTTTAGAAGACATGACAAATATTAACTTACTTTACGAATTCCCCTTGTAGAATAATGTGCACCCTTGCATGATTCGATAGCCTATAAAGGAACCCATCACGTCGAGTGCCGGGAGGCCGGCTCGATTCATTGTGGGCATTAGCTTTGAATCTAAATGGGAAACTCATTCTTTTGTTTTGTGCTCACACCTCAGTTTGACGTATGTGATGAGCCAGCAATGCGGTGTAAATCTTCACACTTGAAGGGTTGATTCTGGAGTGATATTTAGATCCTAAGTTAAATACCATTGCCCAACAATGACATAGGTACAAATCTATGCTATCGATAGCACTCTTCCATGTTCGCTAATGAAATCCAGTTTCTTGAGTTAACAGTACCCTAACAGTAAGCTTAAGTGGCTGTGCCATCACATCCGCTCAAAATATTTCATTTTTTAATTTGCCGCCTAAATCAAACTACCGCTACTCGCTGCGTGCCACCTCCATTCCTGCTGTGCTATCTATTCTGATTATCATTATAATCCTTCTCTGTAGAATATCTACAGGGTGTTCCAAAAGTCCTGCTTCCCCCCCCCCCCTGGTAACTTTTGAACGGTTAATGATAGAAAAACGAAACTTTAGAAATGTTTCTATCTCAAAGAGGACCATCTTCCAAGGGGGTCAAAATGTTTGCCCCTCCTTCGGGAGGGGGGAGGGGGCTTTTTTCCAATGGTAACCCGTATCCTGTGATACATCATTGGGAAGAGTATTACAAATGAAAAATTTTGGCGCAAACCACAGATCAGTATCTTAATTTTTGACCGAGTTATGACGAGTTGAAAGTCAAATTTGATCTTTTTTAAGAAAATCATAACTCCGATTCAAATTATCGTAAAAAAAATAAATAAATAAAATAAAATAAAAAGTAATAAATAAATAAATAAAACGGGAAAATTTACCAAATTGCACTTTCAAACATTTCCAAACAGAACCGGGAAATTCGCCAGAAATGATGCCCCGGTTCTTACCAGCTCTGCAACGAAAAAAGAGGGGGGCAGCGGGGGTTATATGGATGTTTCCGTCCCTAAAGTAGGCGGCAGTTCCTGTGTTGCAGTTCTCCGACTGGGCGCAACGTTTCAAGGGTCCGCGTCAAGTTCTACAGTGGTTTCGGGCATCATTTCTGGCGATTTTCCCGGTTTTTACCCGCTCCGCAACGAAAAATGAGGGGGGCAGCGGGGGTGTTTTGGATGTTTCCGCACTTTAAGGGGGTGGCAGCCCTTGTATTTCAATGCTCCGACTGATCGCAACGTTTCAAGGGTCCTCCTCAAGTTGGACATTAGTTTCGGGCATTATTTGTAGTGAATTTCCCGGTTTTTACCCGCTCTGCAACCAAAAATGAGGGGGGGGGGCAGGGGGCTAAGAGTTTTGAAAACTTACTTCACAGTCGCAGGCTGCGTTTGCGTCAACATTGGCAAGAAGTTCCACTCGGATTTGATGCTAAGTTTGAAGCTCTTCTGTGACTTTTCGCATTTTAATGCAATGTTTCATTGTAACAGGCCCATCGCCCTCTACGGGGGGGCTGTGGTGGCCCGGGGGCAATATGAAGACTTCGGTATCAGACTTGGAGTATTCGAGGACTCTTTGAAAAGAGAAACGGTATGTCCAAGAGCCGACGAAGCTACTCTAAAAAATGAAGGTACGGACCCCCTTAACTTTTGACAGGGGGGTCAGATCGACTTCCAGTTTGCGCCAAAAAGTTTCTTTTTTCATGCTCTTTCTAACGTTGTATCACATGATGGGGGTTGCCATTTGAAATTTTTGAGTTGCCCCCCGCCCCCCCTCCCCCGGGGGGGTGAAGAACTGAAAAGTACCTCAAAAAGTTTCCCCCTCGATATGAGGAAGGACGCCACAAACCGCAAAAGATATCATAATTAGAACTAAAGTTATGGCCAGTGGTGCGTAACTTTTGAATAACCCTGTATATGTAATAACAAGAATTAATATGACCTCAGTTAAAAATGGAAATATTTGACAAACTTACTGTAACTGTTTAATGTTGGTTAGAGTAAAAACAATAAAAAGAATAATTTGTTGTAAGTTTGAAACTATGTGAAAAGAAGGTGAAACGCCATGGAATTGTGCTCTGGCTGAAAAATACCTAAGTACACGAGAGAAATAAAATAACGTTTAACTGATGAAGAGGAATAAGGATAGATATTTGAAATAGAAACCCTATTATCAGTAAAGAAAGGTATTTTTCAGCTGGAGACTCATAACCGGGAGTTTCACCTTCTCAACGAGTGGATTGTGTTGGATTTCAATCGACCTACTTATGCTATTTTAAGTTTTTATCTACTTTCAGACATGTACAATTTTATTCATTAATCATAAGATATTCATTTAGTTTCATTTTTGTATGTTCACCACTCTGCGGTGCTATTTGACTAATTCCTATGTAGACCCCCCTCGCCCTCCGTCTCCTGACGGCTCCTTGGCCAGGGCCACCCCTCGTTGTATCATCCCCACTCCAGCGCCCCAGATGCGCGCGCATTCCTCGCCGAGTGGAGGACCCCGTCTTCCCAGCGGCCGCTCTTGCCGCTGCAATTCAGTCCCGTTTTCAGAGCCCCCTGCGCTTCTCTTGAATTCGAGGCTCCTGGCCTGTCCAGTAGACAAATCCTATTTATTTGCCGCAGAGTGGGTACAACTGATGTACGTCACTTCGACAAATAAATCTAAAGTGTGAAACATTACCCCGTGTTACATCACTTACCCTGACTTCTGACTCCACTGAGTCAATTGAGCAGCTACCGGCACGAACTTGGCACATCTTTTAGGTGCGCTGAAAAGTTCGCGCTGACTCTCAACTTGGCTCACGGCACGGACTGGGCACGTCGCTGACGCGCTTAACAGTTCGCGCTGATTGACACTTTTCTCTATCTTTTTTTTATTATTTTATTTATTTGTTGAGGGACGTCGAAACCCCCCCCCCCCCCCCAAGGGAAAGCCATACTTTATTTTTTATTATTTATTTATTTGTTTTTGGTTTTGGTTTTGACGGTTCCCGTTCATGGTCCCTCGGGCCGGATTTCAGACATTGAGCCGGCAATTGAAACTTAACTTTCTGTTCAAGCATCGACAGGATCACGGAATTGTTCTCGACAAAATTTCTTTGATTGATTGATTGATTTTTTGACATTCACTCCTACAATGAGTGAAGAAGAAATGACAAGAAAACTCAAAACATTGCGCCGCCAAAGAGGCAATGTTCAGGGTGCTATCACCCAATTCTTTAAGAAACTAGACGGTTGGAAGGAGAACCCCGAATGCCGGGATTCTGATTTTTTGGAGCAGAGCCTGGAATCTCTCCAAAAAACATATCTCAAATTTGACCGAATTCAGGATGAAATCGAAGAGCTCGATGAAACCGAGATCGAGCAACGAGAAGTTTTCACTGACCTTTTTGACAAAGCCGTCGCGCGTGCACGTAGGTACTTGCGCGATGCTGCCAAGTCTCCGGATACCGGAACTAAATCCGATAGTTCCACTTCCGCGGAAAATGAATCAACTTCCTCGATTTCAGTTAAACTGCCAACTATAGCACTACCTAGCTATGATGGGTCCCTGGAAGGATGGGCTTCATTCTTCGACCTATTCACCAGTTTAATTGATCAGAACCCGAAACTTACAGCCGTGAAAAAGCTGTACTATTTGAAAACTGCGATGACTGGTAAAGCTGCTGATTTGCTTACCAATTTTAAAACAACTGATGACAACTACCGATTGGCCCTGGATCTTTTAAAGGACAAATTTTATCGTCCACGACGCACCTTGCGTCAACACTATGGTAATTTACGTGATTATCCAAAACTTCAGAAGGATACACCAACGGCATTGGGAAACTTAGTTGATTTTTTCTAGGTCAACTTAAGAGCAATGAAAAACTTAGACGCTCCGATTGATCAATGGAGTGTTCCCTTGATCGACTTGATTTTGACTAAAATTGACGAGAAAACAGCTTATGAGTGGGAACTAAAATTGACTGATGATAAAATGCCAAGCTACGAACATTTGCTTGCTTATTTGGAGAAAAGAGCAAATTCTATTCACTTGTCCGGTAAGCCAGAAACGAGTGAAAGTAACAAGTCCAAATCAAGTAATTTTCGGAAAGACACCAGCTCCAATTATCCGAAAAGAGGCGCTCTTGTCGTTACTAATGAGAAGCGGCACCACTGTAAATGCTGCAACGACGGAGTGCATCCCCTCTATAGCTGCCCTCGCTTTAAAACTATAAGCGTCCATGATCGCAGAGACGTAGCGAAAAGGATTGGTGCCTGTTTTAATTGTCTCAAATACAGACTTGGGGAAGAAGAAGGCCATCTGGTAACTAACTGCACGAAGAAAGATAAAAGGTGTCGAAAATGCGGTTCTCTGCATCATACGTTTTTATGTTCATCTGCAAGCTACTCGCCCACTATGAAAACTACTCATAGCCCCTCGGATTCAACAGGGGAACAACGACGGGAGGAATCGTCCCACGCATCCTCCTCCACCCCCCACGTTTCATTGCTGACAACCGATAGTGAACACTCACCAGGAAATAATTTGGATTCTGTTGTTTTATTAGGGACTGCCCTAATCAACGTTCTGGGAAGGGATGGTGTTTATTACACTCTTAACGCGGTGGTTGACAGTGCCGCCTCGTCATCCTTCATATCGCTCGCAGCAGCTCAAAAAATTGGTCTAAAGTACTTCCGCACCTCTGAGGCAGTCTCAGGAATCGGAGGGAGCCAAGCAGGGGTGAAAGGTCAAACAACCTGTTACGTTCGCCCTAGACACCAAGACTCACCAGTGTTGCCAACTGACACAGTTGTAATAAAGAAAATCGTTGATTTGCCTAAGTCATTCATTCCGAAAAATGTTAGAGCTCACTTTTCAGATTTACCATTGGCTGACCCTCACTTCGGCACTGCTCGCGAAGTTGAGTTTCTGATCGGAGCTGATATTTTTCCACTGATATTCATGGGAGAAAAGAATTTTGGCCCATCCGGTACGCTGACAGCTTTGAACAGTGTATTTGGATACATAATAATGGGTAAAATTGACAACCATGGTAACCAATTTCCGCGGCATGTAGCACTCATTGCTGCACCCTCAAATGGTTCCTCTATAGATACTCTATTTAGAAAACAACTTACGGAAGATGAAGGACATAAATATCCTGCAGCAGCCACTGCGCTCTGCCGGGACATGTTTGTTGACGACTTGGCAACTGGGGCTCCGGATACGCAACGTTTGTTGGAGCTGCAGCATCAAACAATTGGACTTCTTAAGGAAGGATGTTTTGAAACTCAAAAGTGGGCCAGTAATTGCCCGGAAATTTTGCTCGAGGTACCACCTGAGCACCGCACCACTTCATTAGATTTAACTGATGAATACGCGGCAAATTCAAAAATTTTAGGAATACACTGGAACGCCCGATCGGACTACTTTTATTACGTGGCTGAAACAGGACCTCATGAAATGACGAAACGGAATATTTTGTCTCAGGTAGCTCGAATTTTGACTCGAATGGTTTAATATCGCCCATAGTTTTTAAGGCAAAAACTATAATCCAAAAATTGTGGATTGAAGGACTTGATTGGGATGACCAGCTACCTGACGAATTGGAATTGGAATGGACTAAATTTTACGAAAAATTGCCTTCGATTAGCCTCTTGAAAATAGACCGATGCGCTACGGCGCCGAACGCAACGTCTCATACCCTAGTCGGCTTTTCAGACGCTTCACAACTTGGATACGCTGCAGCCGTGTATGTACGGTCTGAAGCCGAAAATGCAGTAAAAGTTTCTTTACTGGCATCTAAATCACGAATTGCACCTTGCAAAACAATTTCTACACCTAGACTTGAATTATGTGGAGCACAATTATTGTCTACTCTCCTAATCCACTTGAAGGAGCAACAAAGTGACGTCATGGAAATTCATAATATTGTTGCTTTCACTGATTCTCAGGTAATTCTAGACTGGATCAAAACTTTGCCTTGCAAATTGAAGACTTTCGAAGCTAACAGAGTTACCTACATACTCGAGAGGCTCGAACCATCCGCATGGAAATATGTTCCTTCGGAGTTGAATCCCAGTGACTTAGGGTCACGTGGGTGTTTTCCCGACGAATTAGTAAACCATCCGATGTGGTTTACGGGACCGCCATTTTTATCTGACCCCATAGATGAATGGCCGAATTTCGCTGAGACCACCAGAAAAAATTCTAGCGTGGTTTTGATAGTGATTGATCCCACTTTTTGGGATCAGTTGATACCGCAATATTCGAACTTGAATAAATTGCAGCGTGTCACTGCATGGATTTTGCGTGTTGCGCAGAACTGGAAACGAACTCCTGACAACCGGGTAAAATCACCGACCTTATCCGTATCAGAACTTAGAGACAGCCTTACATGCCTCATCAAAGCAGTGCAGAGCAAACACTTTGCTGCCGAATTTAAGCTTTTGAGGCAGGGCCAAATTCCGAAAAATTGGGGACACCTGCAACCGTTTGTTGACATTGATGGATTGCTCAGGGTCGGGGGCAGGTTGCGCAACACGAAGTTACCGGAAAGCACTAAATATCCGATTTTATTACCAAAAAGTGACCATTTGGTAAATTTACTCATCGATTGTTTTCATCAACGATACTTACATGCTGGACCAAGATTACTACAATCTCTCTTAGCTCGCCAATTTTGGATTCCCTGCGCTCGCCAAATCATTCGCTCAAGACTGAGCAAATGCCTTCCTTGTTTTCAAGTTAAACCTTCGAATGCCGCGCCCTTGATGGGAGACTTGCCCTCCTGTCGAGTCAACCCTACAAAGGTATTTTTAGAAGTGGGTCTGGATTTTGGAGGCCCTTTTGAACTCAAAGAACACAATCGCCGAAATCCGAGAAAAATTAAGGGTTATTTGTGTTTATTTTTATGCATGGCGACAAAGGCTGTTCATTTAGAAGTAGTCAGTGACCTCACTGTTGAAGCCTTTCTCGCGTCATTAGACCGGTTTGTTAGCCGCCGTGGCTTATGCAAAAAACTTTTTAGCGACAACGCTACAAATTTCACCGGGGCTAAACGCCATCTCTCCGAACTTTATATATTTTTACTCTCTCAAAAACAAACACTGGATGATCAACTGGCAAGCAGACAAATTGAATGGAATTTCATCCCCCCTTCTGCTCCCCATTTTGGAGTTGTTTGGGAATCAGGAATCGCTTCAGCGAAATACCACTTAAAACGAATAATTGGCGACCAATCTTTGACATTTGAACAATTGACTACAGTTTTCGCAAAAATTGAAGCCATCTTAAATTGCAGACCTCTATGTCGTCTATCAACTGACCCTACTGAAGTTGACATCCTGACTCCAGGACACTTTTTGGTAGGTGGGCCGTTAGTTGCGGTACCCAAATACGATTTTGCTGAAGTGGCTACTAACCGGCTGTCCCGCTGGCAGCTGCTCCAGAAAATCACTCAGCAATTTTGGAAAATATGGAGTAGAGATTATCTTCACACCTTGATTCAACGGACAAAATAGCAACAACGCCAAGAAGATTTGAAAATTGGGGCAGTGGTCCTCTTGGCAGACAACGATACCGCCCCAACTCACTGGAAAAAAGGAATCATCGATGCCGTTCACCCCGGAAAGGATGGTGTAGTGAGAGTGGTGACAGTCCGCACGGCTCGAGGAACATACAAGCGTCCGGCCGTAAAAATTTACCCTCTTCCCAGTCATTAAATCTGCACCCTCCGCTTCGACCACTTGACACCCTCACCTTGACGGGCCCACATGTGCCCTCAAGGCTTCATCATTCAAAGACACTCATAACTTGAAAGGCTCATTTGCAGCTCAAGAAACCGCAATATGAAACACGGCTCTGAACAGTTCAATTTTATGTTTTTCTCCTCTTTTTGATTTTATTACTTGCTTTCTTCCCTAAAATTTTGAGCAGCTCTTCTGAAGCCTCAGTTCTCGCTCATCGTTTGTGAGAGTAGGTCTCACTTCATGTGTCCATCGAAATAGAAGATTCAGATTGGTATCAAAATTACACATTGCGCAACATGCGTGGTGATTTTGACATAAAATACTTGTAAATACGTAAGTTTCATTATAGGGTTCGATGATCAGTGTTTTTAGTTTTATTGCGAGCCCTCGAGTAGTTCGCGGTCGGGGGTAGGGTAGACTGGGGTTAAGTGGGCACCATTTTGTTTGAAAAATCATAAAACAAATTTGGTGATAGAGTTAATCTTTAAAGTACAATGTCTTCAGTATAATGTAAGGTATCTGCAAAAAATAGTATGTTTCATTTTTTAAATTTCTTCATGGTCAAAATTTAGATTTTGTAAAAAATGGGAAAGTGCTCAGTTAACCCCGTGGGGTGGGTTAACTGGGCACTGGGGGTGGGTTGACTGGACACTAAGATGAAAAAGCATACTTTTGAAAGAGGAAACTTTTATTAAGTCAAATGAACAAGTGGAAAAGTCTTAAAAATTAAAAAAATACATCTGAGGATGATTTTTTGTTTGTCTTAATACTTATATTATGTACATTTTCACTAAGAGATACGGAAAACTTATTTCAATGACTTCTGAATAGGTCCCATGGTTGGTTGTCCTTTTTCTCTTTTTAGTTGTTAAAATACTGCAATTAAAATCAAAAAACAAGTTTTAGTGAATGTTTTGGCTAACTTGTAATCTATGGGGTTAACTGGGAATGCCCTCTTTAATCCCATTTGGTAGTGTTCAGTTAACCCCATTTGGTAGTGTTCAGTTAACCCCATTTCGGAATTTCAGAGAAAAAAAATCATAAATAGTACTCAATTGGAATAATTACCAAAGTAATCACTGGAAATAGTACATAAAACTATAGATGAAACAATAAAGCACTTACCAAAGCCTTCCTCAAAAGCTAGATATGTCATTTGGGCTTCAGTTCTCAGCACCGGGAATTTACTTTTCGCCCCACGAAACACATTTGTAAACATAACTTCAAAAAAAAACAAAGATTATCAACTCAGCGCAAGGTACACTAGTAAGGGTCTATAAACTGATGAAATTGACGCGTAGTTGGTTTTGAGTTTGCCCACCAGGTGGCAGCTAGGTCGAGTGTTCAGTTAACCCGCCGTGCCCACTTAACCCCAGGCTACCCTATGTTGGATTTCAATCGACCTACTTATGCTATTTTAAGTTTTTATCTACTTTCAGACATGTACAATTTTATTCATTAATCATAAGATATTCATTTAGTTTCATTTTTGTATGTTCACCACTCTGCGGTGCTATTTGACTTATTCCTATGTAGACCCCCCTCGCCCTCCGTCTCCTGACGGCTCCTTGGCCAGGGCCACCCCTCGTTGTATCATCCCCACCCCAGCGCCCCAGATGCGCGCGCATTCCTCGCCGAGTGGAGGACCCCGTCTTCCCAGCGGCCGCTCTTGCCGCTGCAATTCAGTCCCGTTTTCAGAGCCCCCTGCGCTTCTCTTGAATTCGAGGCTCCTGGCCTGTCCAGTAGACAAATCCTATTTATTTGCCGCAGAGTGGGTACAACTGATGTACGTCACTTCGACAAATAAATCTAAAGTGTGAAACATTACCCCGTGTTACATCACTTACCCTGACTTCTGACTCCACTGAGTCAATTGAGCAGCTACCGGCACGAACTTGGCACATCTTTTAGGTGCGCTGAAAAGTTCGCGCTGACTCTCAACTTGGCTCACGGCACGGACTGGGCACGTCGCTGACGCGCTTAACAGTTCGCGCTGATTGACACTTTTCTCTATTTTTAGTGTATTTTCCGAAGAAATACACTATTGCATTCTCCTATGATGTCGGACCCAGACCCGAGACCTTGTGAAGAGCACCGATCACGGGTCGTAGATCACGAAAATATATGCCATTCAAATTCATGTGTATATATATATATAATAAAGCGAACTTCATGAGTTGTATAAACTCATGAAACTCATGTTGTTATACAACTCATGAAGTTCGCTTTATTAAACATAAAATAACCATGAAATTAGAATTATATATATACCCGCCCGGCGGGTACGTGTAATTTTGTCAGCTTGCATGAACGTAATTGGCAATGTGTCTGCAATGTGTTTTAGCAACATAATGGGAATGTTGCAAAAATACGTTTTAGCAACATAATGGGAATGTTGCAAAAATACGGTGAAAAAATTTCGGTGATTTATTATAGGAGTACTCTGCATTTTTACTCCTAGAATTCAATGTGGACCGCAGAGGAGCGCTTCTTAGGCACCCGAAATTCACTTTAAGTCCGATAGTAGCCGCGCTCCGCCCGGGTTCCCAAGCGGGCTCCCATCGAAGTACTAACTACGCCCGACGTTGCTAAACTTCAGTGATCGCCCGTGTGTCGCTGCCACTCAGCTACGGACGCTCGCGTGATAGAGTTTGGTTATTTAGCATTAATAAACACCCCTAGATCTGGTTCAATGATAGAAAGCAATGATATTCTTGCATTTCTGTGCATAATTCTACAACGAAGGATACTGAACATAATATTAGGATCAAGTTTTTAAAAAAAAGGAGTATGAAAAAAAAATTAAAAAAGAATTGAATAAATATATTCATTTTATATAAATAAAATTATTATTATTTTAATTATTTATTTAATTATATTATAATAATTTATTATTATTATAATTATTTGGTATTTTTATTTTGTATTAAATTATTTTCTAATTATTTATATTTATTTTTTTTATTTTATTTTTTATTTTTAAATTATTTTTTTATTTTTTTTAATTTTATCTTCATTTGTATATTTTTATTGTTAATTTTTTTATTTTTTGAATTATCTATCAATTAATTTTTGTTTATTTTTGTATACACATATACATATTTTTGCGACATTGTATGAGGGCGCATTCTCTTATATTGATTGGAGAAAATCATCTGTTGAGAAACAACAGAAAGGAGAACACCTGAAACAGTGGAAAAGTGTCCCCTCCGATTTGCAGCACAGCATCTGCTTGACCTCATATCTGATTTCTACGACCAAAATTACACAGGGATTGATACCTCACATGACACTATATGCGCATTTTAAAAAACCGAAATCCCAGAGGCCTTATTATGGCCGCCATTTTGAAATTTAGGCATTTTGGGGGGTGTTCCGAGGTCGGACCGTGGTAAACTTTTGGTATGTTCTTCAGGAGGACCTACTGATGACGTTTACATAGGAAAAGTTTGTTCAGCAATTTGTTCCGGGTCAAATCGTGTTTCTCCCTGACTAATAATGTTTAACAACGTTGTCACAATATATCTAAGAAATATTTATTGAAACGTTTTTTAATAATGTTCCAGAAACATTTCTAAAAACGTTTTGAAAATATTGTCTAAAATATAATGTCAGGCAACATTGCTGAAACATTGCTTAAACGTTGCTGCTTTACCTTTACAAAGCAATATCATCAAAAATGTTGCCTTGCAACGTTGCGGCAACGTACACATTGCTCCCTTGCCGGGCGGGTATATATATGTATGTATGTATGTATTTCCGCCTTTTTAAGAGTTTTCGATTTTTGAGTAGTTATACCTTTCTTACGTTGAAAGATATTTTGACCAATTTTTTTGCATTTAGTAGAGACTCATTAGAATTACTATTCTGCGGAAAAAAATTGAAATTTGAGGCAATAGATTTTGAGGGGTGGGGCTCGAAAGTGGGGGGAGGTCAAATCTTGTCCACTCGATAACTCGAGCGAAAATGAATATTTTGAGCTGAAATTTTTACGGGTGGTAGTTCTCCCCTAGGACTGATTTGGTATTGAATTTGAGCTAAATCGGCCGATCCGACGAAATTTTCCGGTTAGCGGTCAAAAAGTCATCTGGCAAAGGCACCTCAGCGATACTTAGAATATTTTCTTGTCAGGGGAAATTCCGTTAAAAACACCTCAGCGATACTTAGAAGATTTTCCAGTCAGGGTCCAACCGCCGAATAACGTTTTATCTGGCGGTACCGTACCGCCGAATAACGCCATCCAAAAAAAAACTAACTCTTCTAACACGAGTCTTTCTTTCAAAAAGTTGTTGTATAAGTTTCATGAGACATTTTACTTCTAAAATATATAATACTCTAAATGGTTATTCTAATTGTTACTTCTCCACGATTTTTCACGAGTTTTTGAAAAATGTTTTATGTATTAAATAACAGAAAATTTACGTTTTCAGTTTTTTTATGTGATAAGAAATGGGTCAGTCACGTCAGTCACAGAACTGTGTGTTGATGCTTGATTCTTGTAGATCAGCTCAAACGTTTAGTTCTAGCGAACGCAAGGTCGATAGACCTAGGTCAGTCCAATAACAAGATGTTCTTTAGAATCTTCCAATCTGGCGAAAATTCCATCGATTGGCTTTTCCATTACTTTCTAAACGTTTCCCAATTTGCACTGCTTTGTTGCATAGGTCCCCCTCGATCTGCATAAGACCAATGTGATCGGATCGAGGAAACAGTAGAATGGGACAAGCAGATGGGGCAATCTTTTGGCAACGTGGACAGCCCTCGTCGCCGTTATGCAAAGATTACCACGCTCAACTTTCCTTATGGACTGACCTGGGTCCATCGACCTCAAGCGAACGGATTCGGTTCACTTGTATACCTTTCTTGAAAAGCTGGCAACTGCTTCTTGAACATTCTACGTGAGCATTTTACACAATCGAAGTATGTACTGCCGATATAACAGCAAGGCACGAAGTGTTAACATTTTTTCGAACGCGACTCCAGGATTGTTTTGGTGCGTGAACTTCACTCCGTCCGCTACAATGCACTTTTAAGGCCTTCGACGCACCTGAACTTCGGACCTCGGTTCGGGTCGAGATCCACTTCAGGTTTGCCTCGGCTAAAAAGAGTTAATGAGCGAGGCACGTCTGCCTCCCACGGATGTTCGGAGGCAACTGGTATCTGCTCAGGTTTGAAAGGATCAGATACCCAAGCATGTGGTATCACCACATATTGAAGAGGCAACATGCAGTACTATTCACCTTCTCAACTTAATCCATTTTAATACACAATTTTTCCACACCACTGTCCTCCTCACACTCGCCAATTTTAATTCCTATTTTTGTGCAGTTTGACACAATATCCACGGTTACACTCCTATTATTATACTACCTACTATCCATATTTCTTTATTTTCAAATATAGTTGGTCAATATTCTCATTAATTTGTTTTCTCTGTAATTGTGAATAGGTGCCTGTGAAGGAACATTAACCTGTTCAACTTGTCATGTCATTCTAAGGAAAGAGGACTATGACAGGTTACCAGAAAAGCCAACTGACGAAGAATTAGACATGTTAGACTTAGCGCATGGCCTTTGTGATACGTGAGTATTTCCTTCAATGTTTTCCCCTCAGTAGTTTATATGGAATCATTTCCAGTACCCGCCCAATCCATTGAAGACGACACCAGTAAAATGGGGGAGTGACCTGATCTTATATAACTCTCTGCACCACCACTCAATTGGGGCGTGATTATACTCTCGATCACTTCTAGTATGTGTGTCTGCCAACACCACTTATCAGCAAAAAATTGAAGCAACATAAAATTCTTACTGATCATCCATGATTGCTGAACATGTGTACTATATTATTAACGCTCATTATATTGGAACAAATTCCGAGAGTAAAATTAGGTATGTATGGAACGACGTTTGTAAGAAAACCTAACAAGGTTAGTGAGAAATTTTTTCAAGGTAAGTAGTTAACATTTTTTTTCAGGTAGTGAGAACCAATTTTAGGAGAGACAAGAAAAAACAATTTTGTATCCCGCAGAATATATTTTACCGGGTGGCTAGCGACCAAGAAAACTGGGAGAAGTCTGGGAATGCAGCTCGACCAAATAAAATGAGGGAAAAGTCAGGGAATGTCGTCAACGATCAGGGAATTTTTTGTGGAGACGGGTTCCTCGTGAGAATCGGGTCCATGGCGGGCTAGCTGATCGCGTTGTTATGCCAACGTTTTAACCACATCAATTAAGTGCCTTTACGTTATCGTAAAAAAGTCAGGGAATTTCATTAGAAGTCAGAGAAAAGTCAAGGAATGATCAAATGAAATTTGCTAGCTACCCTGTTTCATTCGCCCTCAAATAAGATTTACAGATTGCTGCGGAAAAAAAAATGAAAAGTGTCGTATCCTTTTTTTCTTGTTGCCTTCGATGTCACGACTGTAGCGCTGCGCATCCAAGGATTCTGGTTTTTCTTGCTACCCACTGCTTTCGAAATTTCTTCCGAAGTAGTGAGAAGCACTAGTTTTATCAATAGAAGCTTTGAACATTTACAAATCAACAAAATTGGATTTCGATCACCATAGAGTTTCTGTAGTTTTTAGCATTTTTACTTTCAATGAGGATAACTAAACCAGTAGTTTTTAGTTCTCATAATTTTTTGATCGGATCTTGAACGTCATTTCATGCACTGTTTCACTTCACCTACTTTTATCCCTATTTTAATGAAAAAATACTCTAAACGGTAATTCTTTCACCAATGGTTCAGTTAGCCCTAATTTAAGCTGGGCTTTCAAGAATTGCTGGTAAAAAGTAGAATAGGTGATAAAAGCGCTAATGGATGAACAAAAAGGTATGTATGCATAGGCGTCTAGTTTGATCAGAAATAATATCTAAAAGATTCCAAACGGAGTTACTCTCAGGAATCAAAAATCTTAAAATAAAAACATGGTTTTTTTTACGATTTCCTACTAGAAGTTGAACCAAAAATCGGTGTAGATATCAACAATGAGTAATCCCATCACGTGACCCTGTTGTTGTTTTTGTATTTCTTCTAGCTGCTAATCAATTTTGTTCTCTTAATTCTGCAAGAATTTCCACCTGTGGTTTGGATGGATAGCCCTGCAATTAACCTAATCCAACCTTTCCCCACTCACCATCAGTTGAGCAAATTTACCCCAAGATGGGGCAATATTTCAAGCACAGCTAACCGTAATTTTTGACAGTTCCAGGTTAGGTTGTCAGATAATTTTGACTGAAGATTTAAGTGGACTAGAGGTGCAAATTCCAGCAACTGTGAATGATGCCAGAGAACGGTGATGTTTTTTTTATTCCGAGCAATGTGAGCTCATTTCACTCTGGGATTTCACACATTTTTAATTGTGAAATCAAGATGTTAGATAGGGCCGTTTTAGTTATTAAATCTGCGTATACATCCAGTGCACGCTCGTTAATTCGAAATTCAAGAGACCGTGGCTTGAGTTCGAATTGGCGAGATTTCATATTACAGAGAGTGGTGACAAAAGATTTCATATTACAGAGAGTGGTGACAAAAAATGTCGAAATACAGAGATTTTTTAATTAGCTCTTATCGTTCAAAGTGGTGATGATGGTTGTCATTTTTTTTGCAGAATTAAGAGGAGGAAGATGGAAAACGACCATTGTTAATGAAAGTAGAAAATTTGTATGTCCAAGATATAGATTTGTAAGTACAAATCACAAGGTTTGTAAACAAGCTTGATGAGAAAGCAAAATCGGGAAATCTACTTCGGAAAGAAGTCCGTTATCTTGGACTGTGAGAGGGCATCATACCGCGCGGTCCATGTTGCTTTTAACGCGGTTTTTGCATGATTTTTTTTTAATTTAAGTTCTACAAGTTGGAGGTATACTGATTGTCAAGGTATTTTTTTACAAATTTTCTGATAATTGGAACTTGGAGAAAAAGCCCTGAAAAGTCAGGAACGATTTGAAACGTGGTTCCATCCCGCGCCTCGAAATCACGTGACTCTGACGTCACAACGCACGGCCCTCGGGTTTTTGCTATCTAAACTGCTTGCTAATATGAGTATTGTAAAAATTCAGGAAAAATCGAGTTATCCGACCAAACCCGCTTCGTTTATCTTCATGGATACCTAAAGGTAAGATAAATAATTTTCAGACTCAGTTTTTGGCTCTTTACAATGATTACTAGGTCGAAAAGTAAGTTAAAATTACTCCTTTCCCCTTTTCTTCACGGAGCGTAGGAGCCGAGCGAAGGGCGGTGCGTAGCAAGCAGCAACCGGCCCTGCTCGGGTTCTTCCGGCAGCTCCGCTCATCATCGAAGCCACTCAGTGCTCGAGATGAGCTCAACCTAACGTGACCACGACTAGATAAACGCGCGGTCAAGATGTGGGGGTGGGTAATGGCGGTGAGGAGAGACTCTCATGCGGTGTGATGCGTAGTTTGACCGACTGTACAGCAGCCAATGAAAAGTCTCTATTTCCAACTTGAATTTGATGGAACTTCAGCGAGCTTTTTCGGGCTTTAGAACTCGATTCTTGATTTTTTAACGTTACCATTGTTTTTGTCATGTAAAGTTTTATAGCTATGAAATTTTTATTCTCAAATCCCTCACCCATCCAACAACCCCATTGTTGATAATGCTCTGAGAACGTTGTCACTGATATCAAGCTGTTCGAGATAGCATCGTTAAATTTCCAAAAGAGCAGCTGCTTGCTTTAAAGTAACAGCATGTTGCAGCGTTGTCGTTTTTTCCACCGTGTCGTCTTCATCTTTTTGGATGTCTCAACCCTATCGATTATTTCAGCATCTGTGAGAGTGCCGCACACATTAAGATTATCGTCTGATGGAACGAATTCCTCATGCAAACGAGATGAGGAGTTGTTTGACAGACTAGAGATGGTTCCATTCGACTAGAATTGAGGGGAGCCAAGTTAAAGACAGCTGAGTAATCGGAACACCATCCCTTTTTTTGCCGATGAGGAAGCAGAAGTTTTATTTTTTTTCCTTCTGAGATTCTTATGGTTTGAAGAGGGCGGAAAATTCTCATTCACAAATCCACAATGCCCGAAACTGTTTTTAATCGTTCCCTCCGTAAGATTTGCTCACGCCTCATGGGTCATCCTCATGGCAATCAAAATGACTTCTGACGGGTCTATATCCTCTTGAATACACTCAAGCACCAATCTCACAATTTTAGTGCAGTAGAACATCTCCAACTTCTTGATTATGCCTTGGTCTGAAGGCTGAAGCTTACTACTTGTCTGTGCAGGGAGAAGTTCAACTTCGATATGTTTTAACGTGGATGAGACAGTATGAGCCGTGCAACTGTCTAAACAGTAGCATTTTACGGCCCTGTTCTATCATTTCAGCATCCATATGGAAAGCACATGGAATATAGATTTGTAATTTAAAATAGAAAGCTAGCCATCATTTGCCCAAAAATTAACAATGCCCACCCAACTCTGATGCGTGCACTATTGTTTTTCCAGAAACCCTCCCACAGGAACGTTCTTGACTCGGCATTGTTTAAACCCTTTCATTAGCTTTTCCTCGAGCTGTGGTAATTCGCAGTCTTTGGACCATTACCGTTTTGTTGCACCACTATGGCACTAAAGTTTTATTTTTTCTTCGGTTTTCATACTTTTTGATGAAGTTGACGGTGGTTTATTGTACGATTTCGCGATTTCATCTTTTTTTGGCCATCTTTAACGGCCTGTAAAACTTCTTCTTTTTTATGTAAAAGTTAACTTGCCGTGCTTACTTAATAAATTAAACTCGCACCACCAGTGTATCGCTCACGCACTGATTACATAGCTCCTCTTTTGAGGCGTGCGCCTGGATAATCAAGCAGCTGTTCAGACATTCCTTTGCCATCCACCAAGAGGACTTGGAATGGGTCTATTGCTCACAAGAGATACAGTCAAATAAATTTTCTCTTTACGTGTAAAATTGCACGTAAATAACGTTGAGTACGTCAAAAAAGTCTGAAACCCATTCCTTAGTGCACAATCTGCATTGTTTGTAATACGCTTTCTTATGTTTCCTACGTCTGTGGACAGTTTTTCTCAGTCACCGCCGACCAGGTTTGCACAGGCTGAGGAGTAAGATAAACTAATGTGAGTAATCAAATGAGTTAACTTACATTTCTATCTTATGATTTCAATTGTTCTCAAGCGTTTTTTTTTTTTTTTTTTTTTTTTCCTTTGACTTCCTTTATTTTGCAAAAACAAAAGCTGTAAATCAATTCAAATCTTCCGCACGGAGAGTTCTTAACAGTTCACGAGATTGTTTGTTTATTTAGGTTATGTCTCTCTCGAGACAAACCTACCTGCCTTCAAGAGAAACCGCCTGCATACGCGGTAAATTTGAATAGACGTGTTCAAGCAATGCGGATTTCAGACTATTTTGATGTGCTCAATGTCATTTTAAGCGAATTCATCGTTTAAAAATGAACTCATTTGGCTGTATCTTTTGCAAGTAACAGACCCCGACTACAGCGTCCAGTGTGTCCATTCGAATTACAGAGCATGTGGAGCTGAATACTTCGATGTACAGAGCTGATTTACAAGCCGGCTTTGAGCTCAACATTTTGAAAGAACGAGGGGACCAAATACGTTGAAACTCTTTGAATTAGAGAGTTTTTTCAAAGATATTATCCTTGCCTTCGGATTATAACACTTTTCAGATTGAAAAGCTTCGAATGAGCGAACGTGCACTGTACTAACTCTCCGTGTAGCGCAAGTTTTGACACAATACATTGGTTTCATTCAGTGTATGTCGGCTTCCATTTACTATCATCAAGAACGAAGAGGGGCTCTCAAATAAATATTTCAATTCTTTGCTACTGATATGATCCAGGGTCTCTGTTATATACTGCAAGTTTATGCACTCTGCGATAATGAGTGCAAGCGCAATTCAATTTGCCAACAATTTCAAGATTTTCGAAGCACCTATGTAGCCCATAGTTCTTGAATCAGATGGGAAGATTTATCTTAAAGGCGCTCAGAAAAGCAACAAAGATTCGTAGCATTTTCAAATGTTTAATTATCAATTTTCCCCATGCTCCTTGCCGAAGCATGAACAAGAAGAGTAATTTCTCCCAAAAGTCTATGGAAATTTTATTCTCTTAATGTCTTTGAATCACATCAAAAACCTACTTTTTTTTTAGTTGCAAATTTTTATTTTAGAAGAACACTCTCTCGTTTATTCATGCTTTTAAACCTGAATGGTTCTCTTCTTTTGGAATGGAATCACTGGATGTAATAGAATTTTAGTTAGAACTTCTAACCCGAACTTGTGTGGTTGTCAACTGATACATGAAGTACTATATCATTTTGCTGGAAGCCAAAAGATAGTATTCCTAATGTTTCTCCATTTCTTAGCAGTTCCTCTTGTTTTTATCCCGTATGCACCATCATAGTGGTTATTGCTGTAATTATTCTGTTATTTAGGTATGTTCTTTGTGTTACTTACTTATTTTATCTTACAAAATCGTTTTTTAATACTTGTTTTTTTATCCTGACGCTGGATTCTGCAATTTTTCTGTTATGCTCTTTTCGATTTGTTTCACTTGTTGTTTAAGTGTACCTATTGTCTCGTTTTTAAAATCATCATCATTCCAAATTAAACAGAATTCATTTATTTCAGCACAACTTGAAGAAATCTTTTGAATAACCACTAATAACAGAAATGACAAATGTGAGAAAAACGCTAATGAAAGATTCAAATGCGTGCAGTTGTAACAATAATTGTTGAATTCTTAAAATTTAAAACCAGCATTGTAGGACATACTCTCTTTGATCGATTCGCCCATAGAAAATTTTTTAAATTAAATACCCAGCACTCTGTAGTAGTGAAAGCTGCAAGCACAGTTGCACAAGATTTTTACGGAGAACCACACTGTACCTCAAAAAGTCACCGAAATTATTGTATCTAGCACAAATTCGACTAGAAATACACTACGACTCGACTAGAACACTAGTGCATTCTAGTGGAGAAACATTTTCGCGAATTATTTAAGCAGCAAAGAAATTAACTGTTCAAAATCACACCTATAAAAGAGTCACACTTCCCCGCACAACAGAAGTAACTATCATTTAATGCGCAAAAATGAGCTCGAAAAATGTCCTTCCAACTAGAGTAGCTACTCTAGCCACTGTCTTTAGACATTTCTTTTTGTCAATATTATCGTGCAATATTTACAGGCAGTTTAGAAAAAGACTGTAGGGTCACTCCACGTCAACTGTGCCAAGCTCGGAACCCGACCCCCTCCGATTTGGCTGAAAATTGGTATACGGGGTCGTTACATCATTCTAAGAAACCGAATCGAAAGGTTTTCCCTTCCGACGCCCCGTTCGCGAGATATTGACCCCCAAAGATTGGGTGAATTTTAGCGATATTCAAAAAAGCCCGTTTTAGCGATTCTCATTTTCTCGACTTCCCTCTCTTTGACTCTCCATAGCGAGACTCTGTATCAACCCATCATACTTTGAAAGAGTGTCCGAACCAATTTTTCATGTAGATTTTGAATATGTCATCGAAATTGAGCTAAAAATTACTTAAATGGCCGTAATTTAGGGTTTTTTAAAATTTACTATTTTTTCGCCATTCAATGTTCAAACTGAATTATCTAAAAAACTGTCTCTCCGATTTTAGATTTTTTTTTCATACTTCAAACTTAAGATATATACTTTTGGTTGATATACTTTTTTCAATTGCTATCGAACGGTTAAGGGCCTAAAAAAATTCAAATTGGCCCAAGAAGGTCAAATATTGGTAAAAAAAGACGATTTTTTACATGTTAATTTAAATATTTCAATGATGAACGCTTTAATTATCGATATTTTTCCCCAGTTTACCCTCTTCGATGTATAAAATCAGACTATCAACGCTTCCCATACATTCACCGATCGATTAATGGCCTGAGGGAAACCGGAAACCGACCAAAAATCCTCGAAATTTACGCAAAAAGGCGATTTTTCACACCTTAACCGATGCATTCCATGGATTGTAAATGCAATTTCCAATTTTCTCTCTCTATTTCAACCTTAAGGTATATACTTACAAGTATTAAAAACTTACCAACGTGCATCGATACGGCAAGTATCTAAACGGAAATGAAAACCGGCCGGAATTGCTCAAAAATGACGGGAAAAGGCGACTTATCGCATAGTCAGGGGAGCATGTGTTCGAAAATTACGTCCCGTTTGCACATTTGTGATGCAAGTTTACTCTCTTCATTTTGGTCCCTAGAATGAGAAAATCTTTGCAAGACTCTCCGATTTTGATGCCAAGACCCCTAAAACAAGATGGCGGCCAAAATGGTGGCTAAAATTGAAATGTTGGTAAAACAGCACAAAACGTCAAGAGAGGTGTCGATTCTCATGTTTTTTGGATCGTAGAAAAATTAGTCATACACACCCTTCGACCCACAGAAATGCCCAAAATCCAAGATGGCGGCCGATTTTGGCTCTTTAGTGGCCACAACGTAAAATGCAGAGCAAAGAGAGGAGTGAACACTCAAGATATCTGTTTTCGAGGTTATAGATTCCAAAAAAATAGGGGGAAAAACATTTCATGACAAATGGTATAGATTTGGACCATGCAAAGGCCGAACTCATTTCCGAAAGGCACTCATTTTCCAGGTCAGTTTCTATTATTAGCATTATTGGTCTTTTTAGTACAGTACCCCTGCAGGGGCCCTGCAGAATGTGGGTGAATTTTTTCTCAGATACGCAATATTGAACTATTCCGATGTGTTTTGAGCCGCTGAATCTGAAAATTGCGTTTATTTTTCCCGATCACCTCTCTGTTTTTCGGAAAACTGACCGTTTGGACCGTGCAAAAGTCGAACTCGTCATTCATTTTGATTAGGGTACCTATTCAGGAACACTCGGACACTTCGTCTCCTCCCCGGAATAAACCCAATCAAGCATCTTCTTCATCAGTCCTACGTCCGTCATTCTATCGACATGACCGTACCAAGGAAGCTGTCTGATCATGACGTCGAATACGATTTCATTTTCGACTCCCATGATCTGACGCACTCTTTCATTGCGGACCCGATCGCTCCCAAAAATTCCTACAGCGACCTCCTCCAGAAATCCATCTCCGTAGCTCCCAGCATCCCCTGGGTCCGTTCCTTCAGCTGGTCAACTTCACAGTCATATGTAAGAATAATTTGACTAAAACGTTGTAAATTTTCCTCTTGTTCTCTTTGGAAATCCGCGGATCCCAGAGGAGTCCACTGAACATCGCTGTAGCCTCAAAATACGTAGGAATCACCTTATCTCGTCTGGGAGATTATTTTATGGTAATTATTTGGATATGCTGACTTCCAAACCCTGCTTTTGATGATCCTCTACCAACGTGCGCATCATGCACTAGGCGTCATCTTGATCTTGCGCAATCACCACTTGGTCATCAGCAAATACAAGAAACCAACATAGAAAGGTGATCAGCAAAGCATTGAGTTGGAGGATGGGCAGCAGATCAAGGGCTGCGCGCACTTTAGGTACTTGGGGGTGCGGTTGACCCAGGATGGAAGAACGTATCAAGAGATCAAGGAAAGAAACATACTAGCAAGGAAGGCTACAGCGATGTTCAATGGACTCCTCTGGGATCCGCGGATTTCCATAGAGAACAAGAGGAAAATTTACAACGTTTTAGTCAAAGTATTCTTACATATGACTGTGAAGTTGACCAGCTGAAGGAACGGACCCAGGGGATGCTGGGAGCTACGGAGATGGATTTCTGGAGGAGGTCGCTGTAGGAATTTTTGGGAGCGATCGGGTCCGCAATGAAAGAGTGCGTCAGATCATGGGAGTCGAAAATGAAATCGTATTCGACGTCATGATCAGACAGCTTCCTTGGTACGGTCATGTCGATAGAATGACGGACGTAGGACTGATGAAGAAGATGCTTGATTGGGTTTATTCCGGGGAGGAGACGAAGTGTCCGAGTGTTCCTGAATAGGTACCCTAATCAAAATGAATGACGAGTTCGACTTTTGCACGGTCCAAACGGTCAGTTTTCCGAAAAACAGAGAGGTGATCGGGAAAAATAAACGCAATTTTCAGATTCAGCGGCTCAAAACACATCGGAATAGTTCAATATTGCGTATCTGAGAAAAAATTCACCCACATTCTGCAGGGCCCCTGCAGGGGTACTGTACTAAAAAGACCAATAATGCTAATAATAGAAACTGACCTGGAAAATGAGTGCCTTTCGGAAATGAGTTCGGCCTTTGCATGGTCCAAATCTATACCATTTGTCATGAAATGTTTTTCCCCCTATTTTTTTGGAATCTATAACCTCGAAAACAGATATCTTGAGTGTTCACTCCTCTCTTTGCTCTGCATTTTACGTTGTGGCCACTAAAGAGCCAAAATCGGCCGCCATCTTGGATTTTGGGCATTTCTGTGGGTCGAAGGGTGTGTATGACTAATTTTTCTACGATCCAAAAAACATGAGAATCGACACCTCTCTTGACGTTTTGTGCTGTTTTACCAACATTTCAATTTTAGCCACCATTTTGGCCGCCATCTTGTTTTAGGGGTCTTGGCATCAAAATCGGAGAGTCTTGCAAAGATTTTCTCATTCTAGGGACCAAAATGAAGAGAGTAAACTTGCATCACAAATGTGCAAACGGGACGTAATTTTCGAACACATGCTCCCCTGACTATGCGATAAGTCGCCTTTTCCCGTCATTTTTGAGCAATTCCGGCCGGTTTTCATTTCCGTTTAGATACTTGCCGTATCGATGCACGTTGGTAAGTTTTTAATACTTGTAAGTATATACCTTAAGGTTGAAATAGAGAGAGAAAATTGGAAATTGCATTTACAATCCATGGAATGCATCGGTTAAGGTGTGAAAAATCGCCTTTTTGCGTAAATTTCGAGGATTTTTGGTCGGTTTCCGGTTTCCCTCAGGCCATTAATCGATCGAACGTCAACTCTAAATGAGCAATATGGACAGAAAGACAAGGTTACCAATCTATAAAGGAAAAAAGGGGTGTATACAAAATCGACAAAAATTCCCCTCTAAAGGATTTTGAAGAATTTTCAGTATGTCATTCTTCATTATAGGATAGGTACGCCTTTTTCCAAAGTTTCAAGGCCTGAAATGCATTTCTTTCCGCGTAGCAGCGTTGCTAAGTTGAAAACCGTCGAGCTCCATAACTTTTGAACAAAAAGAGATATTGAGGTGCGGTTTGCGTTAAAATTCTCCAAAAATTGCGTTCTTTCGAAATGTGTTTTCAATTCGATTGTTTAGGTACTTTAGGATTGCAATGTTACCATTTTCCGCACTTTCTTAAGGGTCAATTTTTTTTTCAACCCTAGTACACCGGATTCTCGATTCGAACAATAAACTGTTCTTTAAATTATTCGTACTTTTCCATTTCTTTTGATATATCATAGCTCCATGCGAAACGATTGGTAGCGGAGTCATGAGCAATCTAAGTTTACGCTCCGCACGAGTTTTGGTAAACGATAACCTTTTTAAAAAAAATATTTTATTTTTCACAAACACAAAATTATAAATATTAAAATTAGAGCAACGGGACTCGAAATAAAGAAACTGCTCACCAGTCCTCAATGGAAGGTAGAACGAGAGTGACAAGTCGCAAATCAGACGAAAGTCTGGTTTGTCGAAAACAAGCGGAAATATGCTGATACTAAAATTATCGGGAAAACGCGACTACCAACGGGTCATATACTGCATTGATAAAAAGAAAAAAACAAGTGCGTAATTGGGTGAGCACATAATTCGCGCGCCGACTGGAATCCGGGCGCCGCTCGCCGCTCGGAGTCGTCTGCACACTCCCTCTCTTAAGCTTCACGAGGTCATACCTATGTATTTTTTTGCGTACTTTCCATTTCTGGCCTTTATAATGGCCTCCGATGAATTTTTAGGGGCCTCACAGTCCATGGTTGCCGTTTTTGGCTCGTATTTAGGGTTTTTTCCAATTTTACTCACAATTCTACTGTAAAACTTAATTTAAACTGATCGACCGTGGGCCAGCAAGGGGTAACCCCCCCCCCCCCCCCCGGTGGTAATTTTTGAAGGTGGTGATTTTCTTGAAGCTCTCGACTAGTAGAATAAGATTTTTCTTGTTTACGCGAACTCTATCGTGGTGGGGGGGGGGGGGGGGGATTAAGGCCCCCCTAAACCCCCCAAAATTGCTCAGAATTCCGACTTTTCCGCGAATTTTCCCACTTTTACCCGAAAGGGCTTGATTTTAGGGCAAAACTCCACAACACCTTCCTGAAAGCTCGTGAAATTCTGGTTTAAGAAAGTTTTAAGTGACTTTCGTCATTACCCGCGGTTCCCCACAATGGGGGGGCTTAGAATGTCAAAATATCTCAAACTTCCGCGAAAAAGACCGTTTCGCCGCGATTTCTCGCCAATAAAGCGGAGAAGGTTGGTAATATCGTAAAATTGTTTATCTCTAAAATGATAGAGCATTAATTTTTCATACGAGGGGCGGCCTAACCCCTCGTGGGGGGAGGGGGCCCCCCCAGCAGTACCCACCCTATAAAAACCGTCAAGATTGGCCGCTTCCTTGATGTAGCGATATGCGCAAAAATGGGCGGCAAAATGATAAAAAAGTGCGTTTGTTCTGAGAGAACATCAGTGTGACTTCTTGTGGGAGGTGACAGGGGGGAGGGAGGTACATCCTCCTCCCTCCCCCTCCCCCTCCCCCCAAAAAATAATCACGAAAAATGTTAACCAAACGCGCAAAATTCCACTTTGTAAGACGACTTTCAGGGCTTGTCATTAACACGCTTTACATTAACATAATTTTACGAGGGGGGAGAGGAGGGTTTATCCTCCCCCTCCTCTTTCACCCCTTCCGCCTCCCCCCAAAAAATAATCACGAAAAAATTAAAATAAACGCGAAAATTCCATACTCTAAAAGGCGACTTTCAGGGCGTATCATTGTCACGCTCACACTAATATAATTTAATGAGGGGAGGGAGGGGGGCGGTAGACATCTTAGCCTCCCCAGCAAACAGTACAAAAGGGTGGGGGAGGGGTAATTTAAAAACGTCACTTGCTGAATAATAGGAGGGACGGGGCAACCTAGCTGCAGGAGGATAATTTCAAGATTTGAAGGGATACGTAATTAAATCAGGGAACGTAGAGATACTATTTTATTTTTTGGAAATTACTGAAACTGAGGGGAGCTTATTCATAATTGACGGAAGTGTACATTCTTAAGCGTATGTCAACATTTTTGAAACGTTTGGAGAATAGGAATAGGCTCAAAGTGTTTTGGATCGTTTGCTGAAGTATTCAATCATTCATTTGGTCACAGACAGATATTTATCAAGATAGTTCGACTCGGAAAAAAGAAAAATTATTTGAGTGTTTGCTTCTTATTAGTTTGATTTTTATTGAGTTTGCAAGGTGAAGTCAACTCTCACACCATCAGCGGAAGTAAACTGGGTAGACTCTTCTCCATACCTTAAATATACGTTTTCCTGTGAGAATATTGGGCGTATTTCTTTCGGCTCCATTCAATTAAGAATAGATTGATAAGTTGGTTCTTGTTTTTACACCTGCCTAAAGTACTTTCCAAACTAAGGGGTATTTTGGTTGGGGGTCCTTCATGAAAAAGTATCCCCTAGTCCCCCTCATAATCGCTGAATAAGCCCCTTATAATAATGTTTTTGATAGAGTTATCACTGCAGTTTCTGTCTGTGACCAAATGAATGATTGAATACCTCGGCAAACGATCCAATACACTTTGAGCCTATTCTCCAAACGTTTCAAAAATGTTGACATACGCTTAAGAATGTACATTTCCGTCAATTATGAATAAGCTCCCCTCAGTTTCAGTAATTTCCAAAAAATAAAATAGTATCTCTACGTTCCCTGATTTAATTACGTATCCCTTCAAATCTTGAAATTCTCCTCCTGCAGCTAGGTTGCCCCGTCCCTCCTATTATTAAGCAAGTGACGTTTTTAAATTACCCCTCCCCCACCCATTTTTAATGTTGGCTGAGGAGGCTAAGATGTCTAACGCCCCCCCCCTCTCCCCTCATTAAATTATATCAGTGTGAGCGTGACAATGGTACGCCCTGAAAGTCGCCTTTTAGAGTATGGAATTTTCGCGTTTATTTTAATTTTTTCGTGATTATTTTTTGGGGGGAGAGGGAATGGGTGGAAGAGGAGGGGGAGGATAAACCCTTCTCCCCCCCCCCCTCGTTAAATTATGTTAATGTAAAGCGTGTTAATGACAAGCCCTGAAAGTCGTCTTACAAAGTGGAATTTTGCGCGTTTAGTTAACGTATTTCGTGATTATTTTTTGGGGGAAGGGGGAGGGGGAGGGAGGAGGATGTACCTCCCTCCCCCCTGTCACCTCCCACAAGAAGTCACACTGATTTTCTCTCAGAACAAGCGCACTTTTTTATCATTTTGCCGCCCATTTTTGCGCATAACGCTACATCAAGGAAGCGGCCAATCTTGACGGTTTTTATAGGGTGGGTACTGCTGGGGGGCCCCCTCCCCCCCACGAGGGGTTAGGCCGCTCCTCGTATGAAAAATTAATGCTCTATCATTTTAGGGGTAAACAATTTTACGATAATACCAACCTTCTCCGCGTTATTGGCGAGAAATCGCGGCGAAACGGTCATTTTCGCGGAAATTTGAGATGTTTTGACATTTCAAGCCCCCCCCCCCCCCCCCCATTTTGGGGAACCGCGGGTAATGACGAAAGTCACTTAAAACTCTCCTAAACCAGAATTTCACGAGCTTTCAGAATGGTTATGTGGAGTTTTGCCCTAAAATCAAGCCCTTTCGGGTAAAAGTGGGAAAATTCGCGGAAAAGTCGGAATTCTGAGCAATTTTGGGGGGTTTAGGGGGGGCTTACTCCCCCCACCATGATAGAATTCGCGTAAACAAGAAAAATCTTATTCTACTAGTCGAGAGCTTCAAGAAAATCACCACCTTCAAATATTACCACGGGGGGGGGGGGGGGGGGAAGGGTTACCCCTTGCTGGCCCACGGTCTATGAAAACTGTTTGCGTTGAGGGAAAGAACGTAAAAATAACAAATAAACATTCATGTATACATTTTTCCTCTGTTGCCAAATTTTCAAGAAAAATCGTACCCAAGAGCCAAATATTGGAAAAGATTGGATAAATCGCCACGCCATGGTTTATGAAAGTGGGGCGCAACTTTTATATTGACGTACGCAATAGATCTTACCCATCTATACAACATATTAAAAAAGCAGAGTTGTATCTGGATTCCGAAGATGTGAAAATTGTCCAGGATGTCACCTTTTGCGGCCTTTTCGAATGTGTACAGATCTTATGAATGTTTCTCCACCTTTAGTCATCCTTCATAGGGGTGTATCGTTTGTATTTTTGCTGTACTTTTCATTTTTGAAAAGAATGTAAAAAAGTTCATCATCAACGTTCTTAGTGACTTGTTCTTTCATTGCCAATTTTTCGAAAAAAATGGTTTTAAAGTTACAGAAATTGGATTTATTATGACGTCGATGTCACTTCAAAGTGAATTATGACCTTGACTTAATATTATAATTATAATCATGACTTGGTGCTACAGACCGCTTACCCAAGATCAGTGTTTCCCAAAAATCTGCATGAAAGTCATTATTCATCTCCTAAGTCCCTCTACGTTCTACGAAATTTGGCAACGTTAGGAAAAGTTACAAAGAACGTTGTAATGATTTACTTTCTTATGTTATACCCAAAAAAGTGAGTGTACGTTGTACACGGTTTTTGGTTGTGTCCTCCCCTATACTTTCTGGGCGAGTAGGTAGATGCACTTGTTGAGCTATTGGATACCACCTTTCATCATTTTTCATGACAATTACCTCGCCGAGGGGTCTCATATGTGCTGAAATTTCAGCAGAAGTGCTGATTTTTGGTTTGTGTAAAAAACTTTTAGTGCTGATTTTTTGCCGTTTACGCTGAAAAATTGAAAATAATTGGACTGCATTTTGCAAAAAGGAACCACTAGCATTGCAATGATGCTAAGATTGTGCGACTTCATCATTTGCAATGAAATTGTGGAAATTTTAAAAAACTATGAAATTTATACGGTAATTTTTGTCTTTAATTCACAGTTTTTAGCGAGTAAAATAGAAACTATTAATGGATAATCAGGTTTTTCCTCCAAGACAAAAGAAGTTGCACAATCTTAGCAACATTGCAATGCTAGTGGTTCCTTTTCGCAAAATGCAATCCCATTAATCGAGTTGGTATTTTACGCATTTGAAATAAATAGTGCCACTAACATGTGTCTATCTGTGATTGTCTACCAAATTCAAGCCGACAGGTTGGTCCAACTGCACTGCAAACCACACGAATGAAATAATTACAGAAATCCCTTTGCAGGAAAAAATAAAATATGGCAGGGGGAGGGGGTTTTGCCCTGGGCTCCCCATTCACTTAAATCCGGCCCTGTCTAAAACACATTTAAACCAATCAAAACTTTGTGACTAAAGAATCTTAGAGTTTTCTGATTACAATTTCAGACAAAATAGTCCTCTTCCATGTAAGTCCGTGTCTCACGATCAAATAAAATAAAGCCATAAAATACTCATCTAATGCAAGATGGCGACAGGTTTTCGCCCAAGTCCGTTATCAAAAGTTAGCGGGCCGTCAAATATTGATGAACCCACCATTTTGCATTTGATGAGTTCATTTGATCGCGGCACGGGCTTAAGGTAGCTGTCAGTTTGAAGGTCCGATGGGCCTCAAAAGGAAGAAACCATATCCTAAAATCGTAATTATTATTAGCATTACTCATATCTGATATAGGTGTCAAATAAAACAGTGTTTGGGGCTTGAAGAAACCAAAAGTTCGTGATTTCCTTCGTTCTTAACAATTTTTTCAATATTCCATCAATTTTTCACAAAAATGCATGAATTTCGAAATTATATTTTTCATAAAATATTCCATCTCAGGTCGTAGATAGAAAGTTTTGACGAGAGTTACCCATGAAACCCCCCTCACTCAACCCCTCAAGAACCCTCACTTCTTGACATCTGTCGGATTTACACATTTTTGCCCTTAACTTGCCTCATAGTGGCCTAACTTTCGAATTTAAGCCCACCCAGTGAGGTCTATTGAATTTTCGATCAAAACTTCGAGTTCTACGAGTAAAACTACATTGTAATCGAAACCCCACTTACCAAATTAAAATTCTGGAGCAAGATGCAGACCTCAGGGATTTTGAGCGTTGAGATTTATGAATTTTCATGTCATTTTGAGCCCAAAAACCTGAGTCAAAATTCTTGATCTTTCGTATTCAAGCTCAGCACATCCTAAAAAAGATCTATACGAAATTTCAAGCAAAAATAGGCGTTTCCTTCCAAGCTGCAGATTTTACCTCGCCCCAAGGTCTATTTTTTCCCACTGTGTACCGATGCAACAAAGTGAACACACTGTCAGTTTGAAGTTAGCCTTAACACTTTAGCTTACTCACCCAGACAGAATACTGTGTTAAGAATGTAACAGTTTTCGGAGAGCAATGATGTAAGAGGCAAAGTGCACTCAGTGAGCGAATTTTGCCAAAATGTGGCCGCATTAAAAAATTTCACGACTTCGAACACCCATGATACATCACGCAGAATCAAAGTAAACTTCAAATATTCGCAAATCGCGTTTTTCACATCATATTACGCACGGTACTATTCAGACGCTAACACTAGATTTGATGGACATAAAAATCACCAAAGTAACCAAATTATCACTATAAAACGGATAATATTGTTGATATGAAAAAGGGATAGAGGGAAACAAAAGTATATTTAGATAAAATGTACAGATACAATCAATTAAAAATTCTAAAAAACCATCACCATGATGACAAATTTTGATTATTCTCAACACCCCCCCCCCCCCCTTAGGTAATCAAAATACCCAGCAAACGTCTTAAGGCAGAAAAACGAACGTAAGAAATTCCTTTGGTTAAAATATCTGCAATTTGTTCCTGTGTTGTTACATACATATGTTACTGTGATGTCTTTTGACTCAACAAGGTTTCTTACAAAATGGTAAAGTATGTCTCTATGTTTTGACCTCCAATAATGGGATGGATTCTTTGATAACTATGCAACCTTTGTTGTCCTCCTTGATGATTATAGTGCCAGTTCAGACGGAGAAAACTTGTAACACTTCTTTTAGCCACATCGACTGACAGGCAGCTTGAGAAAGTGCTATGTATTCAGCTTCGGTTGATTACAAAGCAATAGTTGCTTGTTTTCTGGTAGTCCATGAGACAGCATTTCCAAATATAAAAAAAAAAAACATAGCCAGAGGTTGAATGGCGGTCATTCGAATCCCCAGCCCTATCTGAATCAGCATATCCGAAAAATGGTTCTTAATTTTCCTTCCGTTTAAAGACAAGTTCATAATTTTCTGTATATTTCAAGTATCTTAATGTCGGTTTCAGGTATGCAAAGAGAGTATCTGTGGGGTGGCTCTCAAAAAACTTAAATAGTTGACAGCAAAACTGATGTCTGGTCTTGAGCCAAGCATTAAATACATCAACGACCCGATAAGTTCGCGAAATAGTTTTCTTGTTTCATCTAAATCAAGTCCTTTATCTAAGTTTAGGTGAGATTCAATTGGAGTTGAAATTGGTTTGCAGTTGCTCATTTCAAACCTTTCAAGGATTTTTCTCAAATAATGCGTCTGATCAAGGCTTATAAATCCTTTTTTGGGGTCGTAGACAATGCATAGGGCTAAAAACATTTTCATGTCTCCCAAGTCTGTCATTTTAAATTCTGATAATAATACATCTGGACCGAGTTTAACTGAAAGAAATCAAGCCACATCAGCTTTGCCAAGTTTAACTGGGCCATTAAATTTTTTGCGAGAGAACGTTTGTTCGGATTTTTTTGAAAATTTTTAGGAATTTGCTTCGTACCATGGAGAATTTTCACTGAAATTTGAACGAAAATTCGCACAACCGTTCACATGTAAAAAATTAAATTGCCCAATTAAATTTGGCAGTAGCTGATGTGGCTTGGTTCCTTTCTGTTTAATGCGGTCCAGTTTTCAACTTCACTATTTCGTTTAAATCTCCACATGTAATAAGGATGTCATCAACATATACGAGAACATGCATTCTCATATTTTCTCTTATTTGTTTGAAGTAAAGGCGATTTGATCAATCTCGGATCGCTGCATATCTTGACTCACAAGAAAATTGCGCAGGCGAAGATTCCAAGAGCATGAAGCTTGTTTAAGACCACACAGAGCCTTTTTCAATTTACATACTTTTTTGCTTTGTGATGTGTCTTCAAAACCAGTTGGTTGCGTCATGTAAATATCCTCATTATGACCATTTAAGAAGGCCGTTTTGACATCCATAGCGTGAAATGGCCATCCGTTTTGAAGTGCTATCGACAACAAAAGTCTTAAGGTTTGCAACTGGACAACAGGTGAATATTCCTCGTCATAATCAAAACCTTTCTCCTGGCTGTACCCTTTTGCCACTAGACGGACTTTGTACCTGGAGATGTGGCCTTTCTCATCTGTTTTAATAGTGAACACCCATTTATTTTCTACAACATTTTTATCTCTTGGCAACTGCACTAAATCCCATGTTTTATTTTCTTGAATAGACTCCCTTTCCTTATTCATTGCTTGTAACTATTTTTCTTTGACTGGAGATTTAAGTACATCGCTGTATGTTCTTGGAATGGGGTATAACGTTTCCAAAGCTGATAATGCTAGTGCACCGAAATCATCCAATCCATAGTTTTTGGGGGCTTTTGTACAACTCTGTCGGAATTCATTACATTCATTTCTTGTTCATTCTTAGACTTGACTACCTCATTTGCTTCTTCTATTGTATTGTTATTACTTTGTCCTTTCTTAACTACTGTTTTTCCAATTTTTGTCGAAGCTTCAGTCTCAAAATTTTCGTCAAAAACGACGTTCCTAGGCACGAACTCTCTTTTATTTTCAATATCCCATAGTCTGTATCCATTTTTGATCCATCCTATCAGTATGCATTCTCTAGATTTGGAATCGAATTTGGATGTATGTTTGTCAACCAGAGCGTATGCTCAGCAGAGATTTAGCTTATATTCAAACCATAATTCTGCTGGTGTTTTGAAGTCAAGTGCAGCTATGTTGCATTCCTATTAATTTGATACACAGCCGTCTTTATTGCGTCTTCCCAGAAAAGAGCGATGCCAAAAACGACCATTTTTTGGCACAATTTGGGTCAGCAGGGATTTTTCTGAAACCGGGCTCAAACGATACCTTATGATACCCTAAAACTCTGGTAAAAATTCTAGTTTGAGTATACGCACGGTTTTTGAGAAATGGGGAGGCAAAGTTGCCAAATCGCCATCATTCTGGACAGCATTTTTACAGCAAAAAGACGAGAAAAATGGACGAAAAAGTTACACCTTTGATGGGTTTTGGCTGTAAATCTTCTTACTGGGCTCCCGTGCATACCGGGTGTCCGTAAAGTAACTGAAAAGAGGGTATAATTATTGAACAAAAAAAGATAGAAGGTCGCGGTTTGTGGCATTCTTCATCATTCGAAAAGGAAAATTTTTCGATGGGGGCTTTTTCTTGGTGGACACCCCTGGGGGGCCCCAGCGGGGGTCAACTTTAAAAATTCAAAAAGCAACATCAATTTTTTCAGACATGGTTAAGAAGAACTTAAAAAGACAAGAAAAATGACGCAAATGAAACTAAAATTGGTTCACTCGTTCAAAAGTTACAGCCGGTCAAAATTTTATATTGACCACTTTTTAAAAAATCGCCGTTGAGCTCCAAATTATCGAAAAAACAAAAACAATCCAGGAATGAAAAGTTTGAAAAGTGCATAATAGGAAAAGAAAAAACAACTGACGTTGTCACAAGTTTGGATGGCATTGTTTCAAAATAAAATTTCGGAAAATTCAACGTGGCGGCAAATTTGAGGAAGCGCGAAAAATGAAAATTCCAGAAACTGTTATCTTTCAAATACCCTCTAGTTTAAGGAAATCAAACATATCAACTTTTATTCCTTTATTTGGCCAAGTAAGAGCAATAATTTGCTGACTTTAAAGTTGTCAAGCGGGGCGCCTTCAATCGTTGGAGTATGCGACATAACAGGATTAAGTGTGCTGTCAAAAAATGAAGCTGATGTAAAAAAGCGCTCCTCTTTTATTCTCCTTTTATCGTTAAATTTGAGGAGGAGGACCTTGACTATTTCTAAAGCATCCCAAAGGAGGAGAGCTTTTTCACATCGGCTTCATTTCTTGACAGCACACTTAATCCTGTTATGTCGCATACTCCAACGATTGAAGGTGCCCCGCTTGACAACTTTAAAGTCACCAAATTATTGCTCTTACTTGGCCAAATAAAGGAATAAAAGTTGATATGTTTGATTTCCTTAAACTAGAGGGTATTTGAAAGATAACAGTTTCTGGAATTTTCATTTTTCGCGTTTCCTCAAATTTGCCGCCACGTTGAATTTTCCGAAATTTTATTTTGAAACAATGCCATCCAAACTTGTGACAACGTCAGTTGTTTTTCCTTTTCCTATAAGGCACTTTTCAAACTTTTCATTCCTGGCCCACATAGCACAGAATATTGATATAATACTACAATAGTACTGACACGTCAGTAGTGTCAGTATTTATAAAATGCTGATGTATCCTGATTTAATATTATATCAAGACTATGCCAGTATTTATTAGTTACTGATTTGGAGCTGTCAAAATATTGTTACAGTATTGGCCGAAAAGGTTGATTTCATATGGAAATCAGGGTTATGACAAGGTCATCAGAACACTGCAGGACACCGACAATATGTATGCATTACTACCTTGACACTGACACGTCTGTACACTCAGCGCACTCTGTCAAGTAGATATGAAAGTTCAGACGATGACCGTCATTTTCATAGCACTACACATGTATTACATTTGAAACATGAATTACACAAGTATACAAGTATTGAATATTATAAACCACTTACTTGATGTCCTGCGACGTTTAGTAGCGTAAAATACCCGAACGCCCTCGGGTGGATTTGAACCCGAACCGCGGAATTCCTAGCCCAGTATTCTGCCATTGAGCCACAGGGAGCTGATGGTGTTTCGGGTTAAAATCACGCCTGTTAAGGCTGTTATAGCATGCATAGCATCGGTGCGCGGCTCGACTTTCATTATAACTTTGATTAACACCGTGTTTTCTTAGGCTTCCTTTTCTTCCTATATTTTTTTTTCATTTTTTCGTGTTAATTTCTTCTCGTGTTATTTTTTTTTTTTACCTCGTCAGCATTGACTCAATACTGTTGTTTGATATATTGAAGGTATCAGTGTTATATTCATGCTGACGCGGTATACCTTTTAACCGACAATCTTAATATCATACTGCATTAGTGTTGGTGATATCATGTCAACATCCAACAATATGTATCAGTATTGACATAAGATTCTGTGCTATGTGGGGGATTGTTTTTGTTTTTTCGATAATTTGGAGCTTACCGGCGATTTTTTGAAAAGTGGTCAATATAAAAGGAGGAGTATCGTTTTGCGCCTTTTCCGGCCCCCCCTGGATTTTGCTGAATGTTTCATATTTTCAAAGTACTAGTCCTAGGTAGACTTTATGCCAAATATTTTACCGAACGGAGCTCATGCAAAGGTGCAACAACGCCTCAAACCCAGAATCTTGGCATCGAAAAATAGTTATTTTCGTCGACTTTTTCGACTGTTATCACTCTTTCAGCAGATGATTCCTATGTATTTTTTTGCGTACTTTCCGTTTCTGGCCTTTTTAAAGGCCTCCGACAAATTTTAAGGGGCCTTATGGCCTATTGTTGCCATTTTTGGCCCATTTTTAGGTGTTTTTTCAATTTTACACACGCAGAAATCAATTCAAACTTAAAACCGTGTACGTTTTTGAAAAAAAACGCAAGAAAATGAATAAAAAATGTTCAGTGAAACTTTTTCCTACGTTGCCAAATTTTCGAGAAAAATCGTCCCAAAGAGCCGAAAATGGCAAAAATTCTATAAATTGCCACGCTTAAGGTTCAAGAAAGTGGAGTACAACTTTTATATTGACGTACGTAACAGCTCTTACCTATATATACAACATATCAAAAAATTATAGTTGTACCTGGATTCCCACGATGTGAAAATTGACCGGGATGTCGATTTTAGCCGCCTTTTTTTACTTGAAGATAGCTCTTTTGAATGTTTTTCGACCTTAGTCACGCTCTATGGGTGTGTACTATATGTATTTTTCTACGTACTTTTCATATCTGGCCCTAAGAATGGCTTCCTGTGAATTTGAGAAGGCCTAACGGTCCATTGTTGCCAATTTTCACCAATTTTTAGGGGTTTTTTCAAGTTTACGTGTGTGAAACTTAATTCAATCTAAAAACCGTGTACATTTTCGGAAAGAACGTAAAAAAATACATAAAATTGTGATTTGTAACTTCACCCTGCGTTGCCAAATTTTCGAGAAAAATCGTCCTGAAGCGCCAAAAATGCCAAAAATTGGATTAATCATCACGTCGAAGGTTCCAGGAAGTGCATTTTAAGTTTTCTTTCACTACAAATAACGTATCGAAAATGGAAAATTGCAATGCGTCTCACGGAACATGTAATGGCTCAGATGAACGTGACAAAACGGACCCTCAAGGTGCTTTTACCTTATCCTTCACTCCAGTTCACCTCTTTATTCTTGTAACCTCGAGATGATCCTTGGTTCTCAAGATGCTTGCTACAGGCCAAATATACCAAACAACAGAAACTGCGTGGGGGAAGTATCCCATAATCCACATGAAAGTCATAATTCACTTTCTAGAACCTTCGCCGTGATGGTTAATCCAATTTTTGGCATTTTTGGGCGCTTCAGGACGATTTTTCTCGAAAATTTGGCAACGCAGGGAAAAGTTACAAATCACATTTTTATGTGTTTTTTACGTTCTTTCCGAAAATGTACACGGTTTTTAGATTAAATTAAGTTTCACACACGTAACCTTGAAAAAACCCCTAAAAATTGGTGAAAATTGGCAACAATGGACCGTTAGGCCTTCTCAAATTCACAGGAATCCATTCTTAGGGCCAGATATGAAAAGTACGTAGAAAAATATATATAGTACACACCCATAGAGCGTGACTAAGGTCGAAAAACATTCAAAAGAGCTATCTTCAAGTAAAAAAAGGCGGCTAAAATCGACATCCCGGTCAATTTTCACATCGTGGGAATCCAGGTACAACTATAATTTTTTGATATGTTGTATATATAGGTAAGAGCTGTTACGTACGTCAATATAAAAGTTGTACTCCACTTTCTTGAACCTTAAGCGTGGCAATTTATAGAATTTTTGCCATTTTCGGCTCTTTGGGACGATTTTTCTCGAAAATTTGGCAACGTAGGAAAAAGTTTCACTGGGCTCCATTTCCACAGCCCCCCCACATTCGAATCTTAAACCAAAAATTATATCATAATTTTGTGCTAATTTTGTGCTATTTTGTGCCGCAAATTAAAAATTTTGTGCTGCAAAATTAAGGGGGGAAACGCTCCTCAAAATTGGGGGGGGGGCTGTAGAAACGGTAGCCCCCCCACTTTCGAATTTTCGAAAAAAAAGAATGCCATAATTTTGTGCTAATTTTGTGCTATTTTGTGCCGCAAGAAAAAAATTTTGTGCCGCAAAATTAAGGGGAGTAGCATCATTCCAAATTGGGGGGGCTGTAGAAATGTTTGCCCCCTGTTTCGATTTCTCGGAAAAGGAGTATGCCATAATTTTGTACTAATTTTGTGCTATTTTGTGCCGTAGCAAGACTTTCAATTTTTTCAAATTTAAGGGGGAAAAATTGGTATTTCAAAATTGGGGGGGCTGTGGAAATGTTTGCCCCCCTCTTCGATTTCTTGAAAGTGGAGTATGCCATGCTTCTGCTTTAATTTTGTGTTATTTTGTGCCGTAGAGATATTATTCATTTTTGTAAATTTAGGGGGGTAAACGGGCACATCAAATTTTGGGGGGGGCTGTGGAAATGTTTGCTCCCCTTTTTGATTTCTTGAAAAAAAAGTATGCCGTAATACTCTCATTATTTTGTGCCGCAGAAAGAAAATTTTGTGCTCCAAAATTAGGGGTCCTAAATACCACCCCAAATTTAAGGGGGAGGTCGCAGGTGCGGCAGCCCCCCACTTTCGAATTTCGAGAAAAAAAGCACGTCATAATTTTGTGCTAATTTTGTGCTATTTTGTGCCGCAAAAAGAAAATTTTGTGCTCCAAAATTAAGGGGGTTAAATACCATTTCAAATTGGGGGGGCTGTAGAAACGATAGCCCCCCACTTTCGAATTTCGAGAAAAAAAGTACGTCATAATTTTGTGCTAATTTTGTGCTATTTTGTGCCGCAAAAAGAAAATTTTGTGCTCCAAATTTAGGGGGATTAAATACCACTTGAAATGGGAGGGGCGGGGACTGTAAGACAAGTTAGCGCTCCGGCGGAACCCGAATCTTCCGCTCCGGAGTCGCAGGCTCGCAGGTAGCCGGAACCTTTGGCAGCGCAGCGTGGCCACATCTCTCTCCGCTTTGACTTCTGCTCATGGAAACGGACGGAAAGGGCCAAGCACCGTGGCAACTCAATAAAGATCCGGGCGGGAGATCCGGCGCGGCGCTCTTTGCACGGGATATTTAACCAGAGAGATTTATCCTATAATCATTAAGGATCCTTTTTGGAGGGTTATATACAGTTGGGTGTCAGCGAGTTCCAAATCGAATGTTGCTCTACTGTTTTTATTTTGCACGCTACCGATTATTATTTACTGAATCGAACAGTTTTGAGAAATAAATGATTGGCTTTACCTCACTGGAATGCGCCCTGTGCTCTTTTCCAACTTTTAATAACAAAATCCAATTTTTCCACTATTTTTCGTTAGGTGCCGATGCTTGGTTTCAAATAAAGTACCAACACAATGTACATGTATATTTTTTAATAACGCTTTATTTATTCTAAAAAGCGCTGAAGTGTCCGAAATTTTCCTTTGTGGTAAAGCTTAGCTCTAGCTTTCTACTGGGCTGATTTTCATGATTTTTGCGGATATCAACAGGTAATTTTGTTTAAATGAGCCCGCTTACACAGCCTGATTTATGGGGGGGGGGGGGGGCATGGTGTTATGCCATCGGGCGACAAATTTCGGGGAATTTTTTTGGGTTTTTTTATGGAAGGGGAGTTTATGTTTAATTTTCGCCTTTTACGTGTCACAAATCCTCGTTCCTTAATAAATCATTTCCCCTTTCCTAAATAATTGTTTGCAACACTTTCCTGCACAAATGCGCATCCTTCTCACTATCGCAGAATACGATTGCGCTTTTGATGTTTTCGAAACCTATATTTCGTGCGCAACGGCATCGCGTGAATCTATAAGATATATAATTGATCAAGAGTAAGATATTATATTATTGACCCGAAAAAAATCCCTAGCCGGGAAGAAAAAAATCCCTAGATTTCGCTAAAAATCCCTAAATCGCCAGATTTGCTCAAATATCCCCCAAAAAGCCCTAGAATTTACACAAATTGCCATTTTCAACGTAGAAATATGACATCGTTTGATGTATCAGTTTGGAATATTTTAATCTGATTGGCTTGTTTGAATTTTGCCGCCCTATGAAAGCATTGAACAGACCAATAAAATGAAGGAATTGGTAGTCGCGAATTCCCCCATTTAACCAATGTAAATTTTAATTTTTTGTCACAGTTCGTTTGAGCGTTTCACTGGGTTGATTTCCATTACTTTCCGGCTACCGACAGGCGATAGTCCCTAGATGAGCCCGCTCCATGCGGAGTTTGGCAATATGACCCAGGGTTCTAATATTTGGGTTGACTGGTGAGCTGGGCAAGGGTAGGGGCAATAAGCAAAATTTGAAGTTCCCTACCATGAAAAATGACGGGAATTTCAAATTTGGCGGAAAATCGACCAAATTAGAGATATTGAATTTTGGTTTTTTTAGTCTCAGTTCGTTTGGATGATCAACCGGGGTGATTCTCATGGTTTTCGCGGCTACTAATGGAAGAGAATCCCTGGATAATCCCGCTCTATACTGAGGGCGCGATACGATGATGTCTGGACCTGAGGTTTTTCCAGCACACGCTGACACCAGCGCAACCACATCTCGGCCGATGCCGGTCTCCTTTAAACATGACAATAGACCGCTCGGCATCAATGGATCTCAATCCGTTGGCCTCCCCTGTGGCCTATTGGAGCTCCAAAGAAATTTGATGACATTTTTAAGATTTGCTTCGACTTTAACTCTCTTAGTAAACTTACATTCTGCGGAAAAAGCAGATTACAATGAACTAAATTTTTTTATGATTTGTATATATACAACGGAGATGTCGGTCCGCAAGTTGCAAATTCAGCAGAAGAAATATTGGACCGCATTTAGCAAAAAGAAACCAGCGTGATTACAGTGTTTTCAAAATCGTGCGACTACTTTTTTTTCTTTTAAAAATACGAAATATATGTACTGTATGAAACTTTACAGAATAACTTCCCTTCAAAATTAACAAAAATTATTTAGTGGGAAGCAAGAACTATTTCCTACTTAGGGAGATTTTTTTTTAGATAATTATGAAAAAGCAATATTTAAACAACACTGTGATTGCGCAGGTTCCTGTTTGCTAAATGCGATCCTATTGATCTTGCTATGCCGCAGAATCACGTATTTTCTTTGGTTTGACCACCGATTTGCTCGAAATTTTACCGCGAATTTGAAAATATAGACTAAAAAAACTTTTTTTGAAAAAATAAAAAAGTTGCACTCGCGAGCTGTCTAATTCTCGGTTGAAATTTCGAGGGTCAGATTCAGGTAAGCGCGAGACAATGGGGCAGCGATGTCGAGCGTGCCGAGTAGCGGTCTAGAGGATTGCTGTGTTGCCAATTACGAGATTATGGTATTTACTCATTCGATTTTCCAAACATCGTAGCGCGCCCCCGGTATACTTAAATTGAGCAACAAAGGCCTGCGAAGCGGGCCCTTTGGGGGTTGGACTGCATAGCGGCCAGTAATTAAAAATGACCCATCATGAAGAACAAAAGCAATAGCATTTCTAGTTCCGTGATCGACCAGCAGGGGTATATAGGGTGTTGCAAGACGATGCAAAAATTTTCAGGTTGCTAGGGTCGCTCCGAAATAGAACAGAATACATTGATCGCAATCAAGCGGAGTGACGTGACTCGAGGGACCGGATTTATCATATCGATGGCTATAGTGGCCCAATCACACATGAAAAAATTTCTTTTGAGAATTTTTTTGGTCTTACTCCCTGAAATCAATTCATTTGAACAAAAAGACTCTGCCAAGTTTCAGACAAATTGAATAATGTTAACCCATGCCGACTGAGCCATCTTTTTTATATGGGATTTTACATTGAAGAACACTTTTTTTTTTTAGAAAATGCAATTTTCCGGAAAATCGGTAATTTCTAGAAAAAATCTGAAACCGTATTCGGAATAAGCCGAAAAAATTGAGAGGGAAGAGTCCCATCAGACACTTCAAAAACAATAAATTCACCTCTCGTTTTAGCGGTGAAACATGGGAAAGTGCTTTTATGGAGGGTAAATGACGGTATAAAAATCTCAAATAATTGCATAGGTCTGCGTCCGAAAACAAAGCTTAACATACGATGGTTGTAATTCATGAGTTTTTTCCGCTGTGTCCGATAATACTATCCCTATTTCTTCATCTCATCAGCATTTCCTGGAATATATACATATTTTCTCGTAAGAAGGGGGAATTACCATTGATCGACGTTAAAGATTTCGTCATTCATACCTTGTCTAGAGGCCCAATGTGCAGTAGTTTTCCTCAGAATCATGAATACCACACCAAGATTTAGAGAGTATTTGTGTGGGCACTTTATTTGAAACCAAACATCGGCACCAAACGAAAAATGGTGGAAAAATTGAATTTTGTTATTAAAAGTTGGAAAAGAGCACAGGGCGCATTCCAGTGAGGTAATGTAAACTAGATTTCGGAGGTCTTGAAATCAAAAATAACACATTTTCTGAAACATTCCTTAAAAATGGTCCTTTCATGATATGTTTCGCTGGATACGTGTCAAAATTGTTGTTGCTTCTGAAATGAAAGCCAATCATTTATTTCTCAAAACTGTTCGATTCAGTAAATAATAATCGGTAGCGTGCAAAATAAAAACAGTAGAGCAACATTCGATTTGGAACTCGCTGACACCCAACTGTATATAACCCTCCAAAAAGGATCCTTAATGATTATAGGATAAATCTCTCTGGTTAAATATCCCGTGCAAAGAGCGCCGCGCCGGATCTCCCGCCCGGATCTTTATTGAGTTGCCACGGTGCTTGGCCCTTTCCGTCCGTTTCCATGAGCAGAAGTCAAAGCGGAGAGAGATGTGACCACGCTGCGCTGCCAAAGGTTCCGGCTACCTGCGAGCCTGCGACTCCGGAGCGGAAGATTCGGGTTCCGCCGGAGCGCTAACTTGTCTTACAGTCCCCGCCCCTCCCATTTCAAGTGGTATTTAATCCCCCTAAATTTGGAGCACAAAATTTTCTTTTTGCGGCACAAAATAGCACAAAATTAGCACAAAATTATGACGTACTTTTTTTCTCGAAATTCGAAAGTGGGGGGCTATCGTTTCTACAGCCCCCCCAATTTGAAATGGTATTTAACCCCCTTAATTTTGGAGCACAAAATTTTCTTTTTGCGGCACAAAATAGCACAAAATTAGCACAAAATTATGACGTGCTTTTTTTCTCGAAATTCGAAAGTGGGGGGCTGCCGCACCTGCGACCTCCCCCTTAAATTTGGGGTGGTATTTAGGACCCCTAATTTTGGAGCACAAAATTTTCTTTTTGCGGCACAAAATAGCACAAAATTATGAGAGTATTACGGCATACTTTTTTTTCAAGAAATCAAAAAGGGGAGCAAACATTTCCACAGCCCCCCCAAAATTTGATGTGCCCGTTTACCCCCCTAAATTTACAAAAATGAATAATATCTCTACGGCACAAAATAGCACAAAATTAAAGCAGAAGCATGGCATACTCCACTTTCAAGAAATCGAAGAGGGGGGCAAACATTTCCACAGCCCCCCCAATTTTGAAATACCAATTTTTCCCCCTTAAATTTGAAAAAATTGAAAGTCTTGCTACGGCACAAAATAGCACAAAATTAGTACAAAATTATGGCATACTCCTTTTCCGAGAAATCGAAACAGGGGGCAAACATTTCTACAGCCCCCCCAATTTGGAATGCTGCTACCCCCCTTAATTTTGCGGCACAAAATTTTTTTCTTGCGGCACAAAATAGCACAAAATTAGCACAAAATTATGGCATTCTTTTTTTTCGAAAATTCGAAAGTGGGGGGGCTACCGTTTCTACAGCCCCCCCCAATTTTGAGGAGCGTTTCCCCCCTTAATTTTGCAGCACAAAATTTTTAATTTGCGGCACAAAATAGCACAAAATTAGCACATAATTATGATATAATTTTTGGTTTAAGATTCGAATGTGGGGGGGCTGTGGAAATGGACCCGTTTCACTGAACATTTTTTATTCATTTTCTTGCGTTTTTTTCAAAAACGTACACGGTTTTAAGTTTGAATTGATTTCTGCGTGTGTAAAATTGAAAAAACACCTAAAAATGGGCCAAAAATGGCAACAATGGACCATAAGGCCCCTTAAAATTTGTCGGAGGCCTTTAAAAAGGCCAGAAACGGAAAGTACGCAAAAAAATACATAGGAATCATTTGCTGAAAGAGTGATAACAGTCGAAAAAGTCGACGAAAATAACTATTTTTCGATGCCAAGATTCTGGGTTTGAGGCGTTGTTGCACCTTTGCATGGGCTCCGTTCGGTAAAATATTTGGCATAAAGTCTACCTAGGACTAGTACTTTGAAAATATGAAACATTCAGCAAAATCCAGGTGGGGCCGGAAAAGGCCCAAAACGATACTTCTCCTTTTGACCGGCTGTAATTTTTGAACGAGTGAACCGATTTTAGTATTATTTGCGACATTTTTCTTGTCTTTTTAAGTTCTTTTTAACCATGTCTGAAAAAATTGGAGTTGTTCTTTGAATTTTTAAAGTTGACCCCCGCTGGGGCCCCCAGGGGGATCCACCAAGAAAAAGCCCCCATCGAAAAATTTCCCTTTTCGAATGATGAAGAATGTCACTAACCGCGACCTTCTATCTTGTTTTGTTCAAAAATTATACCCACTTAGGTTGGATGCCTATCTCGGAGGAAGGAAAAGTGCCGAGAGCTGGAAGTTGTTGAAAGGGCTACGTCGGGACATGAAACGCGACATAATATCTCCGATATCAGTTGAAAAACTGGAGGGTCATTTTAAAAATCTATTGACAGAGAGGGGACCGGAGTTTCAATACGAAAGCACAAAGACGGAGTGTATTAACAACGTGGAGGTCCACCTGGAGGATGTGGTAAAAGCAATCAGGGGTTTAAAGAATTGCAGGGCTCCTGGCCCGGGAAATATACCAGCACAGTTGATCAAATGTGGAACGGGCAAGTTGTTTAGGCACTTGAGGGACTTGATGCAAGATTGTATTGCAACTGGTAATGTTCCGAAAGAATGGAAAGAATCTTGGGTGACAGCGTGGTATAAGGGGAAAGGCAGAAAGGACGACCGTGATGACTACAGGGGCTTATCAGTCCCAGGAACGCTGAGCAAGATGTATGGCAAGATTCTGAAAGCGAAGATCGAGGAGGAATGGAAAGAACATGAAGCGGAGGAGCAAGCCGGGTTCAGAGCAGGGAGATCAACGATCGAACATTTATTTACCATCACCCAAGTGATCGAAAAGAAAATGATGGTGGGCCAGGGGTTGCATTTGGTGTTTGTGGACCTGCAGAAAGCCTACCATATTGTGCCGTTAGTGAAACTTTGGGAAGCATTGAACAAAAGTGGTTTTAGTTGGGGGTTGGTGAATGCTATTAAGGAATTTTATAATGGGACATATGCTAGGATTAAATCACACGGGGGCTTATCCCCCGGATTTTTTGTAACTAAGGGATTAAAACAAGGGTGTTGCCTGTCGCCAACCTCGTTTAAAATTTAAAACCCCAAAAACCCAAAAACTTGGGTAAAGAGACTCCGGGCAAGTCACCATCCTCTTGCCAAAAACCTCCAAAAGCTCTTCTTTGTTCCCCTCTTCAGTGAAAAAAGAAAATATCACACTCCGACCATAGAGAAAAAAAAGGAGGTGTTTGCATCTTGAGGATTTGTACCCACCTACGTCATCAATGTAAACAAGACGCTCGTTGAGGGTTATGTTGACGCTGTAAAAACGGACCATAATGTCCGATTTTTTTACTTAAATCAACTCTTTATTTAATTTCAAGCACTTTTTATAAAATGACTTTTTCCCTTAAATTACACCATTTCCAAGAAAATCGACAGGATAAAAACGTCGCTGTACCCAATGACGTCATCAAAGCTATAGATACTCTATGAAAAATTCCAAGATGCCCGAAATGCAAACACCTCCTTTTTTTTCTCTATGCACTACGACAGTTTCCATTTCTGTCATAGAGTACCCCAAGCGGACCAAAGAACGGAACTCTTAGTCGTTTACACATTACCTATTTAACAAAATCTCCAGGAGGTCACAGACAGGCTGGCAGCCCCTCATCGGACCAAAACGCACACCGTACCATTTTTTCCTTGTAGGTATGTGCCTCCAAAGTAGGTACATGAAATGACTCCTTGAGGGGCGGGCAAGTTTGATTGAAATTCACGTTGTCTTCTGAAAATGAGCTAAAATTTTTACCTTGAAGAAGAAGAAGAAAATCGAGTTATCATTTTCTCCCATACACGGTAGGTATGCCTATGAGAGGCACCAGGAACGCCTTCCAAAATTATTGATGCAACCCGCACGACTCCGAAGTCAGCGGAAACTTTCTTGAAGCGTCTCCTAAGATTTTCCCTACGCAATAATCCCCTTCAAAAATGAATGATGCAACAAGCGCGTCCTGTATGACCGCGAAAGCTCCTCAGATGAGTAGTCTTTTGGTCTGGTCAGAAAAATATTCGATCTTTATTTTTCGTCTTCTCTTCTCATTTCCCGCATTGACGGAGGCGAAATTTTTTGGAAAGCATGACGCGCCCGGCCCAATGCTCTCACTGAGGATCAACCTGTAGATAGACTGCTATAAATATTTAGGAAACAGATGTTCCGGCTCACTGAGAATGAGGCCAATTTCCGAACTGATACCTAGTACGGGGTCAGAATGGAAAAAGTCAATAATGACTACGAGGGGGCTTTGTACACTTCCAAATATACAGTACCTACCATCTTTGTTGTACAAGTATTCCTTAACGATCATTCATAATGGAAGGCCACATTCTATTCGCACTTTTTTTTACGCATTGGGCCGGGCGCGTCATGCTTTCCAAAAAATTTCGCCTCCGTCAATGCGGGAAATGAGAAGAGAAGACGAAAAATAAAGATCGAATATTTTTCTGACCAGACCAAAAGACTACTCATCTGAGGAGCTTTCGCGGTCATACAGGACGCGCTTGTTGCATCATTCATTTTTGAAGGGGATTATTGCGTAGGGAAAATCTTAGGAGACGCTTCAAGAAAGTTTCCGCTGACTTCGGAGTCGTGCGGGTTGCATCAATAATTTTGGAAGGCGTTCCTGGTGCCTCTCATAGGCATACCTACCGTGTATGGGAGAAAATGATAACTCGATTTTCTTCTTCTTCTTCAAGGTAAAAATTTTAGCTCATTTTCAGAAGACAACGTGAATTTCAATCAAACTTGCCCGCCCCTCAAGGAGTCATTTCATGTACCTACTTTGGAGGCACATACCTACAAGGAAAAAATGGTACGGTGTGCGTTTTGGTCCGATGAGGGGCTGCCAGCCTGTCTGTGACCTCCTGGAGATTTTGTTAAATAGGTAATGTGTAAACGACTAAGAGTTCCGTTCTTTGGTCCGCTTGGGGTACTCTATGACAGAAATGGAAACTGTCGTAGTGTGATATTTTCTTTTTTCACTGAAGAGGGGAACAAAGAAGAGCTTTTGGAGGTTTTTGGCAAGAGGATGGTGACTTGCCCGGAGTCTCTTTACCCAAGTTTTTGGGTTTTTGGGGTTTATATCATCTCATTTTTCCAAGAAGACTGTTATTTTACCAAATGAAGTCCAAGTCCCCCCACTTATGAATGAATTGGATTACATTTTGCAATAAGGAACCATTACCTCTGGCTCTTCCATCTGCATAGGAGCATGCACATCTGCATAGGGAAACCAATAGCATGTATTCTGTTTCTAAAATGGACCAGAAATAGTGGTTCCTAATTGCAAAATGTAATCCATTTAATGCTTATAGCTATGAAGTGGATATCTCCTTGCTGTGTAGCAAAGTTTCTCGGATCCGTCTTATTTTTTTACACCCTTGAGTGCCATTTTTAATTAATCAGTTCAAAGCGATTTCGACGATTAATCATTAATTGTTAGGTCGAAGAAGAAATTTTCTTCGGAAAGCTATGGCTGAATTGACTTTACAACTGAACTTGTGAGAGCATCAACTGAGGCAAATTTTGCAGAAAGTTATACATGGTAAGTGATAATTATTTCAACGCTCTCTTAGTTTTAAAAAGAGATAAGTTTTAAAAATCATAATCTACTCAACTGTAGATATCCCTGAAAAGAAATACGATTGTAGAATCCCAAGAAAAGAAAAAGAAGAAAGAAAAGAAATACGAAGAAATCCAATGATAAATTGCAACTACGGTAGGTAAGTACTTATTCAAATTAATTGCTCTAAAAATTGTTCCTTCAATGAGTAAATAGGCAACATTCTCAACACTACAATGCAATAGAAATAATTTTACCATGGAATTGAAATTTAAAGAAATGTGTGCTGCTTGAGTAATAGAAGTTTGGAAATCAGGGCATTCAACAGCTTCCCAGACCTCATTAGTGTAACAATCTAAAAATTGTAAGGATCAAAAGTGTCAAGCTCTCAGAATTTTTGTTCTCTGATTATCAAGAAGCCCTGCTAGAAATGTTCAGTGTCATTTTTATTTTTGTTTGCGAAAGGTAATTATTTTAAGAGTTTCTTGGATTCTTGGTGTCCTCTGAGACTGTGAGAATATTTGTACTTTATCTTTCATCAAATAATGAACATTTTCATTGTAATTTTTGTCTATATTTAGTAGAGTACATTATTCGATGATTATCTTCAGTATGTATTAGATCTTTCCCCCAGCAACAATGTTTACTGAAATTTTATGAGATCTATGTAGTTCTCATAGGTACTGACCTGCATCATGGTCAGTATCATCTTTGAGGAGTAAATGAAAAAAAAATATTTTCTCTTGGTTCCTCAATTCAGGGCTCTGATGAATAAACCCTGTTTGACAACAATGTTAGTAGGTAAAATTGCTCCCTCCAAAATCCTTTAAGCGGTATCAATTTAGTGGTAAAGTTATCAACGACCCTCATTGAATCTCATCTGGTTCACTGAATTTCTGAGGGATAGACAGGGTGACAGGTTCTGTAAAAGTTAGGAAATTAAGCCCTCCTCACTGTGAAAATATGTCAGGTAGTTTTGCTGCGGAGCATTGAAATTCCTTCTTCCAGTAAAAAAATTGGACTATTCAGTTTAAAGAGACTGAACACTTAAAATTAAGTCAAGTAAGAACTTAACATTTTTGTGAAAAGAATTTTTATCTGAGACACCTAATGTCAAAAGAGGACATTCTAAAATCAGGGAAAAGTTCGTGACCACTAGGTACGCTTAAAATCCCAGAAAAGAATTTTCTGCGCATCAAAGTCATTAATTACACAGTTTTCAGAAATTATGTTGAATTATTTATCAGCAGAGAAATGAAAAGACTCTGAAAGTCTTTGTGGATGAACTTTGTGGATTGCGGTAAGTAGTTTCCCAGTTTGGCCATGGCATTGATATATTCGTTTCGTCATTAATCATTATCAATAAAAATATCCCTATCTACCGTAAATGTTGGAAAACCAGTGTGCATGTAATCTGGTAATCCTTAATTAATAACTGTAGATTTCTCACCTGCTAAACTGCCTGATGAGTTGAAAAAATGTTGACTTTGAGACAGATTCTTAGGTCCTGGTTCATGCTTTCGTAAGTTGAGTTGCAATGTCAATTCCGTCATAGCTTTCAGCAGAAAATTTCTTCCTTGATATAACGTTTGATGATTCATCGTTGAGATAGCTTTGCACTGATTGATGATCATAACTTCACAATCCGCGTAAGAAATTCGCGTGTTTTTAAGCTTCCCGCTTCAAAAACGATACTACGGCACAGGTGAACATTTTGATAGAGGAGTCGCTCCATCGTCGGCGATATTCATCATGGCCGACGCTTGCGCGCAGTTCCGCGCGTAATTCGAGGAGAGTTCAAGGTCAATCAATTCGGGCGTGGAAAACATGAACGTTAAAACAAGCCGATTGTTATCTGGTCCAATCCAGTTCAGGTATTATCCATGGTATTATCTCGTCCCATCACACGTGTTTTGGCGGATTGGCGTCGGCAATGATGAGTATTGTCGACGATGGAACGACTCCTCTTACAAAATGTTCACCTGTGCCGTAGTATCGTTTTTGAAGCGGGAAGCTTAAAAACACGCAAATTTCTTACGCGGATTGTGAAGTTATGAGTGCATTTCAGACTTTGCCGATGCGCTCATCGTGATTTTTGAGGCATTATCTAAAAGAAACAACTCTTATTTTTGCTCTAGCAAAAGTTTGCAACAGGCCCATTGAAAAAACAATTGGTTTCCGTCCCCCCTCCCCCCTAAGGGTTCCCCGGAAAATTTTAGGGGGCCAGAAAGTAGCTCCCTTTGACCTGAGAACATCCCCCAAGTTTCAAATCTTTGCCTCCATTAGGTAAAAATTTAGAGGGGATCGAATTATGGATCACCCTTTATATCGCACGAATTTCGCCATATATATTGTGAAGTCGATTTCTTATATATTGACACATTTCTTATATATTGCACGATTTTCGCCGTATATTTTGGAGTCGATTTCCTAAATATAGGCGCTGAATGTCTTAAAATTATAATAACTAACTAACTAACTGTCACATTTCTTATATATTGCGACAGTTCCGTATATATATTTCAAAATTTCATATATATCTTGAATGTTTCATGTATTACATCATTTCTTATATATTGTCAACATTCGTATCTTTAGTTACAAACGGCCCTTCATATCCTGAGACCGATAACTTGTTGACTTCCGTTTGGTAAACAGTCCAGGACATCGGGCAATCCCAACGGAAGTCGAACAACGCCGAGCGTTGGGCATCGGGTAATTCCATTGCCCAACGCTCCTCAACAGTTGACTTCGACAACGCAGCTACTGTCTCGATTGTTCTCGAGTCTCGACGTCCATGAAATAGGAACTAACCTAACATTCGTGATTTGTTTTGTTGTTCTGCCCGTGAGTTGATGACTGCAGAGAGCACTAACACTGTTACTCTACCGTGTGTATGTGTTAGTGAAGTCGGGTTTCATGATTTTCGGGATGCTGTCCAAGATACAGCCTAAACGGTAAAAGTAAACCCCAACTTATGTATAATTTTTAGAATCCTCATATCTTCAAGATGATTACTGGAAATAACCATAACTTCATTCCAGAATAGTGTAAGCGAGAAATTCAATGATAAGCGTCGGCGGGTCGGGTCGCCCATTGCACCCGAAAAGCAGTTTAGACGCAATATTTCTCTTAGGATGCCTTGGATATTAATGAAACTAAAACGCACACTACACGGGAACAAGACAATTCTTTTAATATAACATTATATACTTAGGGCACTGATGCCTCGTATTCTCCATAGCTTTGTCCGAACGTGAAAATGGTCAAAGTGGATACTTTTTGCTATTTTAGGCACATATGCGTAATTATCTCGTTTAATAAATCATCAACCTCCTTGAAACTCAATAGTTCGTTAGACGGGACCGAGACGCATCTTTAGACACCAAAATTGCTGAAATCCGTCGCTCCGTTGCTTTTAAAAGTTTACGGGACCGCAACTAAAAACCCAAATACCTAAGCCAAGTTCGTGTAACTATGGTGTCGTTGCCTCGACCGGGCTGTGCTGTGTAGTGTGTTGCCAATTGTTGGAGGATAGGTTACTTGCCCGGTGGTGGCTACCGCCACTCATGATGCCTCGACCGAGCTGTGCTGTGTTGCCAATTGTTGGAGGATAGGTTACTTGCCCGGTGGTGGCTACCGCCACTCATGATCTGGAAACTAGAGTCCCTTTATACCCAGAGTTAAGACAACTCGATTATCAGCTGACTGGCAGCCGGCCTTGGCTGGCCATGGAGGCGAAACGAGTGCACCCAAACGAATGATATTGAGGGATAAGGATCAGGATTCCTGCGATGTCTGTCACACAAAAACAACAACATCAACAAATTGATCAATTGAAAAGAAAATGAGATTGGTTTGTGAATAATTTCTTAATCTATTTTCATTTTGGACTGATGGAAATAACAATTTACTCTTGATAAACCACAATTAGGTAATATTTTCATTATTCTTGTTCACATACGAGGTACCGCCATCTTGGTGCACTCGTTTCGGCCTCCATGAGCGAGAACCAATCAGAATTGGATTTTTTTTTAGGCCACTTTCAGCCCAACCCTGGCCCAACCAAAAGTGAGTTGTCTTAACTCTGGGTATAAAGGGACTCTACTGGAAACCGCATTGAAAGAATGGAAGAGGAAATGTGCAAATATGGGCGTCCCGTTGGAAGATGGTGACACATGATCAAGTGGTGGTAGCGCAAGACGAAGAAGATGCAGATTATATGACACGCAAGTTAGTGGAGGAATATCGATTATGGGGCCTTGATGTGAGTGTCTCCAAAACAGAAAAATTGGTTATTGGTGGTAATCAGCAAGGTATAGAGTTGGAGGATGGCCGGTACATCAACGGATGTGAATAGAGTACCTGTATAGCGAGAGTATGGACAGAAGTGAAACTCCGAAAATCCACCAGGCCTTCACCGATGCTTCTGCGAATAAAGTCGTCGTTTTCCGCACGAAAGAACGTAACTACATTTCAATGTTGCCAAATTTCCTTTCGTAAATTGCATTTTAACCAGAAAAGTATTGGACATTTCTAACTGAAAATTTCACTGATTTTTCTTCCGATTTCATGCAAAAATCAGACAAATTTGGATATTAATTGCACACTTACATTTTTGTAAAATAAATTAATTGTTGGAGTCAATTTGGCAACCTTGGATTGGAGTTACGTTCCTTCGTGCGGGAGACGACGAAGTTAGGGCCCAGAAATGCAGCCAACCTATGAATTTCAATTAGCCAGAACGATTTACTAATACTAATGTTACGAACCGTCGTTTATTAAGCACGTGTTTGACTCAGTTTTTGCATAAATTTACTCAATTTTGCGGAAGAACGCTCATTTCTGTACATTCTTGGCCATCTTGGTTAGAATTGGAATCTGCAGACTGGCAGTGAAATTTTGTGCGTTAGAGGTTGGTTAGAAGGGTGGCTGCACTTTTGGGCCCTAAGCCCTCCATGAAGCGATCTGTCCATACTCTCGCTATACAGGTACTCTAGATGTGAAGAGTATAAATACCTTGGAGTATGGCTGACCCAAGATGGGAAGTTTGATCGGGCCATCAGAGAACGTAATATGCAAGGAAGAAAAGCCATCGCGATGTTAAACGGGGTTCTCTTGGATCAGAGAATCTCGAAGGAAAATAAACGGAGAATTTACAGCGCCATCGGGCAGAGCATGATTACGTACGGGAGTGAGGTCTGGCAATTGAAGAAAAAATCTGAGGATATTTTACGGGCAACCAAAATGGACTTATGGCGAAGGTCTGCAGGGATCTCGCGGAGAGAGCGCGTTCGTAATAAACGAGTGCGTGAGATAATGGGAGTTGAGGTAGATATTGAGCACGATATCAAAACCAGGCAGCTGGTTTGGTATGGACACCTGCGGAGAATGGCAGATAGTCGGTCGCCCAGAAAGGTATTTGATTGGGTTCCTCCCGGAAGAAGGCGGCGTGGACGTCCAGTAAAAGGTTGGCGGGAGGGAGCAGTGGAGGGGGAGATCAGACTGTGTAATCTGCCCGATGATTTGTGGGAGGATCGATTCCGATGAAGATTTGGAGTCGCAGAGCGCTCTAGTGCGCTGAGTTAGCGGCTTGATATGTATGTATACCCACTTTTCAGTTACTTAACGGACACCCGGTATAACCGCGTTCAGTTTCAGAAAGGACCAGAGACAAGAGACCGAAGGGATGTCGATTTTTTCGATTCGATTCTGACGAATCGATTTTTTCAGAGAAAAAATCGATTTTTTTGAATCGATTTTGTGAAAGGCGATTTATCGATTCAATCGATTTTCTATTTAAAAAAATCGAAAAAATCGTTCAGACTTTTTCGCTCTGTTTAAAGTTTAAATTACTCTTTTAACGTCACGTCAAACCTACTTACGTTCAAACGCGGGTCCAGAAGGAAGGTATTTAGCGTTTGGTAAACTTTCTAATACATTCTTTTAGGTTTAATTGCAATTGCTGAACAGATCTTCAAGCACCATAACGACCATAACCTCTTTGAAATTTGAATGAATACTGTAAACAAAACTTCTTAACCGTCAAAACGGTCAGACGTCAAACATTCCTTGAACTAGTTGAACTTTCACTTTCACTACCTACTTATTTTATCCTACCTACCGATTTAATCAACGCCACTAGTAGAACTTTCTTTCACTTTAAAAATTTCTAAGCCTGAAATTAGCTCGTGCGCGGGAAAAAACGATTTTTTCGATTCGATTTTAAAAATCGATTTTTGAGGTACGATTTTAAATCGATTAATCGATCTTTCGAAAAAAATCGAATCGATTCGCGTAATCGATTTTTTCAAAAAAATCGACATCCCTCACGCCCTATTCCGCCAATTAGAGTCCCTTTATACCCAGAGTTACGACAACTCACTTTTGGTTGGGCCAGGATTGGGCTGAAAGTGGCCTAAAAAAAAATCCAATTCTGATTGGTTCTCGCTCATGGAGGCCGAGACTAGTGCACCAAGATGGCGGTACCTCGTATGTGAACAAGAATAATGAAAATATTACCTAATTGTGGTTTATCAAGAGTAAATTGTTATTGCCATCGGTCCAAAATGAAAATAGATTAAGAAATTATTCACAAACCAATCTCATTTTCTTTTTAATTGATCAATTTGTTGATGTTGTTGTTTCTGTGTGACAGACATCGCAGGATTCCTGATCCTTATCCCCCAATATCGTTCGTTTGAGTGCACTAGTTTCGGCCTCCATGGCCAGCCAAGGTCGGCTGCCAGTCAGCTGATAATCGAGTTGTCGTTACTCTGGGTATAAAGGGACTCTACCGCCAATGTATTTTGAGTGAGGCACATCTAATTCTCGCGGATTCAACAAAACAACGGTCATGTATTTTCTGATTTCGCCTAAAGTTGACTGGTGCTAGTCGCATCTGGTGAGCTTTTGGCAATATGGCGATTTGTTTACATTCTTCCTTATCACTTGCAAAGCGGAAAATTTTCCAATTTTTCCTTTGAAACTCTCCGAATTTGTCATAAAATGACTTTTTACCAAGTAAATAATTAATTCACCCCTTCTACTCAACATTTGTGATACTTTCGGTGGTTTCACTTCTTGCAGTGAGAAACAGATTCTCACAAGGTCCTCAGATTGTTAAACTTCCATATGGATAATTATTTTAGCAATCGAAATGTTCTTTGACTGTAAATGGTGTATAATTTTTTCAAGATAATTCTCTGTAAATAATTCTGTTTCCAAAATCCTATCCCGAAGCCTGATGTAATGCATTGAATGCGGAGCATTTCGACTGAAGAGTCGATATGTGTCTTTAAGGAGCTGTGTAAATGAAACGGTTGGATAAGCCTGTAAGCAGTACAATTTCTTTTGTGTGTGAAAAATAACTGAATGTCTAGAATTCTAAACATCTGACCGTATCTCAAGTACCTGAAGGAAATGTTGGTCAGGTCAGAGTTTGTGAATCCTTGGCAGCAGTTACTGAAATTCTCCTACGTACTTAACAACTTTGCTCATTAAAGTTTGGTAAGTGAGAAATGTAAACCAACAATAAGTAGTGCGCGGTTTGAATCTTCGCCTGTTCTCGTCAAGAGGTAGATTTGACGCATTATGAAAAAGCTAAAAACTGCAAATAAGCTGTCACATTTCTTTCTTGAAAGATGCCTGTTCAAACTAAATTTAGTTTCTTTATTTCTGAATGATGATAGAACCTTTAAGGGCCGAAATATCACGAATTTTGATCTATAAGTTGTAAGAGAGCACTCTGGTGAGATCCTCTTTCCTTTTTTCGAGTTACACATTTTCCAATTTTACAGGAAGTAGTATTAGTTGCATCCAGTACCTATCACAATTTATATGTATTCAATGTGTTTCCTCATCGAAATGAACGAAGAAAAAACATTTACTTTTATTTTCACCGAATTAATGAGAGTTTTACTGCCAACTAAGCTAGCAAATGTTTACGGTGAAGCTACTTTATTTGTTTCACGACTCCCAATTTTAGGAATTCTAAGGCGAAGTTGATAGCGTATACATCATTTCTCATTTAATGCAAGGTTGAAATACTTTATGATGGTGGTGGAAGAGACAATTCTGGTAAAATTGAGAGAATAATCAGGAAGAAAAGTTCTTAAACAAATCTCAGGAACTCCATCAGATGATGGGCACTTCACCCTCCAAGGATTTTTACACTATGGAGTTATGGACTAATACTGACAAGCATAATATGATGGATCTGAGCGGTCTCTTACTTACTTAACTTTGATGAGCGAAGGCCTTAAATATGCAGAAGAATTGCATTAACCAAGGCGGATAAAGAATGGTGGTCTCATTTGGATTTTGGCTGCCATCTTGAAGCGTTGTGACGTCAGGAGGGTACGGGTTTTGCCGTGCAATCCGAGGTTGAGTTGGGTTGAGTCGGCCCCCCCGGCCTCGGCCAGCCCATGTACCCGATACCGTGTGACGTCCAGAGGGTACGAAATGCGACCACCATTCTTTATCCGCCTTGTGCATTAACTGCTGCCAAGGATTCACTAACTCTGACCTGACCAACATTTCTTTTAGGTACTTGAGATACAGTCAGATGTTTAGAATTCTGGACATTCAGTTATTTTCCACACACAAAAGAATTCGTACAGCTTGCGAGCTTATCCAAACGTTTCATTTACACGCCTCCTTAACATCAAATATCGACGCTTCGCAGCCATAACACTCCGCTTTCAACGCACTACATCAGGCTTAGAGATAGGATGTTGGAGACATCAAGCATTTGATCCACGATTAATACTTATCATAGTGAGCAGCTTATGACATAGACAGTAAATTTTTTTTCGTCAAATTTCAATACAGTGTATCTGTAAGACTGGCAGTGCTGCTGTGATCAGGTTCTTAACAGATCTCAAATAGCTAAAATATCTCTATCCTGCGACATGATATGGAGGTTAATAGATTGAGAATTTGATCACAAGGTATTGATACAGTCTAGAAAAAATTATACACCATTTATAGTCAAAAGAAAGTTCGATAACTAAAATTATCCATTATGAAGTTGAACAATCTGCGGACCAGGCTCAGAGTCTCGAGGAATCTGCTTCTCACTACATAAAGTGAAACCACCGAAAGTATCACAAATGTTGATTAAAAGGGGCGAATTAATTTTTTACCTTCTAATAGGTCATTTTATGACAATTTGGAAGAGTCTCAAATGAAAAATTGGAAAATTTTCCGCTTTGCAATTGATTAGGAAGAATGTAAACAAGCCGCCATAATGCCAACAGCCGAGTAGCATCAGTCAACTTTAGGCGAAATCAGAAAATACATGACTGTTGTTCCGTTGGATCCCCGAGAATTAGATGTGCCTCACTGAAAACCCAACGTGCTCGGTCTCTATTTGTCTCTGGAAAGGACCCCACAACAAAACGGCCAAATCGGCCTAAATTGCCTAAACACGGAATCGTACGATTTTCTCAGGGATGATAGAGGGTCTTCCCAAACACTCAAAACTGGTCATATTTTTTGCCTAACCCCCAGGGAAAAGGGGTGAGAGGGGGTCAAAGTCAAAACCTTTAAATTAGCCTAACTTCTCAACGGTTTGTCGTAGAAAGATGATCTTGGTGTCAAAATTTCCAGAAAAATGAGAGCTTTCAGAATATATGTATGAAATTAATAAAATTTTAAAATTTGACCCACTTTTGGGGCATTTTACAAGGTCCCCCTTTCGTAAATTTTCGTTTTTTGAGATTTTCGGTTGTTCGGTTCGCACGGATCAAAACAAAAACAATTTCAAATGAAAGTAGAGCGTTTAAGCTTTAAAACAAGCCCAAGATGATCTGGGGAAACGATTAGAAGCGGAGTTATGAGTCTTCAAAGTTGACGCGGCGCGCGGGAACCTTGTATGTTCCGAGTCTCAAGGTCACCTGCGCGCCCCGGATTGCCTGCAGGTTGCAAGTTTTTGTGTTTTTATGCTTCTGTAGGTCATTTTTAATGTAAATCATTCAATGAAGATAGAATAATCGAAATTTTTTAATTTTACGGGAGGAGCGAGAGGGGGCTTAGAGTATCAACCATTATGTCCATCATATCTCATTAAACATTTGCTGACGATGACGATTCTGCTCTTATAATTTAGAAAAAACCATGGACCCTCAGTTCAAATATACATATGCTCCATACAGAACTGAATCATTTAGAAATTACAACCCATTGATGCCAAATTTTGGGGTACCCCTAATTTTAAAATTTGTTAATTGAGCTATAAGCTACAGCGCTTGATGGAACTCACTTGGTAAAGCCAAATAGTTTCTCGTAGAAGCAGACGAGCTTTGAGCTTCAAGATAAGTCTCAGTTATTCTTGAGGGGGCTATTTGAAACGCAGTTAAAATTTTTTGACGTTAATGTGGTGTACCTCGCCGAAGGCCCATTGTGTAAAATTAAAAAAATTCGATTAAACTATCTTCATTGAATGATTTACATTAAAAATGACCTACAGAAGCATAAAAACATAAAAACTTGCAACTTGCAGGCAATCCGGGGCGCGCAGGTGACCTTGAGACTCGGAACATACAAGGCTCCCGCGCGCCGCGTCAACTTTGAAGACTCATAACTCCGCTTTTAATCGTTTTCCCCAGATCATCTTGGGCTTGTTTTAAAGCTTAAACGCTCTACTTTCATTTGAAATTGTTTTTGTTTTGATCCGTGCGAACCGAACAACCGAAAATCTCAAAAAACGAAAATTTACGAAAGGGGGACCTTGTAAAATGCCCCAAAAGTGGGTCAAATTTTACAATTTTATTAATTTCATACATACATTCTGAAAGCTCTCATTTTTCTGGGAATTTTGACACCAAGATCATCTTTCTACGACAAACCGTTGAGAAGTTATGCTAATTTAAAGGTTTTGACTTAGACCCCCTCTCCCTCTTTTCCCTGGGGGTTAGGCAAAAAATATGACCAGTTTTGAGTGTCTGGGAAGACCCTCTATCATCCCTGAGAAAATCGTATGATTCCGTGTTTAGGCCGATTTGGCCGTTTTGTTGTAGGGTCCTTTCGGTCGCACAGTGGTTCACATTGGGGAGAAATCGTGGACAAATCAGCATTCTTTGTCAAATAATTCTCAATGAAAGTAAAATTGTCGGTCTCCTGCAGTTTTAATGGCCAACAATGTTCTTATCGGTCCTCAATGCGTTGAATTGTGTTCAGATCCACCAATTTTATCGCACAGCGATCCAAAATGGAGGAATTAGTGGATAAATTGAGATCCTCTGTCAAACTTTTTAAAATTGAAGTATAACTGTTGGTTCCTTGCAGAGTTTTTTTTTAATTATCACTGTATGTCAGACCGTGTTGCTAAAAGAACTTAGTTATGGATTAGATTTTGTAGCATTATATCAATAAAATATGCAAACTTTCAGAAATTTAAAAAAAAAATAAGGAAAAATGGAGAGAAAAAATTGAAAAAAGATTTATTTTGTAGATTATTTCAATAAAATATGCAAACTTCCAGAGATTTAAAAAAAATAAGGAAAAATGGAGGGAAAAAATTAATACAAGATTTAAACAGTCAAGAAAAGAATTGAAAAAACAGAAAAAAAGTAAAAAATCAGAAAACGAAGAAGAATCAGAAAAACGGAAAAAATATGAAAAACAGGAAAGAAAAGAAGAAAAAAATAAATAATGAAAGTATGGTCTCCTTTGAAGTGCATCAATGCAACACTTGGCTTAACAGTCACCACTTTGAAGCGATCACTTTGGACGTGTGTCCTCCCCTTATGATTGGCTCCTTCTTTGGATTCAATCGCGGCGATTAGAGAAATTCCGAGAATTTCACTCGCCCGTTGCGTGGCAATTAACCAAGTACACCTGGGGCCGAATTTTGACAGATTTTTCACACGGAGAGCGACAGCCACCGATGAGTTCAAACCGCACCACTGGCCTATCAGAAGCGGTAAGCCAGACTTAAGTGCAGTCGAGACCTGTCCTAAGTATATGTAAGTCCGGTGGAAGGACCGACAAAATTCGGCCCCTGCGTTTATTCGCCGTGTGTATCTAGGCGCTCACTCTCTCTGTAAAGGAGGGACGAGCAGAGACTGTGCACGTTGAAAATCACTGCCGTGATAGCAAAAAGAGCAGTAAGTGCAAAAATGAAGTTTTGAGGTAACGGGCTCAGAAGCTTCTGAGCAGAAAATTGTATCGAAAGAGGCCTCTGATCCTTGTCAAATTGCCACTAATCGTCCGAAAGACTCCTAGAAATCGTTCGGGTGGTTGAAAATTGACTGATTTTATTTCAATTACCTTAAAAGGTTATTTTTCATTTTCATGGTAGGCTGTTGTTTGCTTTTGTTAGGCAAGACAGCCGTAAGTGCGATCTTCTGCATGCTTTTGTGGTTGCGTTTTGGACACACAACAATCACATTTTCAGGTAGGAATTGGCAGAAGAGGGCAGCATTTCACTTGAATGCACTGTTTTCATTGGCTTTTCGAAGGAATATTGTCACTTGCTGCTATCTTGCCTAAAACAACGTCAGTTCTTGCGCACTTACGTCTTTCTCATATTTCTCGTTTCTAAACAATTATGATGAATTTTGCTGTTTTAGCTATTTCAGTGATTTCGTCTGAAATATTTTAGACGAGTTTTGAAGGAAACTTGATTCCGAAAATTTGACACTTACTGCTGTCTTCGCTATCGCGACAGGACACCCGAGGGAGAATTTCATGAGCCGCCACCGCGCCGCGCCGTCCGCAGCGCGCATGGCGCATGACCATCATTAGGTATTACCAAAGACATAAAGACGGAGGGCTAAAAGCAAAAAATGAAGCTTCTTTTCAACCACCTCTTCTATTGGCTAGAGGATTGGCGGCAAAATCGGGACAAGTCTGAAAATCAAATGTAGCGCGGAACTGAATAAAACTGCGTAAACAAAGTAATGTAGGTTGATTTTTGCCCAAATTTACTTACCCACATATGTTTTTTTAGCTTTAGGCTATTTTTTGTCCGTCATCGACTTATTAATAATTAATTTCATTTGGGAGTAACGGTCATGAAGGACTGTAACGGCCTGTTTGAACCGGCAGGACCACCATGAGCAGTAGAAAAACTAACTTTATCTGAGATTACTGCCTGCTACCGAGCAAAAGTATGTGTATTATAAAAAAATGGGCCTGTTGCAAACTTTTGCTATAGCAAAACTAAGATTTGTTTCTTATAGATAATGCCTCAAAAATCACGATGAGCGCATTGGCAAAGTCTGAAATGCACTCATAACTTCACAATCTGCGTAAGAAATTTGCGGTTTTTTGAGCTTCCCGCTTCAAAAACGATACTACGGCACAGGTGAACATTTTGTTAGAGGAGGCGTTCCATCGTCGGCAATATTCATCATGGCTAGAGTCCCTTTATACTGAGAGTCAAGACAACACCCCCTCATGGAGTCACGAACGGGAATAAAGATTACAGAAATTGAACGTTTTTTGTAATCTTTGATTCGGCCCATTCTCAAATTCCTTTCTCCGTTCCCTCTCTCATTCCGTTTGTTCCTTGCCGAACCCGTAATTCCCTGGTCCATTCCTGATTTTAATCTTTGCAATCGGTGAAAATGTAATCTTAATTCCCGTTTGTGACACTGTGAAGGCCTAAAATACGGGAACCAATCAAAATTGGATTCACATTGTCTTGACTCTCAGTATAAAGGGACTCTAATCATGGCCGACGCCAATTCGCCAAAACACGTGTGATGAGACGAGATAACACAGAATTAGACCAGATAACAATCGGCGTGTTTACGTTCATATTTTCCTCGCCCGCCTTGATTGACCCTGAACTCTCCTCCAATTACGCGCGGAACTGCGAAAGCGTCGGCCATGATGAACATTGCCGCCGATGGAACGACTCCTCTAACAAAATGTTCACCTGTGCCGTAGTATCGTTTTTGAAGCGGGAAGCTCAAAAAAACGCAAATTTCTTACGCAGATTGTGAAGTTATGAGTGCATTTCAGACTTTGCCGATGCGCTCATCGTGATTTTTGAGGCATCATCTACAGGAAACAACTCTTATTTTTGCTCTAGCAAAAGTTTGCAACAGGCCCATTCAATGACCAAACTTTCCTATCATATTCGTTGTAAGCATTTAAAACACGTTTAGAAGAAGAAATGTGGAAAAATCAAGAGGACAAGTTCAAATCAAACCGTTTGCCGCCATGGATTCCCGCGCTCATCTACACACTCACACAAGCACCCAGCGCCAAACCAGGCTTCACTTTTGTTCTCCCAGTGATCAACTGGAGAGAACTTTCCTTTCACCCTGGGCCGTTTAATCAATGTAAAATCTCGTAAAATCTCGATCGCTAGTGAGATTTTCCTCTGTTCTCTTGTAAAAAATCGCTTGAAAGAGCGATTTTTTGTATGTGTGAGTGCGCTCCCATAAGATCTGATGTAACCGCTTATCGTATTAGTGCGTATTTTACAGGGGTTTTTCGAGACTATCGATAGTCGCTGTTCGATACGTCGATACGTCGATTCAATTCTAGACATACCAACCCTTTCCTACAAAATACCCTGTTCCTTCTGAGTTTCCTTAACTTTGCCTTCTTTAACTCCGTTTCTAAATAAACTGTATTAATTATCTGAAGTTCTTTATATCTTAAAGCTTCAATTTCCAATACGAATTTCCTAACTTTTTCACCATTTTCCTTATAAAACAAAATCAATTTACGTATGTACTTTTTACCCTTGTGTTTAGCGCTTGTTTCATTTGTGCGTCAGCTTTGATACAATGGCGGATTGTTTACGTTCATTTTATAGTTGAGCATTTTCCAATTTTTTCCTTTAAATCTCTTCGAAAAAGTCCCAAAATGACTTAGCACTCTTTAAATAAGTAATTCACCCCTTCAACTTAACATTGATGGTACTTTGGATGGTTCCACCTTTTGCAGTGAGAGAAACTGAATTGCCGAGTTTCTGAGCTGGCTATGGCTGGCTCCTTGGTTTGTCCGTGTCCTTCGGTTTGATTTGTGATTTGTGCAACTTCCTTAATGGATAATCTTACTTATCAAAATACTCTTTGACTGTGCGTGGAGTGTAATTTTGTCTTGAGTCTTGACAGCATTAGCACCATGTGAATCAAAATTTCAATCAACTCCATTTTTGCCGCAGGGTAGGGATCCTTTAGCTATCCTACCGCTATCAGAGTGCTGTCGAGAAACTAATCACAACTGTCGGTATGTTCTGTTGAGCAGTTATGTAAATATAAAACGGTTGTATTTGTTAGTCAATTTCTTTTGTATGTGAACAATAACTGAATGTCCAGAATTCCAAACATCTGACTGTATCTCAAGTATATGTCGGAAATATTTATCAAGGTCAGAGTTTGTGAATCCTTGGCAGCAGTTAATGAATTTCCCCTAAGTAACAACTTCGCTCAACAAAGTTTGGTAAGTAAGTACAGCTCAGATCCACCATCGTACACATATAATTACATATTAGTTTAAAATCAGTGCGAGTAATGTTTTGAGGGTAAAGTGTTCTCTATTCTCCAACATTTATTAGCAGGGGTGCGAATTGCGCGGAGGCTGAGAGGTACTTGTTATTTTTCTAGATTTTTCAGATTTGCAATTTTTGTGAAATACTTACTGTGACTGTGGCACACATTCTAAAATTAACAAGAAATTCCACAAAAGTTTGATCAGCGCGTTGTGCTGACCTTCTTGCGAGAACCTAGCCCGAAGCTGAAAATTGCAGAGGCATGAAACAATGTTCACTTTGGTTTGTGAGATTTCCTTATAAACTTGGCATCCTCATATTTGTCCGACTTTTACCAAAATAATCTTGAAATTATCTCTCCCATCACCACATAGCTACAAAATTAGCATAAACATTCTTGATAAGAGGTGGCATAGTATCCAGAGACCCCTGAGAGTTTTGTATTAAATACTAATTATGCTCCTCTGGCAGAATTAAAAATTGACCATTCTAAACTACATACTCATATCAACAGCTCTTGCTGACAACAACCTGCTACCTTCATCAACTTAATCTAAAGTTTAGAATAATAGATAAGCCGCCAACTAATGTACTATCATTTCCATGCAAACAGTCAACCTTGTATTTATTGAGGAATGATAAATACAGTTTTTACTATGCCTTAGAGTTCTTACCATAATTCTTACCATTTGGAGTCAGGAAATAAAAATAATTGCTTCATTGTTTGCATTTTTATTGGCCAACTAAGTTCACAGTGGAACTTTCGTCTACTTGGTGTTAATGAAGGTAAATATTTATTCTTCTCTTATTTGGATGAGAATTACCTAGGTACATCAAATAGGTATGACATACTGTGACACTGGGTGCCGCTACTAGGTACTCTACTTATATTTCAACGATACTGGAAAAATTCATAACTCAGGTAAGGGCGTTATCTTGCAAGCTACAGAACTAGTAATTAGTCATATTTCGATCCTTTGAGATTCTTTCATCATTCAGAAATAAAAAACTAAATTCAGCTGGAACAGGCACATTTCTAGGAAGGAATGTGACGGATCATTTATATCTAATTTATATCTCATCGTCATCTCACTTATCAAACAATGCTTCTCGTCCTCATCTTGTTCTAATCTTGTTGAGAGCAGGCGAAGATTTGAAATGCGCGCTACAGATTCGGTAGTCGCCTGGCAAAAGGGGTACCCGCCTGACGTCACAAAACTTCAAGATGGCAACAAAAATCAAACTGGGACAATAATCAAAGAAAAGGATTGTGGTGGTTACAAAGGAATACCTAAATGATCATTCATTTTTTCGAACCCTTATAATTTAAAAAAATTAAGTTGAAGTGAAGTACGTATTTGGAGACTTTACACTTTACTGGGAGAACATCCAATGCCCAGCATGAGCATTGGAAACGTCATTCGTGAACTCAAAATGACCGACTTGTTTCCCCTTGCTTTTAGATACGACCACTCCGTCTTTATGTCTTTTTGGTTATTACACTTCTTCTAGTGTTGAGTGTTCACAAATTACTTCACAGAACATTGCGTAATTGTAAAACTCGAAAATTTAAAAAGAAATTCAATAAAAACATTGATTCAACACAATGTTGTCGTCGCTAGTTTCATAAAGAGCCGATAAACTATCCTAACCTAGCCTAACCAAACCTCCTAACCAAGTCAGTACGGATGTTGGTATGAATCGATTTTTAAGCAGAGACAATGCTCTCCTCGCTATCATGATAGATCTAGAGTCCCTTTATACCCAGAGTCACGACAACTCGATTATCAGCTGACTGACAGCCGGCCTTGGCTGGCCATGGAGGCCGAAACGAGTGCACCCAAACGAACGATATCGGGGGATTAGGATCAGGAATCCTGCGATGTCTGTCACACAAAAACAACAACATCAACAAATTGATCAATTAAAAAGAAAATGAGAGTGGTTTGTGAATAATTTCTTAATCTATTTTCATTTTGGACCGATGGCAATAACAATTTACTCTTGATAAACCACAATTAGGTAATATTTTCATTATTCTTGTTCACATACGAGGTACCGCCATCTTGGTGCACTCGTTTCGGCCTCCATGAGCGAGAACCAATCAGAATTGGATTTTTTCTTAGGCCACTTTCAGCCCAACCCTGGCCAAACCAAAAGTGAGTTGTCGTAACTCTGGGTATAAAGGGACTCTAGATAGATCAGCTGAGGCAATACCACCTCAAACCTAAAACGCGCGCGCAACACAGGAAAATACACGCGCGACACAGTAAATGTCCGCTGCACAGGAAAATCTGAGTGATTCACGGAGAATTTTGTGCGCTACGAGACATTTCGATACTTTAACGATTACGCGTAGCGCACAGGAAAGTATGGGAATAACCTCAAATGCTGCGTCGCGCGCCGAACTTCGATACATCGAAATTCTACGCGACGCACAACATTTTTACTTCTTCCTTTTCTTCGTCAGGAAACCGTTGGAGGGGAATAATGGTGTTGTTGCCAGGACTTTCTAAATTCGGGCTTGACGAAAGTTACGATCTGCTGATAGGAGACAATTTGATATCGTGAATCTTTTGATGGTTGTGAATTCAGCTTCAAGAAGGGTCGAGAAGCGTGATCTTGAAAAAATTGGGTAAGTGAAACACAATTGTATGATTTTTAGGCATAGTATTGGCAACAGTGCAGCTATTCCCCTCCAATAGACGATATGATTGAATACTTCAGCAAACGATCCAATACTCTTTGAGCCTATTCCTACTCTCCAAACGTTTCAAAAATGTTGACATAGAACATTCTCAGCTTCAAGAATATTCAGAGCATTTTCAGGCTTAAGAATGTACATTTCCGTCAATTATGAATAAGCTTCCCTCAGTTTCAGTAATTTCCGAAAAATAAAATAGTATCTCTACGTTCCCTGATTTAATTACGTATCCCTTCAAATCTTGAAATTCTCCTACTGCAGCTAGGTTGCCCCGTCCCTCCTATTATTAAGCAAGTGACGTTTTTAAATTACCCCTCCCCCACCCTTTTTTAATGTTGGCTGAGGAGGCTAAGATGTCTAACGCCCCCCCCCTCTCCCCTCATTAAATTATATCAGTGTGAGCGTGACAATGATACGCCCTGAAAGTCGCCTTTTAGAGTATGGAATTTTCGCGTTTATTTTAATTTTTTCGTGATTATTTTTTGGAGGGAGGGGGAATGGGTGGAAGAGGAGGGGGAGGATAAACCCTTCTCCCCCCCCCCCTCGTTAAATTATGTTAATGTAAAGCGTGTTAATGACAAGCCCTGAAAGTCGTCTTACAAAGTGGAATTTTGCGCGTTTAGTTAACATTTTTCGTGATTATTTTTTGGGGGGAGGGGGAGGGAGGAGGATGTACCTCCCTCCCCCCCTGTCACCTCCCACAAGAAGTCACACTGATGTTCTCTCAGAACAAACGCACTTTTTTATCATTTTGCCGCCCATTTTTGCGCATAACGCTACATCAAGGAAGCGGCCAATCTTGACGGTTTTTATAGGGTGGGTACTGCTGGGGGGCCCCCTCCGCCCACGAGGGGTTAGGCCGCCCCTCGTATGAAAAATTAATGCTCTATCATTTTAGGGATAAACAATTTTACGACATTACCAACCTTCTTGTTATTGGCGAGAAATCGCGGCGAAACGGTCATTTTCGCGGAAATTTGAGATGTTTCGACATTTTAAGCCCCCCCCCCCCCCAAATTTTGGGGAACCACGGGTAATGGCGAAAGTCACCTAAAACTTTCCTAAACCAGAATTTCACGAGCTCTCAGAATGGTTGTGTGGAGTTTTGCCCTAAAATCAAGCCTTTTCGGGTAAAAGTGGGAAAATTCGCGGAAAAGTCGGAATTCTGAGCAATTTTGGGGGATTTAGGGGGGGCTTACTCCCCTCCACCACGATAGAATTCGCGTAAACAAGAAAAATCTTGTTCTACTAGTCGAGAGCTTCAAGAAAATCACCACCTCTAAAATTCCCACGGGGGGGGGGGGGGGGGGTTACCCCTTGCTGACCCACGGTTTACAACGGTTTCCTGACGAAGAAAAGGATGCAGTAAAAATGTTGTGCGTCGCGTAGAATTTGGATGTATCGAAGTTCGGCTCGCGACGCAGCATTTGAGGTTATTCCCGTACTTTCCTATGCGCTACGCGTAATCGTTAAAGTATCGAAATTTCTCGCAGCGCACAACATTTTCCGCGAAACACTCAGATTTTCCTGTGCAGGGGACACTTACTGTGTCGCGCGTGTATTTTCCTGGGTTGCGCGCGCGTTTTAGGTTTGGTCCGCAACGGCGTTCCCATAGAGTACAATAGAGTCGCAATGTGCGTACTGGAACGCCGATGAAGCCACTTTTGGAGGCTGTTTTGTCCAGTACTTCGGAGACTATAGAGTCCCTTTATACCCAGAGTAACGACAACTCGATTATCAGCTGACTGGCAGCCGACCTTGGCTGGCCATGGAGGCCGAAACTAGTGCACTCAAACGAACGATATTGGGGGATAAGGATCAGGAATCCTGCGATGTCTGTCACACAGAAACAACAACATCAACAAATTGATCAATTAAAAAGAAAATGAGATTGGTTTGTGAATAATTTCTTAATCTATTTTCATTTTGGACCGACGGCAATAACAATTTACTCTTGATAAACCACAATTAGGTAATATTTTCATTATTCTTGTTCACATACGAGGTACCGCCATCTTGGTGCACTCGTTTCAGCCTCCATGAGCGAGAACCAATCAGAATTGGATTTTTTTTTAGGCCACTTTCAGCCGAACCAAAAGTGAGTTGTCGTAACTCTGGGTATAAAGGGACTCTAGGAGACCAGTGTGCGGCGACTAGCGATGACGCATGCGCGACTCGCGCTCAGCGCTCCTAATTTCCGACTCAGCTCCGCTACAGCAGAATGTCTCTGTTAGAGTACCTATATTGAGAGAGTATGGCCACTGGGTCCCATGGAGAGGCTTAGGACCCAAAAATGGCGGTGCTTTGTTTTGGTTTTTGTGGATGGGAGGGGGGTCATTGCCAACTTTTGACGGTTATCACCAACCGCACTTGCTGCCAACCTTACTACATCTTAGGCCCTGTCTCGACGGCGCAACTGTTGAGGGAATCAGGTGCACCTGTTACGAGTTTGTTGCACCAACCGAAGTTCCCTGTCTCGACGCACAAGCATGTGTTCCTGGAACTTTTAGGCGGGAATATTTGAACAACATTAATATTTTTAGGTTAAACGATGTCAATTGAGGTAACTGAACTTAGAGTCCCTTTATACCCAGAGTTAAGACAACTCGATTATCAGCTGACTGGCAGCCGGCCTTGGCTGGCCATGGAGGCCGAAACGAGTGCACCCAAACGAACGATATTGAGGGATAAGGATCAGGAATCCTGCGATGTCTGTCACACAAAGACAACAACATCAACAAATTGATCAGTTAAAAAGAAAATGAGATTGATTTGTGAAAAATTTCTTAATCTATTTTCAGTTTGGACCGATGGAAATAACAACTTACTCTTGAAAAACCAGAATTAGGTAATATTTTCATTATTCTTGTTCACATTCGCGGTACCGCCATCTTGGTGCACTCGTTTCGGCCTCCATGAGCGAGAACCAATCAGAATTGGACTTTTTCTTAGGCCACTTTCAGCCCAACCCTGGCCAAACCAAAAGTGAGTTGTCGTAACTCTGGGTATAAGGGGACTCTAACTGAACTGATAATTATGAACGGGAGGTGAATATTTTGCGTTATTTCGACCAGGTATAAAACAAATAGCAATAACATAACACAGATTTGGATAAAAAGAAAATATATTCGATAACATTTTATTTTCTTGCTGAAGTGATATGCTACAAACGAAAATATAAAATTAATACTGAAATGTATACAAATATTTCTATGTAATAACCGCTCCGGAATAAAACACCCGTAATAAACTCCCGCTTCACTTGTAACCAGCGTTTATCAATTCAAAATACTAAGAAGGTAAACAACTGTTGAGGTTCCAGGTTTCTGACCTTGAAAGTTTCTCTTATAAGTGAAACATTTTTGAGACACTTCCTTCCTTCAACAGTTGCGCCGTCGAGACAAGGCCTAAGATAATTTTTCTCAAAAATTGCACACGATTAGCCTTAAAAATATGTAAAGATGTCGCAATAGTGCATTTGAGTAAATTTCTCATTACGATAAGCAAAGAAAACTACATTTTGAGTCATTTTGCATTACATTAATTTATGGCGTCCGCCATTTTTGGGTCCTAAGGGCTCCATTTAGCTTAAGATGGCTGAGTCAATCAGAGGTGGTAACCTCAGTGGCCATACTCTCTCAATATAAGTACTCTAGTCTCTGTCAGGTCCGCACACATTGAACCAGCTAAGCAGGCCGGTAATAAGTCTGAAATTGAGTCCATATATGATTATTATCTAAGAGTAACATACATTAATGGATTCGTTATGGCTTTGAATATCTATTTCAAGCAAAGTTTTACAAATTATTATCGATGGAATTAAAAAAAGTCGAAAAAACACAAGCAGTCGTTGATTCCTCCATAAGCCACCGTGTTCAAAAATGCCGGTTGGTTCACACTTGCTATAAGTCAGAAATACAATTCCTATATGAATATTATCCAGGAGTTAAGACAACCCTTTATACCCAGAGTTAAGACAACTCGATTATCAGCTGACTGGCAGCCGGCCTTGGCTGGCCATGGAGGCGAAACGAGTGCACCCAAACGAACGATATTGAGGGATAAGGATTAGGAATCCTGCGATGTCTGTCACACAAAAACAACAACATCAACAAATTGATCAATTAAAAAGAAAATGAGAGTGGTTTGTGAATAATTTCTTAATCTATTTTCATTTTGGACCGATGGCAATAATAATTTACTCTTGATAAACCACAATTAGGTAATATTTTCATTATTCTTGTTGACATTCGAGGTACCGCCATCTTGGTGCACTCGTTTCGGCCTCCATGAGCGAGAACCAATCAGAATTGGTTTTTTTTTTTAGGCCACTTTCAGCCAAACCAAAAGTGAGTTGTCTTAACTCTGGGTATAAAGGGACTCTACTCCGGGTGCGGAGTGCCGAGAGTCTGCAGAAAGGGAACATCGATGCTCTCGACTGCGCACTAGACAGTTGGCGATGGAAATTCGGCAGGATTTTTTGTAAGTCCTACCTTCGGAGCCATAGAGTCCCTTTATACCCAGAGTTAAGACAACTCACTTTTGGTTGGGCTGAAAGTAGCCTAAAAAAAAATCCAATTCTGATTGGTTCTCGCACATGGAGGCCGAGACGAGTGCACCAAGATGGCGGTACCTCGAATGTGAACAAGAATAATGAAAATATTACCTAATTCTGGTTTATCAAGAGTAAATTGTTATTGCCATCGGTCTAAAATGAAAATAGATTAGGAAATTATTCACAAACCATTCTAATTTTCGTTTTAATTGATCAATCTGTTGATGTTGTTGTTTTTGTGAGACAGACATCGCAGGATTCCTGATCCTTTTCTATGGAACGCCGTTAGTGTCAAAACCCTTTTCTTGCGCGCGCGGAAATTTTTTCGGCGCGCGGAAAGAAAAAACCCGTTTTCGATGAAAATCTCTGAATTTCCGGATTCCCTGCCGGTTTTCGATATATTTGCGCCGTTTGTGTCAAAACTATTTTTTCCGGCGCGGCGCTCCAAATCTGTTCCGCGCGCGGAATTTTCGATATATCGATTCCTGCTCGCCGACTGTTTTTTCCGGCGCTGCACCAGAAATAATTCCGCGCGCCACTTTTTCGATATATCGATTTTTCTGCGCGCGGAGAATATTATCTCTCTTTTGAACGATTTCCATTATCGATCCTCTGCGTGCCCCTGCCGTATGTGGGTCGTGTAAACAAACGCAGATTGATAACACAAATGATCCAAACAACTCGAAATCTCTTAATTTTAATTAATTTAAATCCATTTTCGACTTCAACCAAGCATTTGGCAATAATATTCATCGTATTTTACAACCTGGAGCCACGGCCTATCGGCTCATTTTAAGGTGCATTCTGAAAATCAGTTTTACAAGTCCAATGTCCAAACCCAGACTTTCTTCTTTCCCTTTTTTTTAACCATTCTCTTTTCACTTTCGCCTCAAATCAAATGTTTTGCAGTTTTTTTATCTTAAGTAAGTGGTCCTGAATTCATTCAAGAGTTAGAAGTTCACGATTTATTTAGTATTATAGCCTTTTGACCTCTTAAGCTTTATCGATATGATCTCATGTAGTTCGAGGTTTCTTTGGCCCAAACCAAGTGATTACTTACACATCTGATGTGAGTCTCATGGCTCTTCAAATTCGCAGTGTAGAATTAAATCAGAGACTACAGTTACTTAATCCAGTTCTGCTCTCTTGTTCAATGTTTGTCATAAGTGTTTGTTCGTGTCTGTTCTTTTATAAGTGACCACTGTAGTGCTTATACACAGTTATGCTATCGGTACAGGTATTATTTCTTGTTTTCTACAGTCAGGACTTTCTCTTAAGCGCAATAATTTACCAAAGAAATTCACCTAGTTGCGTAAATAATTTGGTGTATAGATATTCTGTTAATGTCTCCTTGCGGTGATGCAAAGTTTCTGAGATCTGTCATAAGTGGATTTTGCATTTAGACGGTCACTCTTGCCTGATAAAATTACTGCTCTAGCAGCTTCTAATTTATACTTTGATCTCTGATTCATCACTAAATGACACTCGTGCGGTGTCATTTATCTTTAATCAGTTCAAAGCTATTTCGACAATGAATCATCAAAGGTCCGATCGAAGAAGGAATTTTCTGGTGAGTGCTGCGGCTGAACCGACATCACAACTCTACTATCGAAAGCATCAACCAAGACATGATCATTCGTCTGGAAGTGGAAATATTTTGCAACTCATCAGCAGGCCGATTATTGAAGGCTTAGAGCAACCCGACAAGACAACAAATTCCGATATATTACATGGAGAAGATAGGGCTATGTCTTTTCATATCGGGCTGACATAGTTTCAATAATCAGGTAGCTGGTAGTTTAACAGGTAAGATTTGTAAAGTCACTTAGGTATCACAAGTTACATTCGTATCTCTTGTGGAACAGTGTTTGTAGGTATGCTTACCTTTGTGGAGATTAATTGATAACAAAACGAGCATATCGATGTCATAGCCTAACTAGAAAACCATGTACGTAGATTTACAAAGTTTCAGACTTTCTGTTTCTCTTCGATTATAAAATCATGCAACGAAATGTTACAAATGTCATCCCCAGATAACCTTAACCATGTTCCTGACTTATTCTTATGGGAGGATGTAATTCTATGTCTTTTCAAAATCCTTCCATCCGTCTGTACCTGAGAAATTCAGTAAATCAGCCGACTTTCGGACTTTTAACCAGAATCGTCGGCATCTTTACAATTGAAATGATTCTTAGGTGTTTTTGAACAAAGGCATTTTATTAAAATTTTTGTTGGACAGGTTTGATTCACCCTGAATTCTTAAATAGAGAGAAAAAAAATATTTTCTTCACTCTAGAAAGACATGAAACTGACCAAGCTGTAGGTGAGTGAGTAGTTTTTGATTACTTCATTCCATGAAATGTGATGAGCCTTGTTGCTGCAGGAAACACAACATACTAGCAGGAATCCTCAAATAAATTTTCTATCTTGTACAATATCTGTTGATACTTAAGTATTTGATGATACCTACGAAGTACAAAATTTCTGAAAAGACACTGGGAATACCAGCAGAGTCATCTCAAAATTTTCTCTCAGGAACAAAACTAAAAATTGTGGAAGTTTCCTAAGAATGCTCTGAAGACAAATTTACGTATTATTAATAGATGAAGTGTAGCCTGCTACATATCATGTCGTATTCCTCTTCAAATATACATGCAGGTGAGTAGATTTTGAAATTTTGAGCGCACAATTTGCTTAAGAAAGAAGCGAGCACTACCATGATTTCCACTTACGATTACCACTTCCTCATAAATTTTTATAAGTTGATGCTTTTGAAAGTTGAGTTGTGATGTCGGTTCAGCCGCAGCACTCACCAGAAAATTCCTTCTTCGATCGGACCTTTGATGATTCATTGTCGAAATAGCTTTGAACTGATTAAAGATAAATGACACCGCACGAGTGTCATTTAGTGATGAATCAGAGATCAAAGTATAAATTAGAAGCTGCTAGAGCAGTAATTTTATCAGGCAAGAGTGACCGTCTAAATGCAAAATCCACTTATGACAGATCTCAGAAACTTTGCATCACCGCAAGGAGACATTAACAGAATATCTATACACCAAATTATTTACGCAACTAGGTGAATTTCTTTGGTAAATTATTGCGCTTAAGAGAAAGTCCTGACTGTAGAAAACAAGAAATAATACCTGTACCGATAGCATAACTGTGTATAAGCACTACAGTGGTCACTTATAAAGAACAGACACGAACAAACACTTATGACAAACATTGAACAAGAGAGCAGAACTGGATTAAGTAACTGTAGTCTCTGATTTAATTCTACACTGCGAATTTGAAGAGCCATAAGACTCACATCAGATGTGTAAGTAATCACTTGGTTTGGGCCAAAGAAACCTCGAACTACATGAGATCATATCGATAAAGCTTAAGAGGTCAAAAGGCTATAATACTAAATAAATCGTGAACTTCTAACTCTTGAATGAATTCAGGACCACTTACTTAAGATAAAAAAACTGCAAAACATTTGATTTGAGGCGAAAGTGAAAAGAGAATGGTTAAAAAAAAGGGAAAGAAGAAAGTCTGGGTTTGGACATTGGACTTGTAAAACTGATTTTCAGAATGCACCTTAAAATGAGCCGATAGGCCGTGGCTCCAGGTTGTAAAATACGATGAATATTATTGCCAAATGCTTGGTTGAAGTCGAAAATGGATTTAAATTAATTAAAATTAAGAGATTTCGAGTTGTTTGGATCATTTGTGTTATCAATCTGCGTTTGTTTACACGACCCACATACGGCAGGGGCACGCAGAGGATCGATAATGGAAATCGTTCAAAAGAGAGATAATATTCTCCGCGCGCAGAAAAATCGATATATCGAAAAAGTGGCGCGCGGAATTATTTTCTGGTGCAGCGCCGGAAAAAACAGTCGGCGAGCAGGAATCGATATATCGAAAATTCTGCGCGCGGAACAGATTTCGGAGCGCCGCGCCGGCGGCGAGCAGGAATCGATATATCGAAAATTCCGCGCGCGGAACAGATTTGGAGCGCCGCGCCGGAAAAAATAGTTTTGACACAAACGGCGCAAATATATCGAAAACCGGCAGGGAATCCGGAAATTCAGAGATTTTCATCGAAAACGGGTTTTTTCTTTCCGCGCGCCAGAAAAAATTCCGCGCGCGCAAGAAAAGGGTTTTGACACTAACGGCGTTCCATACCTTTTCCCTCAATATCGTTCGTTTGGGTGCACTCGTTTCGGCCTCCATGGCCAGCCAAGGCCGGCTGCCAGTCAGCTGATAATCGAGTTGTCTTAACTCTGGGTATAAAGGGACTCTACGGAGCCAGAGTTGCTAAAAGAAATTTCATCGAGTGAAATTTCTTGAAATTTCACAAGAAATTTCATGAAATTTCTGTCCTTCCCATGAAATTTCTCAAATTTCATGAAATTTCTTTTCTCCCCATGAAATTTCCCCATGAAATTTCTTGGAATTTCCTAATGAAATTTCTTTTTATAATCTTTCATGAAATTTCTTAACTCTGTTCGGAGCTCAGGAGTGAATCTCTGCCGAACACTCGACTCCCCATTTTCTACCTGAACGCATTCACATGGCAACGTTGCAGAGCCGCTGGAAAGTACAAAACGCGATACATTGGAGTAAACGGGAGTGAACCTTCTGTTGGTGAAGCCGAGAGTACCTTTATAGACAGGAATATGGCCATTCGTATCTTTTTACTACAGGAAAACTGTTCCGCTTTTTGATTGGTCAACGAGTTTTTAGGCTTCATGATGCTCTTAGGGCCGTAAATAAACAAATAAGATGGCGGCTCACCGTAACATCGATGAGAAGCTGAATTTGAAAAAAATTTCAATTATGCGGCAGTAACAATTTAAACGAGCATATCTACGAATTAGAGTACTATAGAGTACCTATATAGCGAGAGTATGGACAGATCGCTTCATGGAGGGCTTAGGGCCCAAAAGTGCAGCCACCCTTCTAACCAACTTCTAACGCACAAAATTTCACTGCCAGTCTGTAGATTCCAATTCTAACGAAGATGGCTGAGAAAGTACATAAATGAGCGTTCTTCCACAAAAATGAGTAAATTTATGCAAAAACTAAGTCAAATACGTGCTTGATAAACGATGGTTCGTAACAGTTGTATTAATAAATCGCTCTGGATAATTGAAATTCATAGGTTGGCTACATTTCTGGGCCCTAACTTTATTCGCGGAGGCATCGGTGAAGGCCTGATGGATTTTCGGAGTTTCACATCTGTCTATACTCTCGCTATACAGGTACTCTACTCTACTACGAATAGCACACGAAAAACACATGAAAACATTGTTAAGGTTTATCTACAGCTGCGTGAAGTAAGAAATTTCTCCGCGCAGGGGGCGGCACCGCTGTGTTTTAGATTCCGTACAGCTCCTCGTGAGTCCTTGAGCTTTTATAAAAGTTGAAGGAATTTCTGTTTAAATCGAAGAGTTATAAGTTCTAGCCATAACATTCTTCTTCCTATTGACCCTAAAAACAACGTGAAAAGTCATTTCTGAAGCTCTGCAATTTGATCCCAGAAAAAAGTAGGGTTAAGCATGATGACCTTTATGCAACCAATCGCGCTTGATCGCTCTCAGCAGTTGGCAGATATCTCTCTCCCACCGTGAGCTGTCTCTCTCGCACTTACAGATATCCCGCGTAAGAGAAACTGGGATCAATTTACAGCTTTTATTATTAGACTTTCAAAGCTCGCGTTTGTTTCTAAGGATTCCAGACGTATGCTGCTAGAACTTATGAGTCTTAGAATTTAAGATACCTATTGTGATATTTAAATAATCACTGATTTCGGAGTCGTATTTTAGCAGCGCGACGTGGTGGATTTTTTCGGAACTACAGCTGAAGATTAACCTTAAATTGCCTTTCACCTTTATCACAGGAGGATGTAAGATGTGCATAACCTCAATCTTGCTTGCTGATAACGGCCATCTTGTTTGTTTCTTTACGGCCCTAAGAGCATCGTGTCAGCCTATTCGCTCGCGACCAATGAAAAACCGGAACAGAGATGGCCATACTCTGTCTATAAAGGTACTCTAGTGAAGCCTATATATTCTGTGGTTAGGCCATGACTCTACTCTACAGTACCTGTATTGAGAGAGTATGGCCACTGGGTTTACCACCTCTGATTGGCTCAGCCATCTTAGGCTGGATGGAGCCTTTACGACCCAAAAATGGCGGAGGCCCTAAATTAATGTAATGCAAAACGACTCAAAATGTAGTTTTCTTTGCTTATCGTAACGAGAAATTTACTCAAATGCACTATTGCGACATCTTTACATATTTTTAAGGCTAATCGTGTGCAATTTTTGAGAAAAATTATCTTAGATGTAGTAAAGTTGGCAGCAAGTGCGGTTGGTGATAACCGTCAAAAGTTGGCAATGACCCCCCTCCCATCTAGAGTCCCTTTATACCTAGAGTTAAGACAACTCACTTTTGGTTGGGCCAGGGTTGGGCTGAAAGTGGCCTAAAAAAAAATCCAATTCTGATTGGTTCTCGCTCATGGAGGCCGAAACGAGTGCACCAAGATGGCGGTACCTCGAATGTCAACAAGAATAATGAAAATATTACCTAATTGTGGTTTATCAAGAGTAAATTGTTATGTCATCGGTCCACAATGAAAATAGATGAAGAAATTATTCACAACAAACCAATCTCATTTTCTTTTTAATTGATCAATTTGTTGATGTTGTTGTTTTTGTGTGACAGACATCGCAGGATTCCTGATCCTTATCCCTCAATATCGTTTGTTTGGGTGCATTCGTTTCGGCCTCCATGGCCAACTAGAGTACCTGTATAGCGAGAGTATGGACAGATGTGAAACTCCGAAAATCCATCAGGCCTTCACCGATGCTTCTGCGAATAAAGTTAGGGCCCAGAAATGCAGCCAACCTATGAATTTCAATTATCCAGAACGATTTACTAATACTATTATTACGAACCGTCGTTTATTAAGCACGTGTTTGACTCAGTTTTTGCATAAATTTACTCAATTTCGCGGAAGAACGCTCATTTCTGTACATTCTTTGCCATCATGGTTAGGATTGGAATCTGCAGACTGGCAGTGAAATTTTGTGTGTTAAAAGTTGGTTAGAAGGGTGGCTGCACTTTTGGGCCCTAAGCCCTCCATGAAGCGATCTGTCCATACTCTCGCTATACAGGTACTCTATGGCCAACCAAGGCCGGCTGCCAGTCAGCTGATAATCGAGATGTCTTAACTCTGGGTATAAACGGACTCTACTCCCATCCACAAAAACCAAAACAAAGCACCGGCATTTTTGGGTCCTAAGCCTCTCCATGGGGCCCAGTGGCCATACTCTCTCATAGGTACTCTATTCCATCCACAACTAGAGTACGTATGTAGGGATCAGAGACAAGAGACCCTCCGCTGGCCTCCTATAGAGTACCTGTATAGCGAGAGTATGGACAGATCGCTTCATGGAGGGCTTAGGGCCCAAAAGTGCAGCCACCCTTCTAACCAACTTCTAACGCACAAAATTTCACTGCCAGTCTGCAGATTCCAATTCTAACCATGATGGCAAAGAATGTACAGAAATGAGCGTTCTTCCGCGAAATTGAGTAAATTTATGCAAAAACTGAGTCAAACACGTGCTTAATAAACGACGGTTCGTAACAATAGTATTAGTAAATCGTTCTGGATAATTGAAATTCATAGGTTGGCTGCATTTCTGGGCCCTAACTTTATTCGCAGAAGCATCGGTGAAGGCCTGATGGATTTTCGGAGTTTCACATCTGTCCATACTCTCGCTATACAGGTACTCTAGCCTCCTAGCGACAGGTGGAAGCTTTTACTTTCGGGGTTTCAACAATTCCTTATGGACAATTATGAGCGAGCAACAGTCATCACCCTATTTTCGGCTGTTGACTTACCTACATGGTCGATGATGAGCTTCGGATGACGTCATAAGCCAAACAACTTTCCCAAACGTCGGCCATTTTCGGCTTGTTTGCAAGACGAAACTGCCAACACGTTGTTGAACCGTTGCCTACGAGAATGGAGAGGCCGTAACTAGTCAGTTCTGTGACGTCAAGCTAGTAGATATTTACCGAAAACAACAAGCATCTCCGGGTCATCAGTGCATCGATGAGTGAGGCAGTCGCTGCGTGGACCAATCAGAGTGACTCTCGATCGGCCGAAGTTGCGCGAGCGGCCCGTTTGAATCTGAGTGGAGTAACGATTTTCGGTATAACGCATTCATTTCCTTGATATTTAGACAATGTCACAAATGAACTAGTTAGTTTTCTAAAGTGAAATTTCATCTTCTTTCTAAACGGTTCTTATGAAATTTTGCATCAGATCAACCCTGAAAGAGATATCGGCGAGAAGTCATCGCGCGGCAAGCGTTCTCCCATAAGAACGCGTGTTAAACCGTAGAGTCCCTTTATACCCAGAGTTACGACAACTCGATTATCAGCTGACTGACAGCCGGCCTTGGCTGGCCATGGAGGCCGAAACGAGTGCACCCAAACGAACGATATTGAGGGATAAGGATCAGGAATCCTGCGATGTCTGTCACACAAAAACAACAACATCAACAAATTGATCAATTAAAAAGAAAATGAGACTGGTTTGTGAATAATTTCTTGATCTATTTTCATTTTGGACCGATGGAAATAACAATTTACTCTTGATAAACCACAATTAGGTAATATTTTCATTATTCTTGTTCACATTCAAGGTACCGCCATCTTGGTGCACTCGTTTCGGCCTCCATGAGCGAGAACCAATCAGAATTGGATTTTTTTTTAGGCCACTTTCAGCCCAACCCTGGCCCAACCAAAAGTGAGTTGTCGTAACTCTGGGTTTAAAGGGACTCTATTAAACCGCGGCCGAGTTTCATCTACTAGTGTGACGTCACAGAATCGTAATTACGGCCAGAGATGGAAAGTGAAATTTCACGTTTTGAAATTTCATGAAATTTCACAAGGCCCGAATAAATTTCAAAAAAATTGAAATTTGTTGATTTTTCAAAGAAATATTGTTACTAAGCCTCGGAAACGGTTCAGATGATCCTCCTGCTGATGCAGCAGAATATGGCCCACTAATGAGATGCTACACCCAAAGGAGGGGGCACAAGGGGGGTTTTAGAGAAAGTTGTAGTGTTTCTGAGTTACTATGAAACGACTGAAAGGCAGTAGGTAAATGTAGTCGCATATTGCTGCTACTTTTAAGAAGGTTCCTGAAACAATACCTTTATAAATCAAAATCACCTTGGGTATTTATGATTTAATTTTAATGAAGCTTTGAATTTTGCGACTTTGCTCGAAAAGGTAAGAAGACAAAACTGAAAATCCTGTAGATTTTCTTGAGAACTTTCATTTTTTTCTAGAAGATGCTCAAAAAACGAAAAGAGTAAAAAGTGCAATATTAATTAGTGTTTACCAAGCATCCAAGGGTGCAGTCGCGTAGTATCCAAGAGGATAGAGAATCCATAACAACCCAAAAAAAAATGTTTTTACAAATAAAATTAAAGTTACTTACGTTTGGAATTACTTGATAAAATTCAAGATGATTGAAAACAATCCATTTTTGAAACTGAGATTTCCGACTCTAAAATATATATGTTGGCAGTTTGGCACTGCTGAGAATAATCTTTATAGTATAATTGTTAAATATGTAGGACATTAAGTTGGTTCAGAAATATACCACTAAAAGTGCCGTTTTTTAGCATTACAATTTTTAGCATCAATTTCTCCAACGTTTCTCAAATAAAAGTCCCCCCCCCCCTCATAAAAAAACTAGTATTTTCATGCCGATGCGTGGAGGAAATTGTTCTTGTGGTGGAGCGGAGGCACTCAAGTGTCAATGATGCATTACTTACGAAAATTAAGGACCCATGACTTACATAAGTGACATCTGACATGACACCGAAATCTTCGTGATAAAAAACTGAGCTGCTGGAAGAGTGGGTGGTGAGGTTAGGTTAGGTCAGGGGGAGCTGAAAAATCTCAATATCGAGAATCACCGTTTCTAGGCGTTTCTTGGCCTCTTGAATGTATCCTCAAAAGTTTCAATAAATTTCATGAAATTTCGTGAAATTTCATGAAATTTCACTCGAATAAATTTCATGAAATTTTCCATCTCTGGTTACGGCCTCTCCATTCTCGTAGGCAACGGTTGAACATCAACCATGTAGGTAAGTCAACAGTAGAATGCTGAAGTCCCGAAAGTAAAAGCTTCCACCATGGCCAAGTTACTAGTGGAGGGTCTCTTGTCTCTGGTAAGGCCTCGATAGACGATCAAATTCCCGAACCAATTCCGATCAAAGTAGCATCAAAGTGTCGGGAGTCACCAGTCTGAAATTCATTAATTTGCTTCATTTTAAAATGAAAACTTGACAGAAATGTTTCCTATGGCAGGAAATGATGAATGGTGGCACTCCGGTCTGTTCTTACTTTGATCAAAAAAGTGCGGCCCGTCAAAATTTGATGGTAGATGGTGACCACCAGTCATCCTTTGATCGGAATTGGTTCGGAATTTGATCGTCTATCGAGGCCTGTAGGGATAGCACCGACAGATCTGTAACTCCGAAAGTCCATCAGGCATCAGACCTTCACCGATGCCTCCGCGAATAAAGTTATGGCCCAAAAGCGCAGCCAACCTATGAATTTCAATTATCCAGAACGATTTACTAATACTGTTGTTACAAACCGTCCTTTATCAAGCACGTGTTTGACTCAGTTTTTGCATAAATTTAGTCAATTTCGCGGAAGAACGCTCATTTCTGTACATTCTTGGCCATCTTGGTTAGAATTGGAATCTGCAGACTGGCAGTGAAATTTTGTGCGTTAGAAGTTGGTTAGAAGGGTGGCTGCACTTTTGGGCCCCAAGCCCTCCATGAAACCGATCTGTCGGTGTCGGTACTCTCCCTGACCTCTACCCACAACACACTCCACACGTAATCACCACCTGTTGCTCTCTCGTTATTTAATTGCTTTAATTGCAATACCACTGTGGAAGAATATTCTCTTCATCTGCTTGTCTATGTTGCGTCCGAAAAATGAATTTTCCCATGGCCTTTTATGACAAGTCACCGAAGTATAGCAAAAATCAGTTGGGATCGTTGCATTATGGCACTGCTGGATTTCGAACGAGGTAAGTCAAATGAATTATATCTGTTAAAGAAAGTCCTCTCCAGCACTCAACACAATATGAATTGGAGGGCATGAATTGCGAGCTAGGTCATTCCTGAATGGGACTGGCCTGTAAGAGCCACTTGAATGGGGATAAAAACTAATCATCAATGGCGCTACTGGAAGAATCGAATGTTCTGCTGAGATTCTGTCCGGAGCTCCAGAAGTTGAGTTACTAAAATCCTAATAAATTTTCATCATTAAGTATCCTTTGCCAAGTCTGGAGCATCCATGTTCCCTCTCTACAGACAATTTGATGACATCTGTGGCTACCTGAGCTTGTTGGCTACCAATTTTTCTGGTGTAAGGGCCCTCATTCCTGGTGGACTGGCACAGATGAATGAATTTAACTTGCATGTATCCCTCAAGGGGTAATCGTTTACCTCAGGAGGCCACGTTCTCACCACGTTTCCTTCAGAAACTTGTAGTATGCATACGAGAGCACACAAAAAGTGCAAAATAACTGGGTGCGATCAATTTTAAACTAAGTTTTTGAGCAATAACAGTTACATGATTCCCTGTATCATATTGCATTTCGTCCCTGTCCGCCATTACCGTTGACGGAGCCACGCTGTATGACCAACCGTGCTATTTTTTCCTGAAACAAGAGACACCCATTTCAGGCACAACGGGTGGAAACACATTCCCCTTTCCACTGGAAATGGAATCAGCAGCTTTCCAAAGGACTGGAATTTTCACTGATTTTCCATTTGTGTATACTGTTAGTACTATCATGGATGGTGATTAGTAGAGTCCCTTTGCACCCAGAGTTAAGACAACTCGATTATCAGCTGACTAGCAGCTGGCCTTGGCTGGCCATGGAGGCACAAACGAATGCACCCAAACGAATAATATTAAGGGATAAGGATAAGGAATCCTGCGATGTCTGTCATCCAAAAAAAACAATATCAACAAAATTGATCAATTAAAAAGAAAATGAGAATGGTTTGTGAATAATTTCTTAATCTATTTTCATTTTGGATCAATGGAAATATCAATTCACTCTTGATAAACCACAATTAGGTAATATCTTCATTAGTTTTGTTTACATTCGAGTCACTGCCATCTTGGTGCACTTGTTTGTGACTCCATGAGCGAGAATTAATCAAAATTGGATTTTTTTTTAGGCCACTTTCAGCCCAACCAAAAGTGAGTTGTCGTAACTCTAGGTATAAAGGGACTCTCTCTAGTGATCAGTTTGGCAAGTGTGAAAATTGTTCACCGACGACAGAAGAAATTTATGGTATTGTTACAAATCGCAGTTGGCTTATAAAATTTTTAGAGAGACACCGTGTCATTCCCCGCTTTTCCAAGTGTGGTAGATGCGGAAGCTTGTTAAATGTGAATTGTAACGGGAAGAAACTAGTATTCTGGTGTAGGAAAAAGGTGACCGTTAAGAAGAAAAAAGTGCTGTAATTACAAAGCTAGCATATTTAAGAATACGCACTTTGAAAATGGTAATTGGACTATTTAGAAAGTTTTAATTGCTGCCTGGCACTGGCTTACACGTGATCCTCTGCAGCAAAATTTTATTTGCAAAGGAATTAAAGCTAGCAAAAGAACAGTTGTAGATTGGGCCAGTTTCAAAAGAGGAGTTTTCTTAGATTGGTGTGAATGAAATAGCTGAAAAGATTTGAGCGTGCGGTAAAGAGCGCGAGAATTCTTGCGTGGGAAACGGAATTTGATTTGAACTCGTCTTCTTGATTTTTGCACATTTCTTGTTCTAAACTCATTTTAAATGCCCAAAACGAACAAATCAATACAGTTGGGACGGTGAATTTTTATAGTAAATCTACTTTGACTTGGTAAGACACAGGCATCTCAGATGAATTTTTCTGTTGCTCCTGGGGGCCGCATCGGCTCTAACTGACCCTTACAGTCCAAGATGATCTTTAACCGGAGAGTGGGGTTATTTGGTCCGTGGGGTTCAATTGGTCTCGTGGGATATTTTCCCGCCTAATTTGGATTTTTTAGTTTTGCCGGCATAGGAAGTTGGCAATACTTGTATTCTACTAAAAAAAATGTGAAGTGACGTCATCGGCATTCTTTGTTTTTGTTTTGGAACCTTATAGAACGTCGCTGTCCCAGAGCCAACCCGCAGACGGAACAGGGAGCTCGGGAAACGAGCGGGATGGTACTATCGCCGAATTTAGTTTCACGCTTAGGCCGCTCCAAATCAAATGTAAACTGTGCGACGAGGCGCAGCGCGGCGTGGCGCGTTTCGGAGATATCGGGTGCTGACTGGACCTATCTCATCTCATGCCAACGAGGAAAACGGAGGCACATGAACAATTGACAAATCTGCTACTTTTTCAAGAAAATATCCCTCAGACAAGCATCTATAGGTGCAAACCCATAATTGACAGCGCAACACCGCGGTCACTCGAAAATAGAGCTAAAATTTCATGAGGTGCAACTGATTTTTTTCTTCTAGACACCGCCGTGCCGGCAGGTTACATGGAGTTCTTTGGGACAAAGGCGTATGCGCGCATCCGCCCTTTTTCCAGAGAATCCAGTTTCAGAAAATATACATAGTATATTAAAAAGTCGTGCCCCCCCCCCCCCCCACCCTTTTTACACAACGATCCACGTTATCTTGTAGGGATCATAGGGGAATGTAGTCACAATGTTCCGTTTTTGCAAGTATCCTCTCAAAGACTTGTTCTTTCAAACTAATTAAATTTCGTGCGAAGATATTGGCTAGTACCAACGCTATGCACTTCTGAACTTTCAAATGCGATTTCCGCGGAACTACCTTTTTGAACACACATCCTTGTTCCAAAGGACTTCTTAATTCAGGATATACTTCTTCGCGCAGGAAGTTTGAAATTGACGCAAAACTGGTCCGCTGTTGAATATGAAAGATTACACAAGTATACACCGAAAAAAAAATGAATGCTTCATTAGCGAATTCTCGTGTAATATTCAGCCCTGGGTCCAAGTATGACCTCGGTTTGTCCCTGTCTCTGCCATTTTCCAGGCAAATTGGGATTATTTAAAAATGAATTTTCCAAGGAAAATTTGATTTTCTGGAAATTGATGCATGATCGAGATAAACCGAAGTAATTCTTGAATTTAGGGGCCAAGGATACATAGACACTAGCCAGACATGCATTGCATGCCGCATGTCCAAAAAACATGTCTCCCTTTTTCTGATGAGAGTTTTCCGGTCAAAATGGCATTTTCCACCCGCGAATCATATATAAAACTGGTCCGTTGTTTTGAGTCCGGAAGGACAAAAAATCATTTTATTCAGATAGCTATAATTGAGCTACTATATCTTATTTTTTGCTTCTGACCCCGAATCGACCTTTGTATTTTCCACAACCCACTAATTTTCCAAAAGATCGAGTTTGCAACAAAAAAACCCTTATTCAGATGCCAAAAATACGCATTTGTATAAACCTTCGGATTTCCAAAATATTGGTCAGAAGTATGTATAAAAAAAACACGGCCATTCTCTGATCTAGCAGCAAACATATAGTTAGTGGAAGGTCCTCCATTAAGGACCTAGATAAAATAATTTTTCCGTTCTTTCGGACGAAAAACAAAATGATGCGTTTCACTTGGGGCTTTACAAGCGCATTATGTCATTTGACTGGAGAAAAATTGTTATTAGAAAAAGTGAGAGACATTCGTTGGACGTGCAATAACCTGTATCCTTTTGTATTACTCGATCCAAAAATTACCTTATTCATTTCTATCGGACACCAGTTCCCTCGTAAAATTAAACGTTCCTCGCGTGGACGGACTGGCTCACATCTAAGAGCGTGGACCCTTGGCCGGTTAAGGGGGTGTCGTATGATATTTCCCGGGGGGATGCACCCCCAGGGAAAAATTTTTAAAATTGAGCGTGTTAAAGTAACCGATGGACTTGTGAAACGAAAAAAAAGAGAACAAATCACAGCTACCAGACGCATCCAAGCTCCGTTATTTCTAGAGATTCTGAGGCAGATCTGGCCACCTAAAATAGTGCTTTTAAACACTAAAAGTCTGAAAATGATGAACCCAAAAAACATGACAGCTGGAAAGATCTTTTTAGCTTCCTCGATTGGAAAATGAAACATGCAATCTAGTTAGTACAAGGTGAAATTTTGAAGGAGAGAGAGAGGGAAAAAGAGTGTTGAGTCTAGCAAAGGACAAGGTGTTTAGTAAGGCAAGTAAAAAAAAGAGATAGGAACAAATCAATTAAATGCAGATAGGAACAAATCAATTAAATGCATCAGGTTTATACGGCAGGAAGATCCATTCAGCAATAATTTTGTTGGAAATGAGAATATTTTCAGACGTGACCGAACAATTGAAGCCTAACTTTGTGAGATAGCATAACCAAATTTTATTGAAATTCACAGACTGAATGGCCTATTTTGGATCCAATGTTGAATACTGACTTTTTGCGAGGAAGATGCAGTCATTTTAATGATATTTTTATTAACACTTGAATGCTGAAGCCGGGTCTAATTGCGAGGCTTCCTAACAAAACCTGCCTCGCAGATTGGATGGGGCCGGTTCACGCGAGCTTTAGATGTTGGTCTGCAAATCATTCCAAAAAAGAATCGAGTATCAAATCAACACAGTCGAAGAAAGGAGGGACCTATTTGGGCCTCTTTTTTAGCTTTTCTCCCTGAATCTAAGAGACACCTCATTGGCAGCACATAGCGGAGCATTGCGTGTTCATGCCCCGGGCCATTGCGCCTTCAATTTTGCAGATGCAACACGGACATCCATCAAGCACGAATAGTCGTCTCTCTGCGCCGTGATCAACGCGAGTCCTTTCCCTTGCTCCATTTCCTTATTGTGTTTTTTTCGTTTGTCTCACTTGTAGTGGTGCTTTAAAGGCTACGTGAGCAACACAGTCGAAGGTAAGAAAAACGTAATCCGGCCTCGCTTTTTACCTTTTCTCGCGAATCTGACTATATAACAGCCTAGAGAAGAGCATATTGCGAATTCACGCCTCACGACTCACGCCATCGCGCTTTTAATTTTTCGCGATAGAGGATCACTTTCCGAGTCCAAAACACCGACGATTTTTGAAATCAAACAAGTACGGATAGAGAGAAAAGGGTTCAAAGATAAATATTACAACTCGCATATCTCGTGAACGGTTTGTCGTAAAGCGATGATCTTAGTCTCAAAATATAGAGGAAACCACCACCTTTCAGACAATGATGACAAAATTGGTCCATTTTGAAAATGTCATCCATTGCTGTCACGTTGCCGTAGTTCAAATTTTCAATTTTTAGCTGGGGCGATACCTTTATAGGTCACTCCTAGATTAAATCATTCGTCAAAAATGACAAGATCAGGATAAATGAGTAATATGCAATGGATACAGGGAAATCTAAGTTTTCGATCATAAAAAAATGTATGTTTACCTTCAACGGTTCGCTCGGTAGAAATAAGAGGAAAAAAGAGGAATTGCTAATAAAATCGTACCATTTGAGCTTTTTAAATTTAAGTCCATCCTACAGAAACGATTTGAAAAAGAGGCATGAATTTTTGTTGATGCAACGAGAGTCAGTTGAGGCTAGTCTTGTAACATTCATATGTCTCGATATTTTGTTCTTTTTTAATAATTTTCTTCGGGAATTAGCTATAATGGGGTATAAAAATGCACAACCTTGCAATTCGTGATTGGTTTGGGGGCATTTGGTGATCTTGGGACTCGGAACAAACCAGGTCCAAGTGTACCACATCCACTTTGAAAAATCATATCTCTCCTCCAACTTGTTTCCTCAGGATGAACTTGTGCTTGTTTTAAAGCTTAAACGGTCTACTTTCATCAAAAAATAGTTAGATTACTTTTTGTGCGATTCCTTCAACGTCGCAGCTAAAAAGGTGAAAAACTGAACATTTGAACTTCGGCAACGTGGCAACAATGGATGAAATTTCCAAAATGGACCAATTTTGTAATTATCGCCTGAAAGCTGGTGGTTTTCTCTACATTTTGAGACCAATATCATCTTTCTACGACAAAGCGTTAGCGAGATATTGCGAGTTTAATTTTTTTACTTTGACTCCCCTCCCCCTCCCTCCGTGATCGTCCGATTTCAAAATGCGTTAGTGTTTTAGACTCGGGAGGAGATCCTCTATCAACTTTGAAAATCTTTCGAAGATCAGGCCAAGGTTGAAACGGACAATTTGGAATGAGGTCCTTTCTTCCTTGCTCTAGTCACAAGAGCAAGAGGCAAGTGAGAATGGGAATCGATGCGCGATACGTCATTACGAATCTTTGTTTACATTCCAACGAGCCAAAAACGTGAATTCTCACGCACGGTGCCCCTGAACTCACTTTAAATGCGACTTTGTTGTACATCAAAAATTCAAGTTGGAGGTTGTAGTGGGGTACTCCCTGATGGGTTTTTGGGCAATTTCGAAATAGATTGTCGGAGCTCCTCGAAAAATAATCGCATTTTTGTGGTTTTTTAGGGGTAAAATAGCAAAATTGGCCTCCGGGCGACAAATTAAACCCCCTCTCCCTCATCCTTGCCTTGACCGATCTGAATTTTTAGTATGTTTTTACCTGGTATAAGATGGGACTTTTCTGAAATTTTCATGCCCATACAAATTTTTTTGCTCCCGCGGCAGCGTTGCCAAGTTGCGGACTCCAAAATATCGAATTTGATGATAAAATGAAGGTTTCGAGGTGTGATTTCCTCCAAAATTTCACGAAAAATGTGCAATCTGAGAGTTTTCGATAAGAAAAGGCATATTTGAACAATTTAGAGTTGCAGTGTTGCCAGCTTTTGATTTAAAATTCGTCAAAATGACCCAAATCGCGTTGCAACCTCGAGCGCTGGATTTTTATTTCGTTCAGAATTGGTTATTACGGTTCTTCTGTACTCTATGCATTTAGGTACCATGAAAATTATGCCATTACTTACTTGATGGGTGCAGCTAACTCAAAAAGAGAGGCCGGATAAAGCGATGATTCGGGGGAAAACGAGCGGTTCGGGTTGACAGAAAGTTCTTAAATCTACTTCATCACCAGAAAGTAAAATTTGAGAACTTTCTCCCACCCCCCAAACCTTATCCCTGTTGCAGTCAATCCTTTGAACATCTGATCTGAAATTTTGCCCCCGAATTTTTACCAAAAACATGATGTGTTTTTGCACAAAAACTTGTTTTTTTTTTTTTCATGTTTTTGGTAAAAATTCGGGGGCAAAATTTCAGATCAGATGTTCAAAGGATTGACTGCAACAGGGATAAGGTTTGGGGGGTGGGAGAAAGTTCTCAAATTTTACTTTCTGGTGATGAAGTAGATTTAAGAACTTTCTGTCAACCCGAACCGCTCGTTTTCCCCCGAATCATCGCTTTATCCGGCCTCTCTTTTTGAGTTAGCTGCACCCATCAAGTAAGTAATGGCATAATTTTCATGGTACCTAAATGCATAGAGTACAGAAGAACCGTAATAACCAATTCTGAACGAAATAAAAATCCAGCGCTCGAGGTTGCAACGCGATTTGGGTCATTTTGACGAATTTTAAATCAAAAGCTGGCAACACTGCAACTCTAAATTGTTCAAATATGCCTTTTCTTATCGAAAACTCTCAGATTGCACATTTTTCGTGAAATTTTGGAGGAAATCACACCTCGAAACCTTCATTTTATCATCAAATTCGATATTTTTGAGTCCGCAAATTGGCAACGCTGCCGCGGGGGGCAAAAAATTTTGTATGGGCATGAAAATTTCAGAAAAGTCACACCATATACCAGGTTAATACATACTAAAAGTTCAGATCGGTCACGGCAAGGATGAGAGAGAAAAGGTTCAACTTGCCGCCCCGTGCTCAGTGTGCTATTTTACCCTTAAAAAACCGCAAAAATTCGATTACTTTTCAAAAATCTCAAACACTCTACTTCGAAATTGGCCAAAACCCCATCAGGCAGTACCCTACTACAACTTACAATTTGAATTTTTGATTTTGAATGGAAATCACACTCCGAAACCTTCATTTTATCATTAAATTCGATATTTTGGAGTCCGCAACTTGGCAACGCTGCCGCGGGAGCAAAAAAATTTGTATGGGCATGAAAATTTCAGAAAAGTCCCATCTTATACCAGGTAAAAACATACTAAAAATTCAGATCGGTCAAGGCAAGGATGAGGGAGAGGGGGTTTAATTTGTCGCCCGGAGGCCAATTTTGCTATTTTACCCCTAAAAAACCACAAAAATGCGATTATTTTTCGAGGAGCTCCGACAACCTATTTCGAAATTGCCCAAAAACCCATCAGGGAGTACCCCACTACAACCTCCAACTTGAATTTTTGATGTACAACAAAGTCGCATTTAAAGTGAGTTCAGGGGCACCGTGCACGGTGAATGAGTGAAAATGTCTGTGTGTGTTTCATGTGCGTCTGTGTTTGTGACTACGCGCTCACAAAGGAACCAGTGCGTCTTCATGCGAGCGTTATCAGGCAACGCGCCGCGCCGCGCCGTCGCTAAATAGTCACCAGAGACTCTGCGTGAAACTAAATTCGGCGATAGTACGATGCAGGGCACTTCATGTAGGAGAAATCGGCCCTTTGGGACGCAGCGCCCGTTCGGGGAAGTTGGGGTCGGTGAACGTTTGAACTTATTAAGCTTCGGTAGTCCGGGGGCACCCGCGTGTCGAATTCCGAGCCGAAAGGACGAGCGGCGACGGTTTTCCGAAAAAGAAAAAAAAAAAAAACCATAAGGGCTGCAGCAAACTCCCGGAAGCCTTCCGGGTCGGACTGGGAAACCCAGCATGTCTCAAGGTCACGGCGGCGGCCCGTCAACACTTTCATTATTATTACATAAATAAAACTGTTAGGGTCGAAACCTTGTGAGCCTTCATTCTGAGGAACCACCGGGCCGATTCCCTTGTTTTTGTTGCAAACGGAAGCTGTTGATGTCCAGACGATACCAGAAATCTCGAAACTTTCAATTTCCTTCAATGTCCCGACATATTCTCTCACGAAGCAGCATGACTACAATCATGTGGAGGAAACATTGCTTTTTAGTTCTTTGAGTTTGAAACTTTGCAATAAATTCACTCGTCCACTAATGTAAAGTTCTAGAACTGTTCAATTCAGTAGGGTGAAAACAGGAATTTGAACGCAGTAAATTATCCAACAGCGTTGCACGATGGTGCAGAAAAATACGAATTAAATTACAGTGTTGTATGGTGATCAATATGGCAACGCTGTAAAATGAAAGTATTGCATGTTGCCCCTTCAATATGCGGGTTATGCAATGGTGTAATGTAGCCCCTTCAATATACTGGATATGCAATGGTGTATTCTTCAAGATGGCGGTTACAGCGTTGCCGGACGGTGCACGTAAATAAATGATTTAATTATTGGTGAAATTTTGCGACATCGAATTTTACAGTGTTGCCGGATGGTGCAAGAAATTAGTTAATTTTTCGATACAATATTGTCAGATTGTGCAAAAAATTCGGATTTTCGGACTTGTGAAAATTTTTGGTTTCGAAAAACCGTATCTTACAGTATGGGCCTGGTATCGGATACTGGAGATTAGGGTCTGATTCGGGAATTTCCATTCAGTTTGATGAATCAAAAAATTTTATTTTTTTTTTTTGTTGGATATTTACAGTTACAGTTTAAAACGTGCGCGTTCAGAAAACGTCCGCGTTTAGAAAACGCACGCGTTCGAGAAACGTGCGCGTTCGAGAAACGTGCGCGTTCGAGAAACGTGCGCGTTCGAGAAACGTGCGCGTTCGAGAAACGTGCGCGTTCGAGAAACGTGCGTGTTTAGAAAACGTGCGCGTTCCAAAAAAATGTGAGGGTTGTCAACCACAAACATCGATTCCTTCTCCTTCTCCGAGCTTTAAATCAACACTTATATCATCGACTTTCCGATTGTTATTTTTATGGGCCATCCTGATGAAACGGAACTTGCAGTCGGATGATAGGTACTTGGAATACAGGTACGGAGCGGTGCAAATAAGCGCTAGTAAACTCAAGATGACTAGAAGAACGTCCGTCAAGGTAGAGGGTGCGCATTTGATTTCCGGATAGACCGGGTACATTGTTATGTTTGCTTCGGATGAGTTTTCCGCCACCGTTGTGGAATTCACTCCAACGACGGTTACGATGATGATGATGAAAGTGATGAGAATTATTTGATCGATGATGATTTCTTCCTTGCGATACTGAGAGGAGAATGCATACTATTTATACGAAATCCTTACTATCGATTCAACTGTTGTGACTCGCGTCCACACCCGTGTTCACTAGTCGAGTAGCAGTAATTCGGTTTGTATATACGATGAAATGAGATTTTTGGTGCACAAATGTGTTAGAGCCCACTTACAAAAACCACTCATAAAACACCGATAAAACGCGGGTTTGCCGCGCAATTCATATTTGAGAGTTTTCAGAATCGCTTCTAACGTACGCATGCACTCATAGTCACACACATGGCTGCGCCTGCTGTGATGAATCGGGTCCACTCGTAAATATATTGACTCCACAAGTTGTTTGTTGAGCATTTTTTCCATCTCATAAGGTATTTGAAACAAACTCATGAACAAACAATCTTCAAAACTCAAAAACCTAATTGCACATTCGGATAATGGAAGGGTAGACTTTTTATTTTAGGTTATGTACAGGTCAGCGTATGCTACTACTTTTACAACTACTATATTTACTTTGATCTAAATTACAACTACACAGTTTGTACGAGTGTAACCGAATCTGGTGATTAAGATATACTACTATATTTACTTAGATCTATATTACGACTACACAGTTTGTCCGAGTGTAACCGAATCTGGTGATTAAGAAATACTACTATATTTACTTTGATCTAAAATATGACTACACACTTTGTCCGAGTGTAACCTAGTTTGGTGGTGAATGAAACTACTACTATACTTACTCTGAGGTAAATTATGACTTAGCAGTTTCTTTTAGCTCGGTATGAAAACTGTAGATTTGTCTCCGAGCGAAAGATCGTCGGTCTCGGTTTTGATGACAGAAAACCTCGAGCTTAAAATAGTATTCACTTGTTCACGCTGAAATCTTTTCAATGAACAGAATCTAGCAAACGTAAAGCCAGTACAGATTTTCTGTTGTGACAAACTCAGAAAACCCCGAGCTTAAAATAGTATCAGTTGTTCGCTCTAAAATTTTCTCAGTGAACAGAAGCTAGCATACGTAATGATAGTGTAGATTTTCTGTTGTGACAAACTCAGAAAACTTAGAGCTTAAAATAGTATCCAGTTGTTCGCTCTGAGATTTTCTCAGTGAACAGAATCTAGCAAACGTAAAGATAGTGTAGATTCCCTTTTCTGTCCGACTCGGAAGACTTTGAGCTTAAAATAGTATCTTTATCATGGCTGCTCAAGACCAAGCACAACAGATTGTCGAAACTTTCATCCAACGTGATATTTGTGATGAATTTTATAAACAAGGTGAAAAGCACGAACACGGTGCGGAACAAATAAAGAAGGAGGAGGGTATCAACGATGAAACGCACATTAAAAAGGAGCAGAACGCGCTCATACATTGTGATCTTTGTGATGAGTTTTATGCGGAGAGAGAGAATCATGAGCAATCTCCCGAACACATTGAAAAGATGTCCACCATGAAGGACACCTCATCACCTACCGATGACAACAATGATGAGAATCAAGAATATTGTGATACGTGCAAAGTATCATACGATAAAAGAAAAAAACATGAAGAATCTGCAAATCACATAAGAAATTTGTTTGAGACTAAAGTACCGATTGTTCAAGTTGAGACTGCATGTCAAAGCAGGTTGAAAACATTTTTCATCACGAACCTCCAACCGGAGATTCTCATCATCGATGACTACCTACGAACAGCGAAAGACCTCGTGATTGGAAAAATTAAAGAAGAACTCACAGGCGAGGCATTGAAGGTTAATATACTAGTTTACGCTGAGTACGAGAAAGCTGATGATAAAGACAAGAAAGGAATGCAGTTGAAAAAGTTTAAGACTAAAAACGAAGCTATTTTCGCGTCAACGGATCTGGACGAGTATTATGAAAAGTTCAGGACCAAGATAAATAAAGAGTCATTCGATTTTCACATGAACGGATCCGGGTGGGTGCTGAAGAAGATACAGGGTATAGAGCTACGTGTCAACCGCTATTATGCTTTACATCGAGGAGGAACGTACGGTAAGGTACCATTTCCAACGAAACATGTTGTTAACGTAAATAACGGTGAATCAGACGATTGTTTCCGGCACGCAATGTTGGGAAAGTTCTTCCCGAGGGTTGTGAAGGATGAACAACGTCCGGAAAAATATTTAGATCTGTTCAATCGTAACGATTTCTCGGACGTTCGATACCCCACGAGCGTAGATGACATTGTCAAATTTGAGAAAAGGAACAACGTATCGGTTTCGGTATTTGGGCTCCGTGAGAGTTTGGTGTCCAATAAGAAAAAGTATACAGTTTACCCAATTAAAGTTGCCGACCCGGAAAGAGAGGACCACACCGACCTACTATGCCTCTCAACCCAAACACCTTTAAGTTACCATTATTGTTGGATCAGGAACTTTGAACAACTTTTACGTAAACAGTTGTGAAACCATCACGGACAAATCTACATCTGCAAGAAATGCTTTACGCACAAGAACTCGATGGAGCAATTGAGTCAACACAAAGTTCTTTGCTCTTTAGTAAGCAAAAACGCACTCCTAGCTTCATTTCCCGATGAGCAATACCTCAAATTCGAAAGTCACCATATCATGAGGAAATAAAACATAATTACGTAATTTATATAGGCTTTGAAGCCTACTTAGAACAAATTCATGGTGACTCGGAGCATCCAGCGTCTGCGTATAGGCGACACATCTCAAATTCTTACGCTTACCTTCTCGTCACGGACGATCCTGAATTGGAAATGACGGAAACAAAACTGTACCGTGGCGAGGAGGCACATATCAAATTTCTGGACGACATAATCACTCTGGTAGGCAGAATCAGTAGGAGTTACAATGACAAAGAGGGTAAAATAATGATGACACGTGAAGATCGAGCCACATTTGAAGCGGAAAATAGGTGTGGACATTGCGAGGTGCATTTCTCACAACCAGGTATCGTAAAGGTAAGGGATCATGACCATCAAAAGAGAGCGGCAAGGTCCAATTATCGAAAAGCCCTTTGTTCAAATTGCAATCTTATTTTCCGACATGAAAAATGTGTTAGAGTCGTCCTGCACAAAGGTATTAAGTATGATTTCCACGAGGTAGTGGTGGCTCGGAACAAGTATCCTCATCGCGTCGAGATAATACCACACACGGAGGAAAATCACATCAGCATGACGGTCCATCTGGGTAACAGGTTTTCGATCAAGTTCATCGACTCGTTCCGCTTCCTCCCCGCTTCGTTGGATAAACTGGTTCAGACGATCCCGCGCGAATCTTTCGTTCGCACGAGGAAGCTCACTCGCACAGACAATGAGTTCGACATGGTTTGTCGGAAAGCTCTGTTCCCGTACGATTACGTTGACAATCCGGTCTAGCTGAACGAGACGCGTCCACCACCGCGAGAAGCTTTCTTCAACACCCTGACTCAAACGGACATCTCTGAAGAAGAATACCAACGGTTTCTCCAAGTGTCGCAAACTTTCAATTTCCGTAATCTCGGTGAGTATTCAGATTTCTACTTGCGACTCGACGTGTGCCTCCTCAGCGACGTGTTCGAGGAGTTCCGACTCTTTGGGATGAAAAACTATGGTTTGGACTGTGCCAACTACCTAACGCTACCCGGTTTCGCTTTCGACGCCTTCTTAAGAATAACTAAAGCAAAAATCCAACTCTTCAATGATATGGATATGGTATTCATGATTATGAGCTCGATCCGAGGCGGGATAACACAGGTGGTGAAACGGCACGCTCTCGCAAACAATCCTCTGATACCGGATCAGTTTGATCCTAAAATACCAGTGAACCATATACAATACTTAGATGTGACGGCACTATACGCCCATACCATGAGAAAGCATCTGCCCTACGACAATTACACTTGGGTCCCGGAAGGAGGAGAGTTGCTAACTCTGGCGAAAACAATTATTATCAACCATCCCGACGACGCTCCTTTCGGGTATATACTGGATGTAAATATTGAATATCCAGAACACCTACACAAGGACCTTCCGTTCTTGTGCAGGAACGAAATACCACCATCGGGAGCGGGGAAATCAACGAAACTATTGAGGACTCTAGCTAATAAATACAACTATGTTGTCCACTATGTAATGTTGAAAGAAGCGCTCGGTTAAGGATGAAAACTCCTGCGCGTCAACCGGGCAATCAAATTCCGTCAGGCTCCTTTCTTGGCACCCTTTATCGAGCTGAACGCCCGGTTGAGACGGGACGCTACGAATCCTTTCCACCAAACGCTCCTGAAACTATGCAGCAACGCTTGCTACGGAAAATTTATCGAGAACCCGTTGAAGCGAAAGAATATTAAATTGGGTACAAACAGCAGACAGATACTGAAAGCCATCTCACGGGTCGATTTCATAGATCGCACGATTTTCGCAGAAGAATTGGTACACACACGAGCTATACACTTAAGAAGAACAGAGGTCGTCATAGACAGGCCAATGATAGTTGGTTTTTCAATCTTAGATCTAAGTAAAGTGCACATGTATCAATTCCACTATAATCACATGCTGAAGAAGTACAATCCCGACCAAGTTCAACTTCTCTATATGGATACGGACTCGTTCATTTACGAGTTGATTACACCGAACGTCTACGATGATATGATGTCAGACCTACACATATACGACACTTCCAACTTCCCAGAAGGACATCAATGTCGGAGCGCGACGAACCGCAAAGTGATGGGTACTTTTAAAGACGAAACGGCGGGAAGACCCATTATCGAGTTCGTCGCGCTGCGACCGAAAATGTACGCCTATCGATTCAGCGACGGTGAAACAGAGAAAAGAGCAAAAGGGGTATCAACGGGAGCATTAAGGTCGCTAAACTTCAAAAACTTTCGGAGCGTATTGCAGGATCCTGAATCGAGGATGAGCGCCCCGATGCGCAGGATTGGGGCGCGGAGACAGAAACTATACTCATTTGAAAGTATAAAAAGAACTCTCTCCGGACTAGACGATAAACGTTGTATTTTAGAAGACGGTGTTAACACTGTTCCTTGGGGTCATCGTGACATCAACGATCTTTGCATGGTGGATGAAAGTTGCGGAGCCGAGACCTAGTTGAGAAAAATCCTCGCTGTTAAACGACCTCGTATAAATAGTACTAATAATTCTGCTGGAGAACCATCGGTTAAGAAATCTCGAATTGGAAAATAGTAAAAAGTGTAACTAACGGAACGAGAAGATGATGGCTTGTCTCGATGTACAAGGTTTTTGGAGCCAAGGAAAAATCATCGTCAAAGAGTTTGGTCTTGTAGATATGGAGTGTACTGAAACTGAACTCTATTTATTCAAACCTCCGTTCCCGAGCAGCAAGTTGAGCGCTAAAGATGTGACAAACAACTGGTTAACACGCAATCATCATCACTTGGAATGGGAAAGCGGGTTTCTCGAGTACCATGAATTCACTCCAATAATGAATCGCATCGGGAACCACTACGATGTACTATATGTTAAAGGTGAACAAAACCGAGATTTCATCAGTCGTTTCATGCCGGAAAAATGTATCGTTGTAAATTTGGACACTAAAGATTGCCCGTCCTTGCGACTATTGGCTCGTTGGTCGACAGCATATACGTGACCTTTAGTACATCCATTCTCCGCTATGTCGAACGCATTCCGATTGTGTATGTGGTTGTCGGAATCCTCTTATCGTGATTATTTCAAAACTGAAATCATGCAGGAGCAGCAGTAGATTATAGTGGCTGACGAACAAAGGAATCACCCCGAAAATAATATAGGAGTGGGAAATAAGTCAGATTGAACGAACCGAAATATAGCAGACGAAAAGTGACATCATCCGTGCTTAATATAGCAAACAAATTGTCGAATCAACCCGACTTAATATATAGCCTACGAAAAGTGGAATCATCCGCAGACGAAATATCGAACCGAAATATAGCAGTCGAAAATTGAAATCATCCGTGCTTAATATAGCAGACAACTTGTTTCACTCGAAATATATAGCACACGAAAATTGGAATCATCCGTACCTTGATATACAGCAGATAGAACTGACAATATGGACGTTTTCAACAATTCAGTCTTGATCGTCAACGCTAAAGAGCTGACTGTAAACGCCCGCTACAAGATGAACAAACTCATCAAAATGCCATCCAAGATTCGTTCGATCGACCGCTCCACCGGTTTCGTCTTCTTCGACGCTCTCTTCCTCTTCTCAGGTTTCGGTTTTTTCGCTGCCACCGTCTTGTTTAGTCCCATTCCGAGTTTGGCTTTTAGTTTCATAGCGTTCGTTACGGCGTATGCTGCCGCTCTTTCAGGCAACGATGAGTCGGACGCTTTCACACGTTCCCAAGCTCTGTCCGCAAGTATGAGATCGGCTTTGTTCCTCTCGGTGGTGTCTTTGGTCTTACTGTAAGCGATGTCGTGGGACTTGCAAGCTTCGTCGAGCGGATTTATACCCGGATCTCCGCGTTTCAATCGTTCTGCGAGGCGAGTGCACCTGTAGTCGCCCGGTAAGTGTAGTTCGAACGGTAGTGAATTTATCAACGAGTTTAACAGTCCACGTCCTCGATTGGTTTTGCTGCAAGTTGATAATCTTCTCGGTGACATACTCTGACGAAAATGTCCGTACTATTTATACGGAGAAGTAAAAAAATAACTGTCCGATAAAATAGGGAACGAATACGATGCGACTCGTCAAGCAAAAAAAGTCATTGCGAGTCCCGAACCTCGACAAACGGAAGAAGCAAAATGAAAACCGACGACGACGACACAGTGAACTGTTACCGGACAGTATCCGTTGCATTGTCGTCAGACCGTCCAACTGCGGTAAAACTAACGTGATGGTTTGCTTGCTACAACATCCGAACGGATTGAAGTTCCGCAACGTGTACTTGTACTCCAAGACACCGTTCCAACCCAAGTACGAAGAACTGCGTCAGATATTCGACGGAATCGACGGTCTCGGATACAACGTCTATTCGGACACGGTCGAGATTGTTCCACCAAACGATGCCGCATCGGACTCGGTCTTCATTTTCGATGATGTCGCCTGTGACAAACAAAATGCGATGCGGGATTATTTCAGTATGGGTAGGCACAGCTCGGTCGAAAGTTTCTACTTGTGTCAAACTTATTCTCGCATACCGAAACAATTGATTCGTGATAACGCTAACCTGCTCGTAGTGTTCAAACAGGATAATACAAACTTGCGACACATCTACGACGATCACGTCAACACAGATTTCACGTTCGAAGATTTCAGACACATCTGCTCGGTGTGCTGGCAGGACAAGTACGGGTTTTTAGTCATCGATAAAGATAGTAATAAGAACGAGGAAGGTACCGCAAAGGTTTCGATACTTGTGTTGTACAAGATGGTTAACTCATCGTTGTCGACGATCGCTCAGAAATACGGTAGTATCGATAAAATCCGTCAAGATATCAGACGGAAGTTAAATGCCATTCGCATCGGAGAGGCGGACGCTCAGGTGACGTTGAAGAAAGTTTTCAAACCGTTGACAGATCCGCTCGCAGCGTTGCAGAAAACTGTCTCGTCGTCAACACCCGCACTTGTTGCTGCTCCTCAGGAAAAGAAAACCAAGATAGAACCTTCAAAATCGGAAACGTAAGATGGAACAACGTTTGTCGATAGTTTATTAGCTTCGTTCGGATCACCGAAAAATATGAACAAAGATGATGATGTTAACGACTCAAACGAGGAGGAGGAGGAGGATGATGATGATGATGATGATGATGACGATGATGAATCGTTCCAAGACGCAACGGATAAAGAACAAACAACGGGTCGCACTGAAGACGACGTCGATTCTCGAGACACGATCACTGCCCCGAACGTACAGTTCTACTTGGACGATCTGGAAAAACATCCGAAACAATCCGATCCCGCGTATGGTGTGCGGAAAGCGATCAACGGAAACTTTCTTATCGGAAACCGAACCATTACTTTCGATTCGGACGGACGACTAATCTTGGACGGTGGCGATGTGGTGTTCGAACCGATACCCGGGTTCTTGGAGCTCCTTCTTAAGAAACATCCGCGTAATTACACAGCAGATGATCGTGCTAAAATCCAACGAGTAGTTACGCTCACCAATGCGCATCGGAGGGATCATCATCCACACGGTAGACCCAACTCGAACCGCAGTCAAAAATACCGCGATCTCATCAAACCTTTGTTCGCTACATCGACTCCGAGGTCAACGAGGAAGTCATCGCGTAAAAAATTGACGAAAGGCTCCGGTATCAAAATTCACCGTGCGAAACGGGAACTCGTCTATTGGGACGATCCGAACGAATTGGTCCAACGTCTCGTTCTACTTATAGCTTCGAAACAAGCTGGTCACACCGATCATGATCGTGCAATTCTGAGTATCGTCGAAGAGCTTAGCGAGGATTACATCCACTAAATATAGGTTTCGCACAAATATGAGTCACACCGACCGGTTTGGAAGATCGAAAGGGACTTACGTTCGCAACACGAAGCAAGGTCTCAAAGGTGACGGTTTCTTACTGGATCCCGACGGGAATTATCTCGTATCCAACAAACGGATCCGACAACTGCAAGATCCCGAAGAGGATACCGACGCTGTGAACAAACAATGGACAGACTCGAGGTGGACGGAAGCTATGAATTTAGCACAGCTTTGTATGGAGAAAATGGAAGAATACAAAAGTATTATGCAACGACTCGAGACGAAATTATCACGACTGGAAAATCGGATCAGTCAATTAGAGATTGTGAATCGAACGAAAGGAAAATAGTGTTGCGATGGGTCACACCGACGGTTTTGGCCGATCGAAATTACGCCGCGGGCCAAAAGATGACGGATTCTCACTGGAATCCGACGGAAATCATATCGTATCGAACAAACGGATTCGTCAAGTGCAAGATCCCGAAAGCGATGAGGATGCGGTGAACAAACAATGGTCCAAACGGAAGTGGAAGGAAGCTATGAAATTAGGTCAACACTGTCTGGAGCGTATCTTCCAACTTCACCAATCTTACAATCGTCTGGTTAAAATAGTAGCAACGAAACAGCATTTGAATCGAGAGAGCGGACGACGACGACGTTGACGGTAATTATCATGTCGGCAGTAAAACGTGGGATCGTCGAGGAGCTACATAAACCTGCACGACGAAACTATCCGCGTCGTAAAGTACGGATTCTCGGATTGTTCGATTTACGGCAAGCCGATCTCGTCGAGATGCAACCGTACGCCTCGGTCAACAAAGGATACAGATATCTCCTCACCGTCATCGACGCGTGCTCGAAAAAGGCGTGGGCCGAACCGCTCAAATAGAAAACGGGCACGGATGTCACTTATGCTCTGCAACGCGTTCTCAAAGCAGCCGGAAAGTCACCGAAACATTTACAAGTCGATATGGGCTCGGAATTCTACAACTCCAAATGTCAAGCATTGATGAAGCGTCACAAGATGAATATGTAAGTACAGCTCGTACTCGACAACCAAAGCCTCTATTGTGGAGCGATTCAACCGAACGCTCAAAACTAAGATGTGGAAAGAGTTTAGCGCGCAAGGATCGTTTAAGTGGGTAGATCTATTACCGAAACTCATCCGTGAATATAACGGGAGCGTTCATCGCACCATCGGGATGAAACCAATCGATGTCACTGAAAATGATGTACCGATGATCCTGCAAAAGCTTCGTGGACCGCCGCTGAGTAAAATTGAAAAGAGACGTCTGGCTAGACGAAAACTGAATGTCGGTGATCACGTCCGGATCTCGAGACTCGAAGCCATGTTCGAGAAAGGATACACACCGAATTGGAGCACGGAAATTTTCAAGTTTGTCAGCGTCAATCCGACCGTTCCGATCACGTACGATCTGAAGGACGCGCACGATACGATCATCAAAGGAAAATTCTACCGCGAAGAACTCCAACCCACCAACTATAAGGATACGTTCCTGGTGGAGAAAATTCTGCGTCGCAAGAAAAACCAGGCCTTTGTCAAATGGTTGGGTCTGGACGCGAGTCACAATAGTTGGATCGATAGTAAGGATTTCGTATAAATAGTATGCAACGCGAACTGTTTTAAACTGTAACAGTAAATATCCACAAAAAAAAAATTAAAAATTTTTGATTCATCAAACTGAACATTGCAATATCCAATCCCAGTCGCTCATCGCAAAACACAAGGTTCCCATTCGCATCTCCAAGCGCACACTACTGAAAATGGAAATTCCCGCATCAGACCCTAATCTCCAGTCTCCGATACCAGTCCCATACTGTAAGATACGGTCTTTCGAAGCCGAAAATTTTACAAGTCCGAAATCTCGAAAACAAAAAGTCGCATCAAAATTCGGTCCGTACAGTTTTCCGATCTTCGATAATGGAAAAGAATCGCATCCGTCCGCGGCGGATCGGACGAGGGTAATTTTTCAAAAATTTTTCAATTTCTCGAATCAGACCCTACTATCCAGTATCTGATACCACGCCCATACTGTGAAGTACGGTCTTGTGAAACTAATACATTTTACAAGTCCGAAAATCCGAATTTTCTGCACAATCTGGCAACATTGTATCGAAAAAGTAACCAATTTCTTGCACCATCTGGCAACGCTGTAAAATTCGATGTTGCAAGATTTCACCCATAAATAAATCATTTATTATGTGCACTGTCCGGCAACGTTGTAACCATTTTGAAGAATACACCATTGCATAACCTGCGTATTGAAGGGACTACATTACACCATTGCATAACCCGTATATTGAAGGGGTTACATGCAATACTTTCATTTTACAGCGTTGCCACATTGAACAATAATTACCATACAACACTGTAATTTAATTCATATTGTTCTGCACCATCGTGCAACGCTGTTGGATAATTTACTGCACTCAAATTCCTGTTTTCCCCCTACTCAATTCTAACACCTACAAATGACTTAACTCAGATTCAATGATTCATTCATCAAGGGGGGGGGGGGGGAATACAGCAAAAATGTCTCTGAATGGTCGATTTACTGTGAAGTTAAGAATTTTTAGTAATGTATTGTACCTCTACTGTAAGTTTTCTTCCAGTAGTAAATGTGCAGGCAATTTTTCAATCGGGATAATAATCTTGCAGTAAAAAACTGTAATATTGTTGTAAAACGAGGCGACCAGCAGGAATTGTATTCATACCAGGGGTGTACCGAAACAACTGAGACCAAGTGTGTCAATCGAAAACTATGATAGATATCGAAATGCGGTTTACGAGAGGTTGTAGTTCATACATTTCATACAATTAGCCATGAAAACTCTAAATTTGAACCTATTCGGTTGAAAATTCACCGAGTTTTAGCTTTTTTTTTTTTGAGGAAGAGTTGAAAATAAAAGTAGGATTTTCGAGTAATTTTTCATTTCGCGAACTGTTCCTGAGCCGCGCTGCAGATCGCGACGCTGTGTATCATGTGAAGAGATCATGTGGGCACTGTTCTGAGTCCAGGTTTTAACTGGTTGTCATGATGTATTGGCGGGAGAAGGGGGGAAAAGGACGGCACACAGAGAATAACGCCAGTAAAATCGGCTTTTCATACTAGCAAACTTTATTCACCAAACAGATACTTATATACAGGTAATTGTCCTCGGTCAACGCTCGCAGGCGAGGTGCATTCGTCAATATTGAAGAGTAAACATTTAACATAGAAAGGTCGTTCAACACTTATCAGTTGTTGCCATATTTCATGACACCCCCACTTAATGTTTACGCTTTAATTATACTAAGTCTAGTTTCTCTCTCAAAAAACAAAAATGTACCCTGGGTAGGTCTTTGGTTAAAATATCAGCTAACTGATTTTTACTCTCAACGGACTCAAGAGAAATTCTTCCTTTCTTCCATAAATCTGAAATATAGTTATATTTTATGTCCATATGTTTGACTCGTTTATTATTTGAAGGGTGCTTAATAATATTTATACACCCTTGATTGTCTTCATGCACTCTAACTGAGTTGACTCTGATTTGAAAATCTGCCAACAGTTTTTCCAACCAAATCCCTTCCTGGATCGAACTGCAAAGGGATATTAATTCAGCCTCAGTATTCGATAGGGCAACACAATTTTGTTATCTCGTACTCCTCCAAGACACTGTGTTCCAAAATACTTGAAGTAGGTTTCCTGAAACAGATTGTCTATCATTTATATCTCCCCCTAGTCAGAGTCCACGAAGCAATCAAGTACCTGGTCTTTACCATGATTTCGATAAATTAATTCCAGGTTCATTGTTTCCCCTAAATATCTCAGAACTCGTTTTAAATAAACCAAAAGTTCATGCGTAGCTTTACCTTGAAATCTACTAAAATAATTTATGGCAAAACTTAAATCCGGACGTGTTCCCAACATGAAATACATAATACATTCTACCATTTCCCTCACCTCTTTTACAATAACATTGGATTCTGGTCGGGCTGATAAATCTAGTTTCAATTGTGCATCTATTAGTAGAAATTGGTTTACATTCCAACATATTATATTTTTCCAACACCTTTTAGATATACTCTTTTTGACTCAATTTGATTTTTTACTGTTTAGGATCAATCTCGATTTCTAATCCGAGAAAATGTTTCAATGTTCCTATATCTACAATATCAAATTTCTTGACTAGCTCAGATTTATATCCGTCAATTAGTTCATGGCGAGAAGCACTTATAATTATGTCATCAACAAAAATCAAAATAAAAATCAATCCTTCCCCACATTTTTTTGTGTATAAACAGAAATCGTTTTCAGATTGGATAAAACCTAGTTTCATTATAAACTCATTGAACTCTGAATTCCAGACCTTTGCTGATTGCCTTAGTCCATATAATGCCTTATTCAATTTTAATAAAAATCCACTCTTACATTTTACACCTTCAGGGGGATAAATGTACACATTTTCATTCAATTTTCCGTTCATGAAGGCAGTTTTTACATCTAATTGAGCAAATTCATAACCATACTGGTTTCCTACGGCTGAAAGGGTTCGTATGGTAGCCATTCTAGCAACAGGAGAATATATTTCTTCATAGCAAAAACTGTCTTTCTGAGCAAAACTCCGAGCTACTGAACGACTTTTGTATTTTTCTTCTGCATGAGGTTTGTATGTAAAGACCTATTTTGTATCAATGATCTCGGCATTACTGGGTTTTGGCACCTCAGTCCAGACTTTCTTTTTGTTAATTGATTCTAACTCCCGATTCACTGCCTGATACCATTCTTTCTTGTCCTCTCTTGAATCCAACTCAGAAAAATTTCTTGGAATATCATCGACTTAAGCAATGGCATTGTATGCAGAATAGAGTACAAAATCTTTAAGATGTGCTTTTTTTGTGTTTTTGTCCGTCCGACGGACAAGTTGCACAGGCAATAACACTATTTTCCATTTTTTACAAATTTTTCGCAGTGAATTGGCAAGCACGTGAAAATTGGAACTTAAAATTTTAGACTCTTTTCATGGTAGATAAGGAGGGTGTAAGAATTATTTTATCAAGGGATATTTTCATAGCTCCGAGGAGAGCCTAGTAGGGTAGAAGGATAGGGGTAAAGGATAGGGGTCTTAAAGATTTTTTTAAAGCAAATTCCGCATAATTTTTTTTTCTTTTTGAGCGGGTGAGACTGAAAAATTTGGCCTCAAATTTTTAGAGACCATATTTTAGTAGAATAAAATGATGATAATCGTTTTGTACCACTTCAGAGGCAATAGCAAGAGGCAATAGAAAATCGCTGAAAATTCGAAGATAAAATAATGTGTTTATTTCTGTTGCCTCTTAGATGGTACCAAACGACCATTACCAGATAATTTTAAAAGCTTCTTTTTCAACATTAAAAATTCTTTGAAAATTGAGGGCCCAATTTTTGCCTAGTTACCAAATTATTAAAAATATTTAACGAAAATCGCTGCAAAGCCGATAAAATCGTGTTTGCGACCTTGATTCCAGTAACAACCTGCCCAGCAATATATTTACTATAGTCTCTTGATGTCCATAGAGTACTTATGTTAATGTCTTATAAATATGGGCTTTTTAGAAATAACAAAACTTTCATTTTTTTCATGCTTACCAAGCCAGGTGAAAAATTAGTGGAAAATAAAAATGAAGAGTCTTAAGCCATATCGAGCGATTCAGCTGAATTATATGCTCACATATGGAACAAGAAACCAGACATCTAGGAAACCAATAATTGCTCTTGATTTTTTATGAAAATGTTTCCCCAAAAACCGGAGGCAGATTTTTTGCATGTTTGCAAAGTCACTTGAAGAAATCTGTAAAATTGTGAAAATGGCGGTCGCATTTGTGTATCCAGCTCTTCTAGGGCATATGGAGAACAGAAGATTATTTTTATCCAACATTTAATTAACACGCGTCAATGAACAACCATATGCAAGTATCACCCAGTCGTCGTTGATATCTCATACGAGGCGGACACGATTCGGTGCGCGCTCCGTGAGAAAAAGTTTCGTCAGCCAGTATTGAGAAAAATCAAAACATGTGAACTCGCGAGTGTCTATTCAGTACGCGGCGCGAATCTCGCGACTAAGTGCAAGTGCGAGTGGGCCAAGTCCACCTATAAACAATAAACATTCATGCAGTCCGTACCAGCGGAGGTATGTAAACACGGGATACAGTGCTATTACGTGAACAATGTTTTTCTCGGATGCCACAAGTGTCTTAATAAAGGGAAACTTCTAAATTTGACCGCCAGAAACGCAGCTTTCTCTGGAAACAAGCTGCTGCCAAGTAGCTCAAAAATGAGTTCAGAAAACTCTGATCCTTTTCAGAGGAAATCAAGAATAGCCAGATCTCCTCCACGACCCACAAATACGGCGCCGGTAATTAACGACGATTGCAGTTCAATTACGAAGGAGGAAGAAGAAATCAAAAAAGTAGCGGAAGCAATTATAACCACAGAACCGGAAAAAGTTAAGGAGGACCCCTCACTAACTGAAACGGCAAAATCATTTATTCTACAGTCGATTGCTGTTGTTAAATCACTTCAAGATGAGAATATCCTCTCAAAAAATTTTATTCAAGAGCAACAGGCCCTCATGAATAAGCTACAAAGTGATAGCAAAGCTATGCAGGCCGAAATAAATGAACTCAAATCAACCAAGACCAAACCTCAGCGTAATGCACAGGAACAGCTTAAAATTACGCAGTTCCAAGGTCCCGAGGGAAAGAACTCCCCGACCCCCACAGGCCGTAAGGTTCAAATTGCACCTACCCCACCCCCGATTCCTACAGGAAATAAATTCGCATCGCTAGAATCGATTGAGATGGACACCCACGAAGAGGAGCCTAGCCTCACTGATGATGTGTCTGTCACGGAAGATGACCTCCCGGACCCTGAATTCAGGGAAAAACGACTCACTTACCGTAAGCAGCTCAAGAAGAAGCGTAAGCAAACCAACTCTAGAGACAAGGACGCCCCCGCACCCTCGGACGCTTCTACTTCTAAGGATAAGTCTAGTGATATTAAAAGTTCTAGCAATAAATCTAAGCTTAAGATACTACCTCCCCCTCCCATCAAGGTCTTAGGGATTAAAACTTATGATAAGATTAAAACTCTTTTAAAAGTAGCTTCCCCTACGGAAGAATATTCTATGAAGTTTTTGAATAACGAAGTCTGGAAGGTTAACCCTTCCACGGATGACGCGTATCGTCTAATAACCGAGGCGCTCTCAGCGCAGAGTGTGCAGTGGTACTCCCACTCAAATAAAAACACGAGGAATATCAAGGTATTGTGCAAAGGGCTTCCCCCTTCAATTTCTGAGGAGGAAATTGTGCAAGATTTACTTGCAAAAGACTTTAAAATTAAGTCTGCAGTATGTATGCGAAAACGTGTCATTAAACCTAAGGCAAAACCGCCACCTACACCAGCTGCATCCACCCCCGCCGAGCAAACTCAAGTTGCTACGGCAACTCAGACCCCTGTTAAGGAAATACCAGAGTATGAACTGGTAAAAATTCCAGTGCATCAACTGGACTTTGACCACTCGGAATCTACTGAGCGGATCTTTGCAATTAAAGGTATTGCACACACTGTAGTACGGATAGAGCCAGTTAAAGTCGACCCTTCGGTCGTCCCTATTTGCAAACGCTGCTGTGGGTGGGCACATACCAGTAACTACTGCCAAAAATTCCCCCGCTGCTGTAAGTGCTCAGGGAAACACCTGACGGCAAACTGTCCCACTCCCGGAAGGATCCAGAATCCTAAATGTGTAAATTGTGGCACGATCGGGCATCCCGCTAGTTACAGGGGTTGTCCTTTCGCTAAAGAAATTCAAGCAGCCCGAAAAAAACAATTAAAAGCAAAGAAATCCCCCCCTCAAAATGATGGCAAAAATTTCCCTAATCTTGGAAAAGATAAACCCCGCCCTGCCTCAAAACCAAAGGCGCTTGATAAGTCTTTTTCGCAAGCACTATCAGGCAATTCGTCAAACAATTCTGCGTCACCCGGTCTTACCGGCAACGCTGATTTAATCAATGCGCTTCTCGCTACCATTCAATCATTAAATGAACAAATCAAACTTCTAAATGAAAAAATTAGCCGTTTGGAATCACGTCCGGCAAAATAATGTTTCATCTTTTTTCTTATGAGTGTAAATATCAATTTATGTACTAATAATGTCTCTTTGTCTGTTTCTAACATGACTCATACGGAGCTGGAAGATGTCGCAATTGATTTTGACAATATGACTAATCTCCCTGCTCGAAATTCGATTAATTTACTAAACTTTTTGGCATGGAATTGCGGTGGCCTGACTCGGGGAAAGGCTGAGGAATTCAACGTTGCGCTAAGAGATTTCAATGTGGACATAGCCCTCCTGTCAGAGACCTGGTTCACCAGAACTGATTATAAGAGGTATTTTACAGGATATAAAATTTATAATGCTCTTCATCCAGCAAACAAACACAGAGGCGGCTCTTCCGTTCTAATCAAAGAATCCATTCAACATAATCTCATTAAAGTAATTGAATCCCAAGCATTTCAAACGGCCGTTATCAGTGTTCACACTGAACTCGGCGTTTTTAATGTCGCCTCAATCTATACTCCTCCAAAAAATGTACTTTCAACAGCCGATTATACCAGTTTTCTGGATGAACTGGGTCCCACTTATCTTGTGGGAGGCGATTGGAATGCTAAAAATCCTCGTTGGGGATCCAGGATTGTAAACCCAAAAGGTGAATCCCTACTGGAGGCTGTAAGCAAAGCCGGGGGTAATTTCATCACACCCGGAAAACCTACAAACTTCCCTACTATTCCTGGCCATCAGGCGGATTTGATTGACTTTTTTGTGTACAAAAATTTAAATCTGATCGATCGCACTTCTTGTGACACAATCGCAATGAAGAAACTAGCAGGACATGCACAGATTATCATGTCCATATTCACAAATCCCATTTTAGCAGATCGCCCCCCAATCATATGTTCTAAAAGGACAAATTGGGACCAGTTTCGTTCTGATCTTGAATCTTTAATTGTAAATAACGTTCCAATCGCCTCCCCTGCGGATATCGACAGAGAGACGGAGCTGTTGGTGGAACAAATACAAAAATGCGCCATATCTAATACTCCTGTGGCCACAAACAAAATTCGGCCTTATTCTATCCCAAAAGACCTCCACAAACGCAAAGCAAAACGCATTTCAGATAATACCCACTATCCAGACGACATCTCTCACTCTAACAGGTTAAATAAAATTGTAAAAAAACGAACAGAAGAATTTTTAAACAAAAAATTCGAAAATTTCATCAATTCGCTTTCCCCCATGGCAGATAAAAATTATTCCCTTTGGGCTGCCACTAAATACTTAAAACGCCCCAAGCAACTGAAATTTCCTATTCGTAAAAAAGATAACACTCGGGCTAATAGCGATTTAGAAATGGCTGAAGTGCTCGCTGACCATTTCGAGGCTGTTTTTCAGCCCCAAGAGAACATTGAACTTCCTTACTCCGATTCAGAAGGCTCATCTTCCGCTGATAGCTCCAACTCGGACCCGCAAGGACAGGGGGAGGTGTCCGCATTGAAACCAAAAAAAGTCAAGAAAATTCCACCAGTCAAAATCAAATCCATATCTCATTCTGAGATTATAAAGGAGATTAAAGGAAAGATCAAAGCCAAAAAAGCCCCCGGCTTTGATAAAATCTCCGGTCTTATTCTAAAAAATCTCCCAAATAAGGCAATAATGAAATTGGTCGGTATCTTTAATGCTGTTCTACGATTTAAATACATCCCCACACAATGGAAAATGGCAGAAATTATCACTCTGCTCAAACCAGATAAACCGCCTGCAGAATCTGCATCGTACCGGCCAATTTCTTTGTTGCCAGTTCTGGGAAAACTGTTTGAAAAGTTGTACATAAAACGTCTCAATGAAATAGTCAAACAAAATAATTTAATTATCGATGCACAATTTGGCTTTCGAGCTCAGCATTCGACAGTTGATCAATTACATCGCATCACAAAATTCATTGAGGGCGCCCTTGAAAAGGGGGAATATTGTGTGGCGGTTTTTCTTGATGTTGCACAAGCGTTCGATCGTGTCTGGCACGAGCGTCTCATTGGAAAGCTTTTCTCAATGCTCCCTTGTAACCATGTGGAGCTCCTGTCTTCTTTTCTCACAGGAAGACAATTTCGAGTTCGTTACGAAAACTCAACCTCTGGTTTAAGACCCATTAGAGTAGGAGTTCCTCAGGGTTCCTGCTTGACCCCCCTTCTTTACTCTCTCTTTACAGCGAATATCCCACAGTCCGGGAGGAGGGGTAAGTTGGGAGTTTACGCCGATGATACTCTCGTGTTGGCTTCGTCTAAGAGCTATAGAGAGGCACGTCATACAACTCAACAACACTTGAATAAAATCAACAAGTGGACTTTGAGAGATAAAACAAAGTTAAATGCCACAAAATCGGTGGAAGTAATTTTTACAAATCGCCCTTATAAACACATTCCACTTTTCCGAGGGAACGATATAATTCCACACGACACAGCTGCCAAATATCTCGGACTTCACCTGGATTCCAGGCTCAGGTGGGGCACCCATATTAAAAAGAAAGTAGCCCAGCTACGTTTAAAGTTCTCTAATATGCAGTGGCTCGTCGGACGAAAGTCACGGTTACCTTTAAATATCAAGTTACTCCTCTACAAGTCAATGTTGAGGCCTGTTTGGAGCTATGGCTGCCAATTGTGGGGTTGTGCAGCCAAAACAAATTTAGATAAGATAGAAGCAATACAAATGAAAATTCTGAGAAGCATAGCTAAAGCTCGTTGGTACGAGAGGAATGTCGATATCCGGGCAGACCTCGACATTGATTCTGTGGAGGACTACATCACCAAGATGTACACCGCATATGAGAGCAGGTTGCATCGGCACCCCAACCCTGAAGCGCTCGCGCTCTTGGAATGGGACCGATGCCTCCGCCGATTAAAACGTCGCAAGCCCCATGAGCTTGGAATCCAGGGGTTCTCAAAATTCTCATAATATTTATCATCGTGCCTCTCTACGCTCTTAGGACGTGATCGACCGGACCGAGTCCGGTCGCCCAATTCTACACAGATAAATTAATAAGACCTTTTTACTTTGAAGTAAATCTGTCTTCATTCTTTCTCCTTAATATTGTAAAGGTAGTACTTTTTATAAAATGTATCTAGAATCAGTTTAATATTATTTAGACAATTAAGACAAGCTTTTAAAAGACTTATATGAAGTCTAAAAGTGTTTTTTGTACAAAATTTCTATTGTGCAAATAAATAAAAAAAAAAAAAAAAAAAAAAAAAAAAAAAAAAAAAAAAAATGCAAGTATCAACTCCAGAAATGAGGACTAAAGGCGATTTGTATTATGTTTACAAAGTTTGAATGATTCAACAGCAGTGGCGTAAATGAAGGGCCGCACTGAGGGCGAGCCCACGGCTCTAAGGGGCCCAGTCACCTCCTGAAATGTTGAAATGGAATCCCCTCATATAGCCTTGCAGGGTATTGAGGTGGGCCCAGCGATAAAGTCTGCGGGCGGGCCCGTGCTTGGTGAGTGAAGTAACTCTTTACAGAAAACGCATGAATTTGAAAAAAAAAGTTCATTTACACACGCTGAAGAGCGCAAGCCCCTACCCAACATTACCCTATAATAAAAACCTTGCGTAAGCTGCTGAAAAGGGGGGGGGGGGGTAAGTTTGGCTCACGGGGTCTTACGAAGGGGGGGGGGGGGTCAATTCAAGTATTAGTGAGCCTCCCACTTTAAGAAAAACTAATAATTTTGAATAGAAACAAAAAGTCGCCACTTTTCACACTTTCTCTGTCACTTTCTTGAAAATTGGTTGGGGGGGGGGGGTCAGGGCAATTACTTGATTCCAAAGGGGATTGAAATGTAGTTGCACCGTTGCTTCACAAGGGGTGGAGGTTTAAAAAGTCGTCCAAAAAGCCGTAAGTAGGTATTACATGAATCGCTACCAGAGCGAATTATTGAACAGTTAAACAATAAACCGAAAACTGGCAACCATGGCGCTTTAGAAAAAAGCCTTTATACTGGAAATGATTGATTTTGGTCGTAAGTAGACGAGCAGAGGTGAATTAACCATCACTGCCATCATGTGCCACCTAAAATCGCCAGTTTACGATTCAAAACATAGGCGGCCGCGCGTCGACCCGCTCCGTTTTTGGGCTTTTGCTCCCTCAATTTTAAAGATGAATCTATGATGTAATATACCAAATCAACGCTAAAAGAACGATCTACAACTTTTACTGAAGGATATTTTTCGATCCGGGTCTTCATAAGGACGTAAATACGGAAAATGACTGTCAATAATTCTCAATTTTCAATTTCCTTCAATTTTACTCACCTTTAAATTACTTTGACATTTAAAACTATTGTTTATTCGAAAAGTAGACTCAATTACCTACAGTTTCAAAAAAAATGAGCTCTCCAAGTTTATTTCTCGCTCCGCAGTGAATTTTTGAAAATATGTCCAATTTTCAACCTCATCGGACCACTGTGCGAAATCCCCCAAGGGGATTTATGGGGACTTTTGGCTAAAAACACCTTTTCATATGAAGAATCGATTGGGCCTAAATCCGGCCGTATTTTAATTTTTGGCCGGAATCGGCCCCTATTCGCCTTCGTTTACTGGACTATATGTTAAGAGGTTAAAACCTGCATCCAGAACAGTGCCCACATGATCTACAGCGTCGCGATCTGCAGCGCGGCTCAGCAGCATTGTTTGCGAAATGAGGAAAATACTCGAAAATTCTGTAGAGTTATTTTCAAATCTTCCCCGAAAAATTGCCGTAACTCCGTGAGTTTTCGACCGAGTAAGCTCAAGTTTTGAGGTTTGTTAGCTAATAGTATGGACTACAATCTCCCATAAATTGCATTTCAACATCTATCATACAGGGTTATCCAAAAGTCACTAACCACCCCTGTAACCTCTTCCAAATTGAGATAGAAGTTTGAAACTTTGGGAATGTTCCGCGGTCTAAGGTAGCAACTTTTTGGTCCCCCCAAAATTTTGGGGGGCGGCCCCCCTTAAGTGGGGCGGGGGCTTACTTTTTTTTGCAAATGGCAACCCCTCCTTTGTGATACCTCATTCGAAAGATAATAAAAAAAGAAAATTTTTGGCGCAAACCGCAGGTCAAAATGTCCATTTTTGACAAAATGGCGGCCGGTCAAAGTTCAAAATGGCGGAAATTTGGCATCTCCGTTGTTTATTGACGGATTGGTGTGAAACTCGGAATCCTAGGGTTTTTTGAGATGAGAAAAAAGATTCTGGCATTGGTTTTCCAGAAAAGTCAGTCCTTTTCAAAATGGTGGCGATCAAAATGGCGGCCTAGAGTGGGAAGTGGATATTTAGGCTGCATATCGTTGGATTTGCAGGAAACTTGGTTTCTGGGGGTGTTTCGGCACGAGGAGAACGAATCTTTCATTGAATATCTGAAATTTTGACAAATTCCAAAATGGCGGCGGAAAAATGGCGGGAAATCAGTTTTACGGCTCTTTACCAATGGATTAGCATGAAATTCGATATCCTGGCGGTTTTTGGCTGGATTAAAAGGAATCTTTCATTAGATTCTTAAAATATCAAATAATTTCATGCTAATCCATTGGTAAAGAGCCGTAAAACTGATTTCCCGCCATTTTTCCGCCGCCATTTTGGAATTTGTCAAAATTTCAGATATTCAATGAAAGATTCGTTCTCCTCGTGCCGAAACACCCCAAGAAACCAAGTTTCCTGCAAATCCAACGATATGCAGCCTAAATATCCACTTCCCACTCTAGGCCGCCATTTTGATCGCCACCATTTTGAAAAGGACTGACTTTTCTGGAAAACCAATGCCAGAATCTTTTCCTCATCTCAAAAAACCCTAGGATTCCGAGTTTCACACCAATCCGTCAATAAACAACGGAGATGCCAAATTTTCGCCATTTTGAACTTTGACCTGCGGTTTGCGCCAAAAATTTTCTTTTTTTATTATCTTTCGAGTGAGGTATCACAAAGGGGGGGTTGCTATTTGAAAAAAAAAAGTTAGCCCCCGCCTCCCTTAAGGGGGGCCGCCCCCCAAAATTTTGGGGGGACCAAAAAGTTGCTACCTTAGACCGCGGAACATTCCCAAAGTTTCAAACTTCTATCTCAATTTGGAAAAAAGTTACAGGGGTGGTCAGTGACTTTTGGATAACCCTGTAGTATCCGAATTACAGACTTGATCTCTCAATGAGTTGTTTAGGGACGCCCCTTGTAAAAACGTCCATAAATCGCCGGTTTTATTTTCCAGTGTGAGTAGACATACACATACATAGGGTGTTCAAATAGTTTTCCTTACCGCCGGTCTTGACAATCCATACACAACAATTTCTGGTCCATGTACAAGTTTAATGCAATTAAAAAAGTAGAAATCGAATGTGGCACACATCCCCATGAGGAGTTTGCGGGGTCCTATACATGAATTTGAACTGTGCCTGGATGTGTCTGGGTCATGTCCTAGTCTGACAAAGCGTAATGTAGACTGAAGGTAGGAAGCAAAGATGTTTGGCTCAAATTTTAATAAAAAAATATCAATATCAGCATTACCTGTTTGCAATTCATTTTTAAACGTGACGATATTGAAATGTGCCCAAAATACATGATTTAAGAAAAGATGTAGAAACTGTAAATTCATGGTCACAGGTTTAAGTATTTGAAAATGGGAATTGTAATTTTACTAATTCCATGGAATGTTACTTAAAGAAAAATAGATGGTCGCTTCTTCAGAAGAAGTGTCAGATTAATTTTTTTTTCTCTGAGGTACAGATTTTTCTTAAATGTTATCGAGTTGAAGAAGCGTTTACCTTCTATCAAACCATTTGAAAACGATTCAACAAGAAAAATTCCCCTTGCATGTAGTCCGGGTCGACATCAAGTAGAGTTTTCTTTTAACCAAAACAAGTTAAGTGGGAAGCCAATCCTCCTCTCCTCCCTCTGATAAAAAGTTTACCGAGTTACATGCACAAATTTCTTGCTGATTAGTTTGACACTTTTTTGTTTCACTAACCTTAATTATCTGCTTGACAGAGCTGAAAATTTAGGCCATGTTGCTTACCGTGTGGGTATCATAGCCGCCTTGAGATCAAGAGTGCGAAATGGACAAGCTATTGGTGTGATGATAACAGCGTCCCACAATCCGGAAGATGACAATGGCATCAAGATAGTTGATCCAATGGGAGAAATGCTTGAAGGAGCTTGGGAAACGTATGCCACTGACATGGTGAACACGCCTGATGCCAGTTTAGAGCAGTTTCTTCAAAGAGTAATTGCCACTCATCAAGTTAATTTAAAAGCAAAAAGTCTTGTTTTTCTAGGCTGGGACACTCGGTATGTTAATCTGCCCTCATGCTGTGAACTTGTAGAGAGACAAAAGCTAAAGAACGACTGTCCACTTCTTGTAAATCCAAAGAAAAGTAGATGAAACATGTAATTATGCAAATTGACTTTTTTAACAACATTTTAGATTTGCAGTTTAGAGGATCTATAAAGAGGGTTATACAAAATCGGCGATATTACCCCCCCCCCCCTCTTGGATTTTGCCCGGAGTTGGATATGTTGCTCCCTATCACAGGACACGCCTTTTTCCGGCGTTGGCAAGTTCACCCGCAATTTTTCCCGCGCGCTACAGCGTTGCCAAGTTGAGAACAGGCAAATTCCGTAAGTGGCGTTAAAATTGAGCTATGAAGTTGCGGTTTTAACGAAAATTCTCTAAAAATTGCGTACTTTTAGGAAATGACCATCAATTTAATGTCGCATTAATTTTAATATGCATTGTTGCCAATTTTTCGATTTTTTAATTCGACTAATTTTACAAATCCGCAAATATCCAAAAAAGCTATCTTCAAATCTGAATAAAAAGTTTTCTAATCGATAGTTCGTTCGATTCCGCATTCATCGATATATTATGGCTCGCTGGGAAACTTTTGGTTCGCGAGATATCATCAGTTTTGTAAACAGCTTTATGGAGCGACGACGCTTTTTGAGTCCGGGCGGATAGAAATTTTAGCCTCCAAAAACACAGGTCAGCATTAATTCCATGGTTTCCTATGTAATTTTCGGCGTTGAATCCGAATTGGACCATTTCATAACAAAATTGTAACCAAGAAGTTGCCAAATTTGGCAAAAATGGCTTAAAATCGGCCTTTTTGGCAGATTATGGCCAGTGACTTGCCAGGAGTTGATCGGACGACAAAATTGGTTATTTCCACAGTTAAAACTCGTTGAACTTTTACAAGCTGAGTCAAATTCTTTCTGCTCACGGCAAAATTAAAGGCGTGACAAGCAGCAAACTTAAAAAAAGACACCTAAATCGGCGCTTTTTGCGGTTTTTGTCCCAAGTTTCTTGTTTTCCGATTAAGAGAATGTTTCTTGACTAAAGTAATGAACAACATGAGCAAAATTTAATAAAAATGAACAGTAAAATAAAATCGAACATATTCCGATGTTGCCAAGCTTAAACAAAATACTTGAATTTTCGCTGGTTTTTTCGATATTTGTCCTATATTCTTTGTTCACTTCTTATTTTTAAATTATTTAAATGTATCTCTCTTGCAAAATAATACACTTTTGTAGAATAATTTAATTTTCAACTTAGATAAAAACCAATTACTAGGGTATTTATACTAGAGAGGAAAAATTCATAAGAAAGTGAGTTTTGTCGAATCGTGTCAATAAATCACATTTTGAAACAGTAATGGAAAACTTTCGGATAAAAATTAACGAATAAAATGTACTCCTCAGACTGACTTCATTAAAAAAAGACAGGACGCAGTGCAATATTGCCAAAATTACGTAGAATCGTTGAATTTTGGCGGTATTTGACCGTTATTATTCATCGCCCTATGTTCAGTGTACAATTTTATTTTATAATTCTGAGAAAATGGAGTTTAATAGAAAAAAATAACAATACCAAAGTGAAGAAGCCGCCCAGGAAAGGGCAAGAAGATGCTTAAAAAGGAACAAAGGCGCTCCAAATTACTGAGGACCTGTGGGAGGACAAGGAACTATGGCGGTTAGGCGTTGCATGGCGCGAGAGATCACTGTTAAAGCAGCTCCTATCTATGTATGTAACATTACAATAGTTTGTCGTTACACTCTGTGTAATTCAGATTTTCCTAAGAAATGTTCGTTCAGTCGGAAAACAAGAAGCTTAGGACAAAAACCGCAAAAAGCGCCGATTTAGGTGTCTTTTTTTCAGTTTGCTGCTTGTCGCGCCTTTAATTTTGCCGTGAGCAGAAAGAATTTGACTCAGCTTGTAAAAGTTCAACGAGTTTTAACTGTGGAAATAACCAATTTTGTCGTCCGATCAACTCCTGGCAAGTCACTGGCCATAATCTGCCAAAAAGGCCGATTTTAAGCCATTTTTGCCAAATTTGGCAACTTCTTGGTTACAATTTTGTTATGAAATGGTCCAATTCGGATTCAACGCCGAAAATTACATAGGAAACCATGGAATTAATGCTGACCTGTGTTTTTGGAGGCTAAAATTTCTATCCGCCCCGACTCAAAAAGCGTCGTCGCTCCATAAAGCTGTTTACAAAACTGATGATATCTCGCGAACCAAAAGTTTCCCAGCGAGCCATAATATATCGATGAATGCGGAATCGAACGAACTATCGATTAGAAAACTTTTTATTCAGATTTGAAGATAGCTTTTTTGGATATTTGCGGATTTGTAAAATTAGTCGAATTAAAAAATCGAAAAATTGGCAACAATGCATATTAAAATTAATGCGACATTAAATTGATGGTCATTTCCTAAAAGTACGCAATTTTTAGAGAATTTTCGTTAAAACCGCAACTTCATAGCTCAATTTTAACGCCACTTACGGAATTTGCCTGTTCTCAACTTGGCAACGCTGTAGCGCGCGGGAAAAATTGCGGGTGAACTTGCCAACGCCGGAAAAAGGCGTGTCTTGTGATAGGGAGCAACATATCCAACTCCGGGCAAAATCCAAGAGGGGGGTAAAATCGCCGATTTTGTATAACCCTCTTTAGGTAGCTACAAGGGTTGTTCAGGAAAGAATATTCCTTATCTTTTCTAAGGAATCATGGAAAGTAAATAGATTACCCCTCCATGTCTTCCCATCTTGTCCATCTTATTCTTTCAGCCCTTTAATTTTCTATTTGTTTTTATTTTGAGAACAGCTGGTCATGAAAAACTGGCATTTTTCCTCAGTGATCCGAATTGCTAAGAAATTTTCTTCCTTTTCAGTAATGGTTGCATGATTATGAAGTGTCAGTGTTCGTTTTCTCAGCAACCATTAATGCCATCCGAAAGTTGACCATACCCTTGTAAAAATTGTTTTCGCAATTTTGTATTATTTTTAAACGTGAAGCCGCTGGTGATGCTCCAATGATTTTTTCAAATCATCTCCGAAAATTTGACCACTACTAATCAGGCAAAATGCCACTTTTAAGTGACTGGCTGATCACAAAACAAAATGAAAAGAGCTGGTGAAAGAAAAAGTCTTTTCTATGATACATTTAAAATCATCCTAGCTTCAATAACGAAGGACTGCTTCATTAAAAGAGCGTAGACGTAATTTGTACTTTTGAAGAAAACTCATGTTGGATACTTATAAAAAAATACGCGCTCCCTCTGGACTAGAATAAGTAAATAGTCCCCCATTCTCAAGGTTATTTTGACGTACAAAATATTTGATATATAAATATGCAAAATTACACGTGTCTAGCACGTACCGTTGTTTTATTTTGAAACCACTCATGAAGCATGTTATACGCCGATTTATCGGTGGACGACTTTCTTGTGATGAAATACTTTGTTTCTTATTACTCATGATTTTTCTCTCTTTCTTTTAATGGGAGTGGAGAGTAACAAGAATGGAATGTTGAAAACATGTTTTATTAATCACTGAAACCAACAAGTTTCAAAAACGCAAGGCATCGTCCATAAATTGTAAATGCGTAGACAAAACAAATCCGAAGAAGTCGAATATAAGATGTGGTATGGTAATATGCTGCCTCTTATACACAGACATGACGAAAAATCGGAAAATTCCTCCCTCACTCTACAATCTCAATTCAACTTCTATTCTACAAGAACATGGCTATTATCTATGTTAATATTATCAAATATTCGAAACATGCATTCTTCTTAAACCAGGTGCAAACGCGTATACGCCCTTTCAGCGAAGAAGCCCTCAATTTTAAACTAAAAAAGAGGGGACACTTCTTCTCTGAGCCCCTTGTAGTTTTATGGTAAACAAAACTAGGGTTGCAAATTTCCTGCCACACCTTAAGTGTCAGTTAAGTTTCCTCAGTCCTTCACAAAATCACTGCTTTATTTTTTTAACCCCCCCCCCCCCTTCTTTTTTCTCACTAACAGGTATTCCATTTTGAAGGTGATGGTTTATTCTTAAAGGAGTAAAATATGACAGGACATTTGCAACGTTGCCCTACATCAAGGTGCATATGTTTCTCTACTTTCGCTATTGATATACTTTCTATCCTTCTGTTTTGAAGGAACTAAAATCTCAAGTAACCCAACACCGCTTACTGAAAGCATCGGCTCACAGCTGTCCGAACTGCACTGGGTCATCTCTAGACTAACGCATAGTTGGGAAAAATAGTTCATCTGGCAGAAAAGAATCTGTAACTAGTTGAAAATGTATATTTTTACTTGTTAGTTTTTAGAGATATTCATCATAATACATTGAAGTCGTACACAGAAGATCAGGAACTATAAACTTCATCTTTGGCCTCACGATGGCGACTTACGTAACATCTCCAAGCTTTGCACCTCTCTCCATAATTTTAATTCCGCGAGTCTGGGGTCGGTTCCCATATACTTGTACAAGTAGATTTAGAATCTTTGATTAAAAAGAAACCAACAAAGAAACTCATCATGACCTTCAGGGCGGGCCGAAGTTCAAAAGGAGAAGTTGCGATTTGGGCCAAAATCGGCCTTTCCACGGAATCGGGAAATTTTTTGGATATTTGGCAGTTGACGATGCATATTTTACAGAAATAATCGAGTTTTGCCAATTCTCACATTTTTTGGCTACAAAACAGGGGCTTAAACATGGCTCAGGGGCCCAAAATAGCTGAAAATTCACGGTTTTCCGCTGTTTTACCTTAGATTTCGACCTTAGCCCAATGGGGACGGGTCATGAGCTTCGAATATGTCAGGGACACCTAGGCACGTAACACACTTGCACATGATCAACCGTGCTCTCTGGGCCCAAGTTCGAAATCAAACTTTTCTATCTTTTTAGCCCGAAAATGCTGAAAATGGTTCATGTTTTTCACGGTTCTACCTCAGATTTCAACCAGGGCTCAAAAGGGACGGGTCATGAGCTTCGAACATGATGTCAGGGACACCTAGGCACGTTACATACTTGAATATGGTCTCCTGTCCCTTTTGGGATCAATTTCTAAATCAAATTTTTGTAACTTTTTAACCGGTACTTGCCGAAAGTAATTCATGTCTTTCGCTGTTCTACCTCAGATTTTGCCCTGGGCCCAAAGAATACAGTTGAGCATATTTAAGTATGTTACGAGCTTAGGTGTCCCTGACATCATATTCGAAGCTAATGCGTCCTCTTTGGGCTCAGATCGAAATCTGTGGTAGAACCGCGAAAAACATGAACCAATTTCAGTATTATCTGGCTAAACAGTTAGAAAAGTTTGATTTTGAACTTGAGCCCAAAGATTATGGTTGATTATGTGCAAGTGTGTTACGTGCCTAGGTGTCCCGGACTTATTCGAAGCTTATGACCCGTCCCCTTGGGGCATAGGTCGAAAGCTAAGGTAGAACGGCGAAAATCCGTGAATTTTCAGCTATTTTGGGGCCTGGAGCCATGTTTAGGCCCCTGTTTTAGTAGCCAAAACTATGAGAGTTGGAAAAACTCGATTACTTCTGTTAAATATGCATCGTCAACTGCCAAATATCCAAACAATTTTCCGATTCCGTGGAGGGGCCGATTTCGACCCAAATCGCAACCCCTCCTCTAGGCAATTTTTAAACCAACTAAGGCTAAAATTAATCAATTCAGAATATTTCAATATGTGAGGTATCCAAGGCCGCCACGCACCATGGTCCATAAACTGGGAATAGGCGAAAATAAGTGTCAGTATAAATGGAGGTACATAAATTGGAAACTTTTCACTCTGGTAACTCAAAGAGTGTGGCCATTCTCTGACGGGGGGCCGCGGCGATCATTTTAAGTGACCCGCCGACGCGCGTGTAAGTGAGAGCTCAAAACACATAACTTGCAGTTCGTATTTCTTGGGTTCATATTGGGGAACATTCCTATAAACTCAGTGCACTCTCTACTTTTCAGAAATACAGGAATTAAACATTGCTAAACAAGCTCATTGTTTCTATTTACTCTCCCCCACATCATAATCCCTCTGAATACGCTAATTTTATAGATAGACATGTCTCAAGATTTCTCATCGCAGGAGTCTGCAATGCCAAACATCCGGTATAAGGCTCTAATGCCACACATTCAATGGGCCGTAACTCGCTACAGGGTATTAATTCAATCCATGCCTAGTTTGCCTCTCAAGGCAAACTCATGCATTATCCAACCTATCCAAGTGAGGCGCCAATTATAATTGATTCTGGTGCCTTTAAAGGGATTTCCCTTAAAAATTTGCACACCTCGCTTGTAGAATATGATCTCAGTGCAGATCATATTCCAGTATTATTTCACCTAGCTGCATCTCATATTACACACACACACACTACCACACATACATTATACACTCTCCTCCCACACTAGTTAATAAAGCCACGGACTGGGATGCTTTCAGAGACTATATTTATAATAGAATTCGTTTATCCATTCATTCCCATCAGAGCCGGATTTAGGGGGGGGGGGGGGGAAGGTGCCATGGCACCGGGCAGCAGATTTTTGGGGGTGGCAAATTTTGGATTTTTTTTTTCATGGAAAAAGAAAGGAGAGAGAAAAAAAAATGAGGGAAAAACTAAGTACTGGGCAGCGGCGGGGCACTGACTTCCATTTTGAAATGATTCCATCTCCGGGTGAGTCATCTCAATCCTCTCTGAAAATCATGGGCAACTTCAAGGTGGCAAAAAGGTTGTCCCATTTTCCATAGGAAATGGCCGCAAGAGCTTTTCCATCCAGACTTTCAGGAATCATAACGTATCATCGGAGAGGCCTAAATCCGGTGTCGTTTCCCGTCTAGCCCTCCAGGGGGAGGGGGGAGGGGGTCAAAGGTCAAACGCTCCGACTGCCATAACTTTTGAACGAATCATCGGATCAACTTGATCTTAGTCTCAAATGAAAGCTCTTGACGAGACCTTTTATTTGATGTATAGTATTGTGTGTTTTCGGTAATTTTTCAATGTAAAAAAATCATTGTTTGATTTTTCAAGCCCAAAAAATTCAGTTTTTCGGGGTTTTCCATAGAAGGGAATGCATGAATCATTACAAAAATTAGATTAAATGAAAGCCCTTAATTCAAGCTTTAAAACCAGCTATCGTTGAACCTGGGAAAATAAATAGTTCAAAAGTTATGACCGTTCAAAGTTGGCGTGGCGCGCTATTTTCGAAGCGCGCGGAGTGTATACTCGCATGCCACCCCTCCCTACCTTTTCCCCTGGTGCCCACTTCAGCTGATAACGGATATAGAAAGGTCCAAAGCTCCTTCCACCTAAAGAATGACCAATCATTGGTGCAAAATTACTATCATTTCCAATGAAAAAAGGAAATAAAAATAAATTAAACGCTAATAAACGACAAGACGCTGGCATACATTATTTTTTCGCCCCCCCTCCCTCCATGATTTAATATTTAATAGCCAAATCAAGCCTCCCATCATTGTTGTATCTGATTATTCCTGTGCAGGTAAATCTTGATAAGAGAGAATAGATCGGAGAGAGGTGAGGGAGAGATATTCAGTATAAAATGTGAGTTTCAAGTGCTGGTCGGCTAGTTGCGTACCAGAGCCTATGAATATTATTTGAGGCTTGATTTGGCGTAGATGGCTACGTTCCAGAGATCCAGAAGATAAAAATATGTTTAATTTCTTTTCTTGTATTGTCATTAATGAACTCTGGGCTCTTAAAAATTTAAGACTTGCAGAATATATAAAAACGCTTAGCGCTTCTCCATCCTCTGAGTACTCGCTTTGGCAGGCCACTAGTTATCTTCAGCGTCCTCCCCTTTATAGTGCTCTGTAAAATGACAGAACGGCCAAATGAGCAAAAGTAGAATTGCCAAAAGCCACTCTTTATGCTAATCATCTTAACCAAGTTTTCAAGCCTAATTCAATGCCACAAGCTACTAAGTCGGATGTTTATTGCCTCTAGACAACTGACAGTTGTTGAATCCTGATGTAAGCAGCTCTCATACCCTCTATGGAGTGTTAACTAAACTAATTGGTAAATGTAAAACGAATCGTGAGTAGGGTAAATATGAGGACTTGACCAGGTAAAAAATCCAACAGCGTTGCATGATGGTGCAGAAAAATACGAATTAAATTACAGTGTTGTATAGAGATTATTATTCAATATGGCAACGCTGTAAGGAGGAAAGTATTGCATGTTGCCCCTTCAATAATCGGGTTATGCAATCGTGTAATGTAGCCCCTTCAATCTGCGGTTTATGCAATGGTGTATTTTTCAAGATGGCGCAGCAGCGTTGCCGGACGGCGCACTTAAATAAATGATTTATTTATTGGTGAAATTTTGCAACATCGCATTTTACAGTGTTGCCAGATGGTGCGAGAAATTAGTTAATTTTTCGATACAATGTTACCAGATTGTGCAAAAAATTCGGATTTTCCGACTTGTAAAAATTTTCGGTTTCGGAAGACCGTATCTTACAGTATGGGCCTGGTATCGGATACTCTAGATTAGGGTCTGATTCGGGAAATTGAAAAATTTTCGGAAAATTACCCTCCTCCGATCCGTTGCGGATCGATGCGATTCTTTTCCACTTTCGAAGATCGGAAAACTGTACTGACCGAATTTTAATACGACATTTCGTTTCCGAGATTTCTGACTTGTAAAATTTTCGGCTTCGAAAGACCGTATTTTACAGTATGGGCCTGGTATCGGAGACTGGAGAGTAGGGTCTGATTCGGTAATTTTCATTTTTTAGTAGTGTGCGCTTGGAAATGCGTACGGAACCTTGTGTTTTACGATGAGCGACTGGGATTGGATATTGCAATGTTCAGATTGATGAATCAAAAATTTTTTATTTTTTTTTTATATTTACAGTTAAAGTTACAGTTTAAAACATTTCGCGTTCGAGAAACGCAAACGCGTTTAGAAAACGTACACGCTCAGAAAATGTGCGCGTTCGAAAAACATGAGGGTTGTCAATCACAAACATAGATTCCTTCTCCTTCTCCGAACTTTAAATCAACACTTATGTCATCGACTTTCCGATTGTTATTTTTCCGGGCCATCCTGATGAAACGGAACTTGCAGTCGGATGAAAGGTACTTGGAGTACAGGTACGGAGCGGAGCAAATAAGTGCCAGTAAACTCAAGATGAATAGAAGAACGTCCGTCAAGGTAGAGGGTGCGCATTTGATTTCCTGACAGACCGGGCACATTGTAATGTTTGCTTCGGATGAATTTTCCACCACTGAGGAATTCACTCCAACAACAGCAATGATGATGGTGATGAGAATTATTTTATCAATCATGATTTTTTCCTTGCGATATTGAGAAGAGAATGCATACTATTTATACGAAATCTTTACTATCGATTCAACTGTTGTGACTCGCGTCCACACCCGTGCTCAGTAGTCGAGTAGCAGCAATTCGGTTTCTATATATGTTGAAATGAGATTTTTGTTGCACAAATGTGTTCGAGCCCAATTATAAAAACCAGTCATAAAGGAACGATAAAACGCGGGTTTGACGCGTCATTCATATTTTAAAATTTCCAAAATTGCTTCTAGCGCGCGCGCACTCGTAGTCACACACGTGGGTGCGCCTGTGATGATTTGGGTCCACTTATGAATACAATAACGTAACAAGTTGCGCGCTGAGACCGATTTCCAGCTCGTGCGGTATTTCGAACAAACTCACAAATACGCATTCTTCAAAGCTCATTCGCTTAATCGCGTATTCGGATAATGGTAGGGCAGACATTTTATTTTTAGGTAATGTTTTATTAGCAGGAAGTTTTCGACGGTCATAGAGCGTCCCGGACTTCTGGGGAGCGGAAGGATTAGGTCTTTTTCAGAGAGCCGCTCTCCTCTCTCTGGTGTACAATACTATGCGAATCGCACTCAAAAGTCTGCATATCTTCCAGTCGCGTTCGTCTACTTTTTTGTACCCCTGCTTTAAGAAGTACATTATTTCATGCTCGTCTGCGACACGTTCTAGGAGATGGCAAAATCTTTCCGTTATCTCAACTAACCCATAACACCCGACGGGATCGGAAGTGTCTATTGAGCTGAGTTTAAGATGGTGGAACAACTTGTCAGGAAAAAGGAGTCTGGCAAACTTGTTCAAAAGCTCTGCTCGTATTCCTGGAATCTTGAAAGAGAGAGCATCATATACCGTGTCCAAGGTGTTCATCGCTCTAATCGACTGTGATTTGAGGATTGGAGCGTCCATACTTGACGAGTTCTTGTTTTGAAATGATCGATCACACTTCCTCGACACTATTTATACGTTCTCTGACTAGAATTGTTAATTTTTCCCACTTGTATGAAAGCGTAGTTTTATATTACTACTACAAATTATGACTACACAGTTTGTCCGAGTGTAATCGAGTCTGGTGATTAGCATATACTACTATATTTACTTTGATTTAAATTACGACGACACAGTTTGTCCGAGTGTAACCGAATCTGGTGATTAAGAAATACTAGGTACTGTATTAACTTTGATCTAAATCATGACTACACACTTTCTCCGAGTGTAACCGAGTTTGGTGGTGAACGAATACTGCTACTATATTTACCCTGAGGTAAATTATGACTTTACAGTTTCTTTTCACTCGGTTATGAAAAGTGTAAATTTTTCTCCGAGCGAAAGTTCATCGGTCTAGGTTTTGATGACATTAGAAAACCTCGAGTTTAAAATAGTTTTTCACTTGTTCACTCTGAAATCTTTTCCATGAACAGAATCTAGCAAACGTAAAGATACTATAGATTTTCTGTTGTGACAAACTCAGAAAACTTAGAGCTTAAAGTAGTATCAGTTGTTCGCTCTGAAATTTTCTCAGTGAACAGAATCTAGCAAACGTAAAGATAGTGTAGATTTTCTGTGGTGACAAACTCAGAAAACTTAGAGCTTAAAATAGTATCAGTTGTTCGCTATGAAATTTTCTTAGTGAACAGAATCTAGCAAACGTTAAGATAGTGTAGATTTCCTTTTCTGACCGACTCGGAAAACTTTGAGCTTAAAATAGTATCTTTATCATGGCTGCTCAAGAACAAACACAACAGATTGTTGAAACTTTCATCCAATGTGATATTTGTGATGAATTTTATAAACAAGGTGAAAAGCACGAACACTGTGCGGAACAAATTAAGAAGGAGGAGGGTATCAACGATGAAACGCATATTAAACAGGAGCACAGCGCGCTCATCCATTGTGATCTTTGTGATGAGTTTTATGCGGAGGGAGAGAATCATGAGCAATATCCCGAACATATTGAAAAGATGTCAAACATGAAGGACACCTCATCACCTACCGACAACGATGGAAATCAAGAATATTGTGACACGTGCAAGATCTCATACCATAAAAGAGAAAAACATGAAGAATCTGCAAGTCACATAAGAAATTTGTTTGAGACTAAAGTACCGATTGTTCAAGTTGAGACTGCTTGTCAAAGTAGGTTGAAAACATTTTTCATCACGAACCTCCAACCGGAGATTCTCATCATCGATGACTACCTACTAACAGCTAAAGACCTCGTGATTGGAAAAATTAAAGAAGAACTCACCGACGAGGCATTGAAGGTAAATATACTAGTTTACGCCGAGTACGAGAAAGCTGATGATAAAGATAAGGAAGGAATGCAGTTGAAAAAGTTTAAGACTAAAAACGAAACTATTTTCGCGTCAACGGATCTGGACGAGTATTATGAAAAGTTCAGGGCCAAGATCAATAAAGAGTCATTCGATTTTCACATAAACGGATCCGGGTGGGTGCTGAAGAAGAAACAGGGTATGGAGCTACGTGTCAACCGCTATTACGCGTTACATCGAGGAGGAACGTACGTTAAGCTTCCGTTTCGAACGAACACTGTTGTCAATGTAAATAACGGTGAATATAACGATTGTTTCTTCTTCGCAATGTTGGCAAAGTTCGTCCCGAAGGAAGAGAAGTATAAATATGATCCGGCTAAATATGTAGATATACTCAATCATAACGATTTCTCGGTCGTTCGATTCCCCACGAGCATAGATGATATTATCAAATTCTAGAAAAGGAACAACGTATCGGTCTCGGTATTTGGGCTCCATGAGAGTTTGGTGTCCAACAAGAAAAAGTATACAGTTTACCCAATTAAAGTTGCCGACCCGGAAAAAGAGGACCACACCGACCTACTATGTCTCTCAACCCCCGTACCTTTCAGTTACCATTATTGCTGGATCAAGAACTTTGAACAACTTGTACGTAAACAGTTGACAAAATGTAAACGTCAAGTGTTCATCTGCAAGAAATGCTTTACGCACAAGTACTCGATGGAGCAATTGAATCAACATAAAGTTCTTTGCTCTTTGGTAAGCAAAGACGCATTTCTAGCTTCATTTCCTGACGAGGGATACCTCAAGTTCAAAAATCACCATAAGGAAATAAAACATAATTACATAATTTATGCAGACTTTGAAGCCTACTTAGAAAAAACTCATGGTGACTCGGAGCATCCAGCGTCTGCGTATAGGCGGCACATCTCAAATTCTTAAGCTTACCTCCTCGTCACGGAGGATCCCGCATTTTAAATGACGGAACCGAAACTGTACCGTGGCGAGGAGGCACATATCTTTCTGGACGATATAATCACTCTGGTAGGAAGAATCAGTAAGAGTTTCAATGATAAAGAGGGAAAAATAATCATGACACATGAAGATCGGGCCACATTTGAAGCGGAAAATAGATGTGGACATTGCGAGGTGGATTTTTCACAACCAGGTATCGTAAAGATAAGGGATCATGACCATCAAAAGAGAGCGGGAGGGAAAACAGGGTCCAATTATCGAAAAGCCTTATGTTCTAATTGCAATCTTATTTTCCGTCATGAAAAATGTGATAGAGTCGTCCTGCACAATGGTAGTATGTACGATTTCCACGAGGTAGTGCTGGCTCTGAACAAGTATCCTCATCGCGTCGACATAATACCACACACGGAGGAAAATCACATCAGCATGACGGTCCATCTGGGTAACAGGTTTTCGATCAAGTTCATCGACTCGTTCCGTTTCCTCCCCGCATCGTTGGATAAACTGGTTCAGACGATCCCGCGCGAATCTTTCGTTCGCACGAGAAAGCTCACTCGCACAGACAATGAGTTCGAAATGGTTTGTCGGAAAGCTCCGTTCCCGTACGATTACGTTGACAATCCGGCCAAGCTGAACGAGACGCGTCCACCACCGCGAGAGGCTTTCTTCAACACCCTGACTCAAACGGACATCTCCGAAGAGGAATACGAACGGTTTCTCCAAGTTTGGCAAACTTTCAATTTCCGTAATCTCGGCGAGTATTCAGATTTCTACTTGCGACTCGACGTGTGCCTCCTCAGCGATGTGTTCGAGGAGTTCCGACTCTTTGGGATGAAAAACTTTGGTTTGGACTGTGCCAACTACTTAACGCTACCCGGTTTCGCTTTCGACGCCTTCTTAAGAATAACTAAAGCGAAAATCCAACTCTTCAATGATATGGATATGGTATTCATGATTATGAGCTCGATCCGAGGTGGGATAACACAGGTGGTGAAACGGCACGCTCTCGCAAACAATCCTTTAATACCGGATCAGTTTGATCCTAAAATACCAGTGAACTATATACAATACTTAGATGTGACGGCACTGTACGCCCATACCATGAGAAAACGTCTGCCCTACGATAACTACACTTGGGTCCCGGAAGGAGAAGAGTTGCTAACTCTGGCAAAAACTATTATCAACCATCCCGACGACGCTCCTTTCGGGTTCATACTCGATGTAGATATTGAATATCCAGAACACCTCCACGACCTGCACAAGGACCTTCCGTTCTTGTGCCGGAACGAAATACCACCATCGGGAGCGGGGAAATATACGAAACTATTGACGACTCTAGCTAATAAAAACAACTATGTTATCCACTATATAATGTTGAAAGAAGCGCTCGGTCAGGGATGAAAACTCCTGCGCGTCAACCGGGCCATCAAATTCCGTCAGGCTCCTTTCTTGGCACCCTTTATCGAGCTGAACGCCCGGTTGAGACGGGACGCTACGAATCCGTTGCACCAAACGCTCCTGAAACTATGCAGCAACGCTTGCTACGGAAAATTTATCGAGAACCCGTTGAAGCGAAAGAATATTAAATTGGGTACAAACAGCAGACAGATACTGAAAGCCATCTCACGGGTCGATTTCATAGATCGCACGATTTTCGCAGAAGAATTGGTAGCAAATCATTTACGGAGAACAGAGGTCGTCATAGACAGACCAATGATAGTTGGTTTTTCAATCTTAGATCTGAGTAAAGTACACATGTATCAATTCCACTATAATCACATGTTTAAGAAGTACAATCCCGACCAAGTTCAACTTCTCTCTATGGATACGGACTCGTTCATTTACGAGTTGACTACACCGAACGTCTACGATGATATGATGTCAGGTCTACACATGTACGACACCTCCAACTTCCCAGAAGGACACCAATGTCGCAGCGCGACAAACCGTAAAATAATGGTTAGTTTTAAGGATGAAACGGGGAGAACACCCATTGCTGAGTTTGTCGCGCTGTGACCCAAAATGTACGCATATCGTTTCAGCGACGGTGAAACGGAGAAAAGGGCAAAAGGGATATCAACAGCAGCTTTAAAATCAATTAACTTTAACAACTTTCTCACCATATTGCAGGATCCTGCATCGAGAATGAGCGCTCCGATGCGCAGGATCGGGGCGCGGAAACACCAACTATACTCATTCGAAAGTACAAAAAGAACTCTCTCCGGACTAGACGATAAACGTTGTATTTTAGAAGACGGTGTTAACTCTCGTCCTTGGGGTCATCGTGACATCGACGATCTTTGCATGGTGGATGAAAGTTGCGGAGCCGAGACCGAGTTGAGAAAAATCCTCGCTGTTAAACAACCTCGTATAAATCGTATAAATAATTCTGAGAACCGTCAGTTAAGAAACCTCGAATTTGAAAATAGTAAAAAGTGTAACTAACGAAACGAACAAATGATGGCTTGTCTCGATGTACAAGGTTTTTGGAGCCAAGGAAAATTCATCGTCAAAGAGTTTGGTCTTGTGGATATGGAGTGTACGGAAACTGAACTCTATTCATTCAAACCTCCGTTCCCGAGCAGCAAGTTGAGCGCTAAAGACGTTGTGACAAACAACTTGTTAACACGCAATCATCATCACTTGGAATGGGAAAGCGGGTTTCTCGAGTACGATGAATTCACTTCAAAAATGAATCGCATCGGGAACCACTACGATGTACTATATGTTAAAGGTGAACAAAACCGAGATTTCATCAGTCGTTTCGTGCCGGAAAAATGTATCGTTGTAAATTTGGACACTAAAGATTGCCCGTCCTTGCGACTATTGGCTCGTTGGTCGACACCATATACGTGTCCTTTTAGTACATCCATTCTGCGCTATGTCGAACGAATTCCGATTGTGTATGCGGTTGTCGGAAGCCTCTTATCGTGATTATTTCAAAACTGAAATCATGCAGGAGCAGCAGAAGATTATAGTGGCAGACGAACAAAGGAATCACCCCGATAATAATATAGGAGTAGTAGATGAAAAGTCAAATTGATCTAAGCTAATATAGCAGACGAAAAGTGAAATCATCCGTGCTTAATATAGCAGACAAATTGTTTCACTCCAAATATAGCAAGAAGGAAAGTGAAATCATCCGTGCTTAATATAGCAGACAAATTGTTTCACTCGAAGTATAGCAAGAAGAAAAGTGAAATCATCCGTGCTTAATGTAGCAGACAAATTGTCGAATCAACCCGACTTAATATATATACAGGGTGTTTCAGACCACCCGTACCAGGCATTTTTCTCGGTTGGTTTAGGTCGTACGAAGTCGGAGACCGCGGGTTTGAATAGGGAATTGACCCCAAGGAATCCGAATTTCGTGGTCCCGAAATCCCCCCACCCCCCCTTAGGGGGTAAAGGGGGGGTCACGATGCTAAAAGTCACGGTTCCCGACCGCATTGCGGATAGATCTCATCAGGATTGAAAAGCACGGAAAATTTCACGTGGAATTGACCCCTGAAAATCCAAAATCGGACCAGCCAAGGCCCAAAAATGACCCCCTAAAGAGGGGGACAGTACCCCCCTCCATAATTTCTCTTTGGTCTCAAAATTGACGTAAATTCTCCAGAAAAAGACTGTTTCCCAGGTAATCGACCTCGAGGAATCCAAATTTCATGGTCCCGAAGCTCCTCTAGCTCCCCTTGGGGGGTAAACGGGGGGCCCAATTTTAAAAATCGGGGCTCCTTTCCGAATCGCAAATTGATTGCATCCAAATTGAGGAGCAGAACACATTTACATCTTAAGTGACTCCTAAGAGTTCTAATTGACGCCCCTGAACGGCAGAAAGTAACCCCCTGAGGAAGGGGGCCTCGCCCCCGCCAAAAATTTCTCAGGATTCCTCTTTGGTCGCAAAATTGACGTCGATTCTCCAGAAAAAGACTGTTCCCCATGTAATCGACCCCGAGGACTCTAAATTTCATGTTCCCTGAGCTCCTCGGGGTCGATTACATGGGGAACAGTCTTTTTCTGGAGAATCGACGTCAATTTTGCGACCAAAGAGGAATCCTGAGAAATTTTTGGCGGGGGCGAGGCCCCCTTCCTCAGGGGGTTACTTTCTGCCGTTCAGGGGCGTCAATTAGAACTCTTAGGAGTCACTTAAGATGTAAATGTGTTCTGCTCCTCAATTTGGATGCAATCAATTTGCGATTCGGAAAGGAGCCCCGATTTTTAAAATTGGGCCCCCCGTTTACCCCCCAAGGGGAGCTAGAGGAGCTTCGGGACCATGAAATTTGGATTCCTCGAGGTCGATTACCTGGGAAACAGTCTTTTTCTGGAGAATTTACGTCAATTTTGAGACCAAAGAGAAATTATGGAGGGGGGTACTGTCCCCCTCTTTAGGGGGTCATTTTTGGGCCTTGGCTGGTCCGATTTTGGATTTTTAGGGGTCAATTCCACGTGAAATTTTCCGTGCTTTTCAATCCTGATGAGATCTATCCGCAATGCGGTCGGGAACCGTGACTTTTAGCATCGTGACCCCCCCTTTACCCCCCAAGGGGTGGTGGGGGGATTTCGGGACCACGAAATTCGGATTCCTTGGGGTCAATTCCCTATTCAACCCCGCGGTCTCCGACTTCGTACGACCTAAACCAACCGAGAAAAATGCCTGGTACGGGTGGTCTGAAACACCCTGTATAGCACACGAAAAGTGGAATCATTCGCAGACGAATTATCGAACCGAAATATAGCAGTCGAAAATTGAAATCATCCGTGCTGAATATAGCAGACAACTTGTTTCACTCGAAATATATAGCACACGAAAATTGGAATCATCCGTACCTTGATATACAGCAGATAGAACTGACGACATGGAAGTTTTCAACAATTCAATCTTGATCGTCAACGCTAAAGAGCTGACTGTAAACGCCCGCTACAAGATGAACAAACTCATCAAAATGCCAACCAAGTACGGGATCACCGTTGCCGCTGATATCATCTTCGAGAATCAACATCGTCTCTTCTTCCTACCTTCGCACATTACGAACCGTTTGACGGACGATGCAATTCAGGATATCAACGCTGAATCCTTCGATCTCATCTACGAAGGTCCGATCGGAAGAACACATAAATTCGCACTCGTTCCAAACGTTGCAGCTTGATTTATATTGTATGTATTATTGTATTCTTTTGTAAATGATGTTATGGTTGAAGAAAAAAAAAAAAAAAAAAAATAATTTAAAAAAAATAAACATGTTATTTTTTTTTTTTTAAATTTTTGCTTAAGATCAATCCAATTGCCTCACGTTTCCCTGCAGTAGTTCGTACGAATACTTCACAGGTGTGATCAGAATCACTTGGGCTGTAGCTTTGGCCGGGAAATTCTCTTTTACCACAACGGTCAACGTGATATCCACCGGAGCTGTTTTTAGATCTTCACCTTGAACGCATTTGATGACAAAAATCGCGCGATCTTTGAAATGTTCATACAACATAGCTGGCTCGCAGAGTTTCTCACCTTTCCAGTAGTCTCTCATAAAATCAGTGTAGTTCAGATAAGCGTGATGATAATCCATACTTGGGAAATCGTAGATTGTATCAACTTGAGGAAACCGACGCTCACCGATTTGAACGCTGACCGAGCGAACATTTACATGGTCGAAACGAGAGAAATCCTTCAGGTGATTGTCCTGTCGATCCGTTTGAAATACCAACACCACGAATTTGGGCTTGTGCCTACTGGTTGTTCTTACGCTCCATTTGAACGTCTTGGTCGGAAAAATCCCAGGGATGTCGTGCGATTCCCAATTCATGTAACCGAAACTCATCTTGTCGTTCTTCTTCATCTTGAGCAAGATTTGTTTTTCCAGTTCCAATGTGAATTTGACGACGGGAATCTCCCAATAGATTTCGATTATTTTAAATTTGATGGTGTAACCGTCCGCGGTCGCCGCGTCGGTGGTATAATATGCGTTCTTATCCGTACCACTGCGCACTAGGATCAACTCTTGCGAGCATCTGACTAGAACGTCTTTGAAATGTACTGCGAATCCGCTGAGTGTAGACAACGGTACGATAGCGGAGAAAGTTTGATTCGCCATTGTGTAGTCCCATTCGGTCCATGAATGAGCGATGTCACAAAACCCGGCAGTTGCGAGTCCCGCGGTTTCCGCTCTAGTGTATGTGAGATAATTTTTCACGGTCGATGTCACTCCGACAGACTGCTTGCTATCGACTTCCGTCCCGTTCACTTTATACTGCATACGGTCGAACATGTACTGGATATAATTGTTAGCCAACTTGAATGGAGGTTTTGTAGCATCTGCGGCGGCTCCAGGATTTTTCTCGAGTTTCACTTCTACACACATGAAGATCCTCGAATCTTGAGGCACGGTGATCAGACCGTGGGTATCGGGGGTGAACCGGATCGAATCGTTGTTTCCACGCCGTTCGTCGACCGGACCGAAACGAATGTATTCGTATTCGATGATCTCTTGTCGCCAAGCTTCCATCTCGTTCTTATTTTGGATTTTTCACCACGAATCCGAGTTGTGTGAGAGCCCTCTTAGAATATTCGGTCAAAGTTTTCCTCTGCTGCTGCTGCTGCTGTTGTTGTTGTTGTTGTTGTTGTTGTTGTTGTTGTTTACAACTAGTCCGTAGATTATCAATACTATTATATGCAAGAGAATTTAGGAACGTTTCGTTGTCGTCGTTCTGGATCCTTCGTTTACCCATAAGTTAGCGGTCTCACGTGCAGTCGCACTGTTACTTCTAAACCACCGAAATTGATCGCTCTTCCTTGTTGGTCTACTATATTCACGAGCAAACGTTTAATCTTATCATCCAAGACGGGGTAATAATGAATCGGCGACGGTTGCTCTACCATCTTGAATCCTGGTTCGATATCGGGAGCAAACGCATAAATGTGATGTCCGCGCACCCCGTTCACGCATCCACCGTCGGCGATGCTGCATTCGATGCATATCATGTTTACAGGTGAGATGTTGACGCGATAGTCAGCTTCGTGCCATTCGTCCGGTGCCAAGAGACGCTTTCCGAATCCGAGCACCTTACGTAAAGTGCCGGGTCTGCGGAAATCGATCCACACTGAAAAAAATGTTTTCTAAATAAAAGGCGGAGCCGTCCTAGACCAAGTAAACCGGATACTTAAAAAGTATCGACAAGAAACGGAAGTTTGAATTAAGACATCGTAGTTACCTTGGATCAAGAAATAGTGTTTTCTCAAGCCAACGCGTCACGTTCTCTTAAAAAAAGATAGCGTTTACTTGAAAAAAGGAAACATTCCATGCCGTGAAAATATTTCCTAAATTTAAGAAATTATCGTAGGTTTGAAGTGAGTATCTGTCGTATTGATCTAGGTAAACTGTTCACTTAGAAATAGGAAACGGTTGCGTAACTCCCACGTGCATTTACTGGCTTCAAATTAATGGGTAGTTTAAAATTAGTAAACGGCGTGTTGGACGGGAATGCGCGTTTATTTTATTGAAACCAACTGTTGTCTTAGAATTAGTTGGTAAACGGGGACGCCTGGCAAGAATATATGTTGCATAACTCTCAGACGCGTTTACTTATTTCTACCCAATTGTTGTTTTAAATTTAGTTAATAGTCACTGCAGGTATGCACACTGCACCCATACCATATGTATTATTATTAATCAATAATTGCAAAAAATGGATTAATTTATCGAATTTTTGATGAAAAAAATTATAGAATTGTATGTATCTGCACGTATCGAAGATTCGACATGGCAAGTACCGACTTGCAAATTTTGGCCTACCTATCGGGATTTGAACCTGGGACCTACAGTTTACGAACCTAACACCCTACCTACTTAGCCATCGGGGCTTATGTCTCAGTTGGCCGAATTTACACTATATAAGTCATTGACTTAGGCTCTCACGATTATTGTGATAGTGAATATGCGTGAGACGTGATGGGTTAAGATTTTTTGAACCCGAAAAGATGAATTTGGAGAAATGAGAAATACGCGTGTTACTGTCGTCACTTTTTTCACGTTTATATTTTTTTCTTTCCCATTTTATATTAATTTTTAATCCTTTTAAAAAGAATTTAATACAATTCACCTTTTTTAAAATGTTCTCTCTTCATTTTTTCTTGAAGAATCGCTGACTTTAAAAAATACGAATAAAGAATGAAACTCTTCGAAAATTTTTGTAACATAATAACTTTTTATTTTTGATGACTGAGATTGTTACATTTTTTTAAATATTAAAAGTCCTATTCAATTCGACTATAATATTCAAGAGTATTCTGGACCATTTATTAGACTTTTCTATTTCAATTAGAATATTAATAGTTCTATTCAATAGTTCTAATTAATTAATTCATATCGGGCGGAAAAGGAAGAATGTGAGCACTTTAAAAGAAATATTAATAGTTCTAATTCTTACTTTAAAATATAAGATTTGAAAATTAAGGTTTGAGATTTTTTGGATTAAGGCATCTTTTTCCGTGGACAGTCACAATTTATTCATAAAAAAAGTTCAATCTTCGATTACTCTTATATTTTACTCGGTTTACATAATCACACGCGTGACGTTCTAATATTTTATTGTATAGCTGCACTTCCTTTTCGTTACACTCTCTAAAGTTGATAGGAAGGTGGTAAAGAAGTGCTGGGTGGATCCACCCTATTTTGCAGGGAAACAAGGTGAAAAGGTTTAAATACTTCAATTACGGTAAAAAATGTTGAGCTCTTATGAGTATCCGTACAAGACTGAGGAAGGGGGGGGGGGGAGATCGGTCCCAACAGGCCCATCGACCCAAAATTTCCCCGGACACCAATGAATCAAAGTTTTAAATATCAACAATTTTGCACTCGCAAATTCCTTTCGAAAATACAGAAAAAAAACTTTATTTTTTTCGATCCACTCCATCGCCGCGTCCATAAATCAAAGGGACCCGGAAAATCGATATTGAACAGTGTATACACTACGCAGCAGCAGAGTTATTCGATTATCTTTATCTGTCAACTTGGTGGGTAACATGCTGAAAAGTATGATTCTCTCCACATTTTTTAATTCCTTCCTCGGCCCTTGGCATAAGCATGCCTTTTATTTGACACTTTTTAATTCTATCTGCGAGGGATCTTTCATTCATCAGGACAGGAAAAGTAAGGAAGAAAATAAAAAAAAAATGCGATTGTTTAGTTTGAAGAAATACATTGTCCGATGAAACTGAACTGATGCAAGTATTAAGTCCTCTTTATGAGGCCCCCTTCATTTAAAAGTAAAAATTAAAACTTCAAATGTAGAATGCCGATCTATTTAAAACAACGCAAATATTTTCCTCTTCTTCTCCTTCTTTACTTCTTTATTTATTTAATTTTTTGTCGACGCCGAGTATATGAGTGATTTCTCAAAGGACACATTGAATGAATTTCTCCCTAAACAACAATTATTTTGTAGACAATTATAATGGGCATCTTGATTTTTTAACTTCCGTCTCCTTTTATTCCGTCATAAATGGTGTTGGTTTAAGCAGATGCTAACGGCATCTGGCAGCAATTGCATGCATCATTCTCATAGGAGACGTCACCATCCGGTTTACTAATTTTAAGGGAACTGGTTTCTTCTTAGAAGCAAAATGTTGTATTGAAAGTAGGCAACCGCACATGTCCCATGCCGCATCCGTTCCCCGCGGAAGGGACTCACTCCGTTTACTACTTTTAAGGTAACTGGTTTCTTCTTTTGACGTAGCGTGTTTTCTTTCATCAAAGAAGCTGTTGGGTTATTAAAAGGCAACAGCGACTTGCTAATTGTATCATGCGCCACTGAAGGTGTTCACCCCGTTTACTAATTTCAAGGAAACAGGTTTCTTCTTTCGACACAACGTGTTTTCTTTTACCAAGCGAGCTGTTGGGTTAAAATAAGGCAACAGCATCTGGCTTATTGCACCCTCCCCCGCTGAGGGCATTTGCCCCGCTTACTAATTTTGAGGAAACCGGTTTTTTCTTTCAACGCAACGTGTCTCACTGTACCAAGCAAGCTGTTGAATTGAAAAAAATCAACGGGCGTATTGCTAATTGCATCCGGTCGCCTCGAAAGGAGTTAGCCCTGTTTCCTAATTTTAAGAAAACTGGTATCTTCTTTTGACGCAACGCGTTTTATTTTATCAAGCAAGCTGTTGACTTAAAAAGAGGCAACGGCCGCACTCGGAAGGCGTTCATGCCGTTTACTAGTTTTGAAGAAACTGGTTTCTTCATTCAAGCAAAAGTTGGCTTATTTTAAAACTACGTTTATTATACTTAAGAAAACACGATTCGCTTGTTTCAAGCGAATCATGTTGTCTTACATTAAGAAAACCGTTAGTTCCTTCCAAGTCAAACCCGTTTGAAATAAGTAAAAAATCCAAGTAGACGCGTTTACTTAAATTCAGGAAATCTTTTTTTTCCGTGCAGTACTTGGATTTGATGCTTACTTTAAGCGTAGCGTTGTTCGCTTTGAGTTTGATAGCTTCCGCTCCGCCAAGTTCTCCTTGCAAGTATTCTTGTATACCCTCGATCTCGTAGGCTCCGATCGGGAAGGAAATTGCTGAGTAATTCTCTGCAGGGCTCTCGGAGTAGAAAAGCAGTCTGTTTGTTATATCGATGTTCGGGATGGAATAATAAGTTACAAAACCCGTCAGACCGATCTCGCAAGGACCGAACAACTCGAGAGGTCTAGGCAGTGCAAACTCGAGTACGTTGCTCCTCCCCGTCAACATGAACGTGTGACATCTTTTCTGTGTTTCCATATTCGGGTTTCGAGAATACTATATATTCCTGGTTTGTACGAGCCACTCTAAACATCATTTCCCGCAGACGCTCGAGTTGAAATTTTGTTCGCTATCATAATTGTATCCTATTGTTGTCGTCGTTGAGCTACCGCGTGAGCGTAAAATGTATCGCGTAATTTCAACGGGTGGTGGTAGATCACCAAAGCTGTCGTAGTACAATGCGTTACCGCTCTTTGAAATCCGGTATGCTGTCCAATGTGTACCGGCTCCATCGCTTCGGTCCAGATTGATGATACCACACTCGGGGCGTTTGGGTTTCTTGCTCGCCAATTCATCGATCATGAACACACTGCGGAAATGCGGGATTCGTAATTGTTCTGTCGCAGCGATCCTCAACTCAACGTCCGTCATCGCTCGGCGCGGTAGCTCACGGATCAGTTTAAATTCTTTCGATAAGGTCTCAAGTAAAGTCCGTAACCTTTACGGTACGGTCGCAAGTACAATCCTTCACCGAGGTGTACATTCTTCTTCAAAGATCCGTCGATGACCGTCTTGATCATTTTCGCTACCGGTGTGATTGTTCACGCGGCCAGACCGATACTCGTCAGGAGATTCTTGACTCCGGCACTCGTCTTCGGGATAGCCAAGATTCGCTCCGCCGGTTTCTTCTTCTTCGTTTTCGACGTCCCGGCACCCATCTTTGGGAGAGCCAAGATTCGTTCGATCGACCGCTCCACCGGTTTCGTCTTCTTCTCCGACGCCCTCTTCTTCTTCTTCGACGCCCTCTTCTTCTTCTTAGGTTTCGGTTTTTTCGCTGCCACCGTCTTGTTTAGTCCCATTCCGAGTTTGGCTTTGAGTTTCATAGCGTTCGTTACGGCGTATACTGCCGCTCTTTCACCCAACGATGAGTCGGACGCTTTCACACGTTCCCAAGCTCTGTCCGCAAGTATGAGATCGGCTTTGTTCCTCTCGGTGGTGTCTTTGGTCTTACTGTAAGCGATGTCGTGGGACTTGCAAGCTTCGTCGAGCGGATTTATACCCGGATCTCCGCGTTTCAATCGTTCTGCGAGGCGAGTGCACCTGTAGTCGCCCGGTAAGTGTAGTTCGAACGGTAGTGAATTTATCAACGAGTTTAACAGTCCACGTCCTCGATTGGTTTTGCTGCAAGTTGATAATCTTCTCGGTGACATACTCTGACGAAAATGTCCATACTATTTATACGGAGAAGTAAAAAAATAACTGTCCGATAAAATAGGGAACGAATACGATGCGACTCGTCAAGCAAAAAAAGTCATTGCGAGTCCCGAACCTCGACAAACGGAAGAAGCAAAATGAAAACCGACGACGACGACACAGTGAACTGTTACCGGATAGTATCCGTTGCATTGTCGCCGGACCGTCCAACTGCGGTAAAACAAACGTGATGGTTTGCTTGCTACAACATCCGAACGGATTGAAGTTCCGCAACGTGTACTTGTACTCCAAGACACCGTTCCAACCCAAGTACGAAGAACTGCGTCAGATATTCGACGGAATCGACGGTCTCGGATACAACGTCTATTCGGACACGGTCGAGATTGTTCCACCAAACGATGCCGCATCGGACTCGGTCTTTATTTTCGATGATGTCGCCTGTGACAAACAAAATGCGATGCGGGATTATTTCAGTATGGGAAGGCACAGCTCGGTCGATAGTTTCTACTTGTGTCAAACTTATTCTCGCATACCGAAACAATTGATTCGCGATAACGCTAACCTGCTCGTAGTTTTCAAACAGGACAATACAAACTTGCGACACATCTACGACGATCACGTCAACACAGATTTCACGTGCGAAGATTTCAGACACATCTGCTCGGTGTGCTGGCAGGACAAGTACGGGTTTTTAGTCATCGATAAAGATAGTAATGAGAACGAGGGAAGGTACCGGAAAGGTTTCGATACTTATATTGTACAAGATGGATAACTTATCGTTGTCGACGATCGCTCAGAAATACGGTAGTATGGATAAAATCCGTCAAGATATCAAACGGAAGTTAAATACCATTCGCACCGGAGAGGCGGACGCTCAGGTGACGTTGAAGAAAGTTTTCAAACCGTTGACAGATCCGCTCGCAGCGTTGCAGAAAACTGTCTCGTCGTCAACACCCGCACTTGTTGCTGCTCCTCAGGAAAAGAAAACCAAGATCGAACCTTCAAAATCGGAAACGAAAGATAAAACAACGTTTGTCGATAGTTTATTAGCTTCGTTCGGATCACCGAAAAATATGAACAATGACGATGATGATGATAACGACTCAAACGAGGAGGAGGATGATGATGATGATGATGATGATGACGATGATGAATCGTTCCAAGACGCAACGGATAAAGAACAAAGAACGGGTCGCACGGAAGACGACGACGTCGATTCTCGAGACACAATCACTGCCCCGAACGTACAGTTCTACTTGGACTAATTGGAAAAACATCCGAAACAATCCGATCCCGCGTATGGTGTGCGGAAAGCGATCAACGGAAACTTTCTCATCGGAAACCGAACCATAAGTTTCGATTCGGACGGACGACTAATCTTGGACGGTAGCGATGAGGTGTTCGAACCGACACCCGGGTTCTTGGAGCTCCTTTTTAAGAAACATCCGCGTAATTACACAGCAGATGATCGCGCAAAATTCCAACGAGTAGTTACGCTCACCAATGCGCATCGGAGGGATCATCATCCACACGGTAGACCCAACTCGAACCGTAGTCAAAAATACCGCGATCTCATCAAACCTTTGTTCGCTACATCGACTCCGAGATCAACGAGGAAGTCATCGCGTAAAAAACTGAAGAAAGGCTCCGGTATCAAAATTCATCGTGCGAAACGGGAACTCGTCTATTGGGACGATCCGAACGAATTGGTCCAACGTCTCGTTTTACTTGTAGCTTCGAAACAAGCTGGTCACACCGATCACGATCGTGAAATTCTGAGTATCGTCGAGGAGCTTCGCGAAGCGGATTACATCCACTAAATATAGGATCCGCACAAAAATGAGTCACACCGACCGGTTTGGAAGATCGAAAGGGACTTACGTTCGCAACACGAAGCAAGGTCTCAAAGGAGACGGTTTCTTACTGGATCCCGACGGGAATTATCTTGTATCCAACAAACGGATCCGACAACTGCAAGATCCCGAAGAGGATACCGACGCCGTGAACAAACAATGGACAGACTCGAGGTGGACGGAAGCTATGAATTCGACACAGCTTTGTTTGGAGAAAATGGAAGAATACAAAAGTATCGCGCAACGACTCGAGACGAAATTATCACGACTGGAAAATAGGATCAGTCAACTAGAGGTTGTGAATCGAATGAAAGGAAAATAGTGTTGAGATGAGTCACACGGACGGTTTTGGCCGATCGAAATTCCGCCGCGGTCCAAAAGGTGACGGATTCTCACTGGATTCCGACGGAAATTATATCGTATCGAACAAACGGATTCGTCAAGTGCAAGATCCCGAAAGCGATGAGGATGCGGTGAACAAACAATGGTCCGAACGGAAGTGGAAGGAAGCTATGAAATTAGGTCAACACTGTCTGGAGCGTATCCACCAACTTCAACAATCTTACAATCGTCTGGTTAAAATAGTAGCATCGAAACAGCATTTGAATCGAGAGAGCGGACGACGACGACGACGTTGACGGTAATTATCATGTCGGCAGAAAAACGTGGGATCGTCGAGGAGCTACATAAACCTGCACGACGAAACTATCCGCGTCGTAAAGTACGGATTCTCGGATTGTTCGATTTATGGCAAGCCGATCTCGTCGAGATGCAACCGTACGCCTCGGTCAACAAAGGATACAGATATCTCCTCACCGTCATCGACGCGTGCTCGAAAAAGGCGTGGGCCGAACCGCTCAAATCGAAAACGGCCACGGATGTCACTTATGCTCTGCAACGCGTTCTCAAAGCAGCCGGAAAGTCACCGAAACATTTACAAGTCGATATGGGCTCGGAATTCTACAACTCCAAATGTCAAGCATTGATGAAGCGTCACAAGATCAATATGTACAGCTCGTACTCGACAACCAAAGCCTCTATTGTGGAGCGATTCAACCGAACGCTCAAAACGAAGATGTGGAAAGAGTTCAGCGCGCAAGGATCGTACAAGTGGGTAGATCTATTACCGAAACTCATCCGTGAATATAACGGGAGCGTTCATCGCACCATCGGGATGAAACCAATCGATGTCACCGAAAAGGATGTACCGATGATCCTGCAAAAGCTTCGTGGGCCGCCGCTGAGTAAAATTGAAAAGAGACGTCTGGCCAGACGAAAACTGAATGTCGGTGATCACGTCCGGATCTCGAGACTCAAAGCCATGTTCGAGAAAGGATACACACCGAATTGGAGCACGGAAATTTTCAAGATTGTCAGCGTCAATCCGACCGTTCCGATCACGTACGATCTGAAAGACGCGCACGATACGATCATCAAAGGAAAATTCTACCGCGAAGAACTCCAACCCACCAACTATAAGGATACGTTCCTGGTGGAGAAAATTCTGCGTCGCAAGAAAAACCAGGCCTTTGTCAAATGGTTGGGTCTGGACGCGAGTCACAACAGTTGGATCGATAGTAAGGATTTCGTATAAATAGTATGCAACGCGAACTGTTTTAAACTGTAACTGTAAATACCCAAAAAAATTTTTGATTCATCAATCTGAACATTGCAATACCCAATCCCAGTCGCTCATCGCAAAACATAAGGTTCCGATACGCATCTCCAAGCGGTAAAAAATGTAAATTCCCGAATCAGACCGTACTCTCCAGTCTCCGATACCAGGCCCATACTGTAAAATACGGTCTTTCGAAGCCGAAAATTTTACAAGTCAGAAATCTCGGAAACGAAAAGTCGTATTAAAATTCGGTCAGTACAGTTTTCCGATCTTCGAAAGTGGAAAAGAATCGCATCGATCCGCAACGGATCGGAGGAGGGTGATTTTCCGAAAATTTTTCAATTTCCCGAATCAGACCCTAATCTAGAGTATCCGATACCAGGCCCATACTGTAAGATACGGTCTTCCGAAACCGAAAATTTTTACAAGTCGGAAAATCCGAATTTTTTGCACAATCTGGTAACATTGTATCGAAAAAGTAACTAATTTCTCGCACCATCTGGCAACACTGTAAAATGCGATGTTGCAAAATTTCACCAATAAATAAATCATTTATTTAAGTGCACCGTCCGGCAACGCTGCTGCGCCATCTTGAAAAATACACCATTGCATAAACCGCAGATTGAAGGGGCTACATTACACGATTGCATAACCCGATTATTGAAGGGGCAGCATGCAATACTTTCTTCCTTACAGCGTTGCCATATTGAACAATAATCCCTATTCAACACTGTAATTTAATTCGTATTTTTCTGCACCATCATGCAATGCTGTTGGATTTTTTACCTGGTCAAGTCCTCATATTTACCCTACTTTCGTGCTCCGGGCGAGGACCAAATCACTGATTAATGCTCCCTGAACAAAACGGGAGAATCACGTTAGAGTTCTCCCTCTGATAGACCCATTTCCCTTCAGGGTTGCCACGGTCAGGGAATTCAGGGGAAACCTGGAAAAGTCGGGGAATTTGACCAAAAACAGCTAAAAGTCAGGGAAAAATTGACAATTTTCACGAGTTGCTTAAAATCTTTCTTTTTTCGGTTTTGAACACAGTATAAATTGCGATGAAGTGGCATATCTCGCGATGCATTCAAGAGTTAAATTATGCAGCCGTATTTGGTCGCAAACGCAACAAGCAACGTAAATTGGAATGCCGAGGTTTTGTGTGTATTTTTGAAATATCATCTACTACCAATGACCAACCACTAGGCGTTTAATTTTCTTCTTTAAAGTAATTCAAGTGTCTAGGATTATTGCAAACGCAAAGCATCAAAGTTCTTGAAAAATAAACCATTTGAAGCTCACTTTAAAAATAGGTGTTGGAAAAATCCTGGGAAGGGAGGGATAAATAGAGAAACGTACACCAGGGAAGACCCCCTGTGAGAGAGTGTTTCTTCAGAAGAACAATGGTTCAAAAGTTCTCATTTCTGAAACAATTATTGGGTTGCTCAAGAAAGTCAAAAGCATCAAAATCAAAAGAAAAAGTTAACAACCCTTTTTGTATTTCCAAATGTTCTACAATTAATTTCTGACTCCTTAGCTTAAGCGCGTTTCAAATGAGACGCTATATTAGTGCGATGGTAGCTAGCAAGGTGTAAATTCGGCTGTGCGACCATGGCGCGCGTTCTCAAAGGTCAGGGAATTTCTCCATTTTTCCTCAGGGTAAACCTGGAAAAGTCAGGGAAAATCATTTCCAAATTTTTGTGGCAACCCTGTCCCTTGTATCTGCACTAGCCCAACTTAGGGAGCGTTCGTTACCTCGACTTCTCAAAGTCATCAATAGTAAGAAATTAATCCTGGACCACCAATTTGGTTTTCGTCCGAAACACTCATAGAGTACAATAGAGTCGCAATGTACTGGAGCGCCGCGCCGATGAAGCCACTTTTGGAGGCTGTTCTGTCCAGTACCCCGGAACTAGTGTGCGGCGACTAGCGATGACGCATGCGCTGAGACTCGCGCTCAGCGCTCCCTACTCCCGACTCGGCTCCGCTACAGCAGAACGTCTCTGTCAGGTCCACACACATTGAACCAGCTAAGTAGGCCGGTAATAAGTCTGAAATTGAGTCCAAATATGAATATTATCCAGGAGTAACATACATAAATGGATTCATTATGGCTTTGAATATCTATCGCAAGCAAAATTTGCACAATCTAATATCGATGGAATTAAAAAAGTCGAAAAAACACAAGCAGTCGTTGATTTCTCCATAAGCCACCGCGTTAAAAATTGCCGGTTGGTTCACACTTGGTATGAGTCAGAAATTAAATACCTATGCAGGGTGTAGGTACCAAAAGTCCGTCCCACCCCTGCTAACTTTTGAACGAATTGAGCTAGGGTAATGAAACTGAGGGAATGTTCCTATCTTAAAGGGGACCATCTTTTTTTTTTGGGGGGGGGGGGTTAAAACTTTGGTCCCCCCTTAGGGGGAGCGCGGGGGTCCCCCAACTTTTGTTTCAAATGGCAACCCCTATCTTGTGATACCTCATTCGCAAGACCATAAAAAATTATGAATTTTGGCGCAAACCACAGATCAATATCTCAATTTTTGAGCGAGTTATGATAGGTCAAAGGTCAAATTTGACCTATTTACAAAAAATCATAACTCCAGTTCAAATTATCGTAAAGAAAAAAATAAAACGGGAAAATTTACCAAATTGTGTCCGCTTTTAAGTAAAAATTGCAGAAATCTTTTCGATTTAATTTTAAGGGGGGGGGGGGGGGCTCGGACCCACAAATACGGCAATCCAAAGGTCATTCAATTTTCCCGCGAAATAAGCCAATTTCCCCTAGATTTGCCTCCACATTATCTCTGTAAGGTCAAAATCAGTTCAACATTACGTTGGCAAGTCCCCTAATTTCGGGAAATGTTAAGAAAACGAAATTTAAAGAGTCAAATTTAATCACCTTAAATATTTTTTTTTCTTCTTAACTTTCTCCGAAATTTGGGGACTTGCCAACGTAATGTTGAACTGATTATGACCTTACAGAGATAATGTGGAGGCAAATCTAGGGGAAATTGGCTTATTTCGCGGGAAAATTGAATTACCTTTGCATTGACGTATTTGGGGGTCCGAGCCCCCCCCCCCCCTTAAAATTAAATCGAAGTGATTTCTGCAATTTTTACTTAAAAGCGGACACAATTTGGTAAATTTTCCCGTTTTATTTTTTTCTTTACGATAATTTGAACCGGAGTTATGAATTTTTGAAAAAAGGTCAAATTTGACCTTTGACCTATCGTAACTCTGTCAAAAATTAAGATATTAATCTGCGGTTTGCGCCAAAATTCTTAGTTTCTTATGCTCTTTCGAATGAGGTATCACAAGATAGGGGTTGCCATTTGAAAAGAAGAGTTGGGGACCCCCCGCGCTCCCCCTAAGGGGGGGACCAATATTTTGACCCCCCCCCCCCAAAAAAAAAGATGGTCCTCTTTAAGATAGGATCATTTCCAAGTTTTCATTACTCGATTCGTTCAAAAGGTGGAGAAATGGTGCTGGGTCCACACCATTTCGCGGGGAAATCAAAGCAAAGGAGATCCAAAAATTAAGATTAGAGTCAAAATTAATTTATTTGAGCTCTAATGTGCAGCAGTACGAAACTGAGGGGGGGGGGGGGGAGTGTTCAGCTCAGGCAGTTTGCATAGATGTATTCAGTTGAGTCACGTCGAGAGATCTATACCGGTTTTGGCCTTTTTAGACCTTATTAGTAGATCACACTCGGCAGTGAACCCAACTTAACATGCCGCAAAATCCAAGACGGCATTAAAATGCCGTCATAGATATGACCCGAGGCATGACACAAAAGTGTGATCCTCGCGCCATCTACCGTCGCTGCTGAACAACTCTCATAACAAAAAGGAAAACCCGAAAAAATGATAATCAGGCTGGTTGGAGATGCGAACGCATCTAGACGCAACCGTCCGCTCCTGAACGGGAGAAAACACATACCCCCAAATTGTGCGTACAATGAAGAAAAAAACATTAAGAAGTGGCCCGAAACTGTATGTAACAATGGTGCTGGGTCCATACCATTTTGCGGGGAAATCAAAGCCAAGGAGTTCCAAAAATTAAAATTAGAGTCAAAATTAATTTTTTTGAGCTCTAATGCGCACCAGTACGAAACTGAGGGGGGAGAGTGTTCAGCTCAGGCAGTTTGAATAGGAATGTTTAGTTGAGTCACGTCGAGAGATCTATACCGGTTTTGGCCTTTTTAGACTTATTATTAGGCTTTTATTTTAGGCGTTTTAATTTAGGCTTTTTACTTTAGGCTTTTTAATTAGGCTATTAGACTTAATAGGGCTTTTTAGGCCTTAATATTCCTATACAAACTACCTGAGCTGAACACTCCCCCCTTAGTTTCGTACTGGTGCGCTTTAGGGCTCAAAAAATTAATTTTGACTCTAATTTTAATTTTTGGAACTCCTTGTTTTTGATTTTCCCGCGAAATGGTGTGGACCCAGCACCATTTCTCCACCTTGTTACATACAATTTCGGGCCACTTCTTGGTGTTTTTTTTCTTTATTTGTACGCACAATTTGGGGATATCGACGGTGTAAGTCGGCAATCACATAACTCGGAAAACGCGATTTTTCAGGTGAGGGGAAAAAACTCTCTACATTCCTCATCTTTGAAGGTAGAGGGGAAATAATTCTAAAGCAAGGATAAGATGCTTCATAAGACTCTATCATCATTTTTAATAATATTCGCGTCTTGTCAGGAAGAATGACCGAAAAACCGTGTTATGTGTTTGTGGAACTAAGGTCCAACACTGAATTCCGGGATACGTGGTCGGCGAATTACCTATTCAAACCTATTCTTTGCCGATGTTTACTGAATAAAGACTGAATAAGACTCCTCTTACTCTAAAAGTAACCTAAAGTTCCTTTTAACAAACTTAAACTGGTAGCGAAGCTTTAGAATGACACCGGAAAACAACTCGACGGCGCGGCGTGCCTGAGTTGGCAATCACATAACTCGGTTTACGACGTCGCAGACTTCCTGTCATACTTCATTTTTTAAACGGAGAACTACACAACGGCAATTCTTTAAAACTGCCGTGAGTTTTCTTCTCTATGCGAAGAAAATTCTGTACAAGCTGCAAGGAATGATGTCATATGTGTCGAGGTTCTCCTTTAAATTTTCAAACCCCGTGAACGAGATAATTACCTATGTGATTGCGGACTTACGCCGTTGAATTACGAATTAAAATTAAATGAAGATAAAAATAAGCGGACGATTACTCAGTTATCCGTCGGATTAGATGTTTGATGTTAAAACAATAACAACGTTTTTGTTGTTTGAAGATTCCGTGACGTACTAACTTTTAATTTTCCCTTCTAAACTGTTCACGATTCTTCCCGGTAGAGCGCGCGTTGTGTAAAAATGCGGCGCGACGGCACGAGTTGTGTGTTATTGGAATTAACGCCGAGATACGTGTTTTGAGTTCTACGTTTTTAGGTGACTTCCAGATTTTTTTCGACTGAAATATTTTGACAGCAGGTAAAGGGCATCTACTACACTTCATTTCTGCAGCTAACTCAAAACCGCCAAAAATCGAGTTATGTGATTTCCGACTTACACCGTCGATATGTGTTTTCTCCCGTTCGGGAGCGGGCGGTTGCGTCTAGATGCGTTCGCATCTCCAACCAGCCTGATAATCATTTTTTCGGGTTTCACCATACAGTACAATAGAGTCGCAAAGTACTGGATCGTCGATGAAGTCACTTTTGGAGGCTGTTTTGTCCAGTTCTCCGGAGACTTGTGTGCGGCGACTAGCGATGACGCATACGCAGAGACTCGCGCTCGGCGCTCCCCAGTCCCGACTCGGCTCCGTTCGTCGGCTAGGTCCACACACATTGAATCGGCTAAGTAGGCCGGTAATAAGTCTGAAATTGAGCCCATATATGAATATTATCTAGGAGTAACATACATTAATGGATTCATTATGGCTTAGAATATCTATATGAAGCAAAATTTGCACAAATTAATATCGATGGAATTAAAAAAATGTCGAAAAAACACAAGCAGTCGTTGCTTTTTCCGTAAGCCGCCGTGATAAGAAATGCCGGTTGGTTCACACTTAGTATAAGTCAGAAATTAAATCCCAATATGAATATTTACTAGGAGTAATATACATCAATAGATTCATTATGGCTTTGACTACCTTTTAATGGCAAAATTTGCAAAAATTAATGCTGATTGAAATATAAAAAGTCGAAAAAACACAAGCAGTTCTTGATCTCTCCATAAGCCGCCGTGTTACAAAATGCCGCTGGGTTCACATTTGGTTCACACTTTTCGGAGCACACGCGGCTCGGAAACACCTGTTCATGGATTGGCTTCATCGGCGCTCCAGTACTTTGCGACTCTATTGTACTCTATGGGTTTCACTTGTTTGATCTGAGAGTTGTTCAGCAGCGACGGTAGATGGCGCGAGGATCACACTTTTTTGTCATGCCTCGGGTCATATCCATGACCGCATTTTAATGCCGTTTTGGATTCTGCGGCATGTTAAGTTGAGTTCACTGCCGAGTGTGATCTACTGATGAGGTCTAAAAAGGCCCAAACCGGTATAGATCTCTCGACTTGACTCCAACTGAATATTCCTATGCAAACTGCCTGAGCTGAACACTCTCCCCCCTCAGTTTCGTACTGGTGCGCATTAGAGCTCAAAAAAATTAATTTTGACCCTAATTTCAATTTTTGGAACTCCTTGGCTTTGATTTCCCCGCGAAGTGGTGTGAACCCAGCACCATTTCTTCACCTTGTTACATACAGTTGCGGGCCACTTCTTAGTGTTTTTTTTCTTCATTTGTTCAAAAGTTAGCAGGGGTGGGGCGGACTTTTGGTACACCCTGTATGAATATTATCCAGGAGTGACATAGGTACATCAATGGATTCATTATGGCTTTGACTATCGAATTATGGCAAAATTTGCACAAATTAATATAGATTGAATTAAAAAATATCGTAAAAACACAAGCAGTCGTTGCCTTTCCCTTAAGCCGCCGTGATAAGAAATGCCGGTCGGTTCACACTTGGTTAAGTCTTAATTTACGTTCCTTGTTAAATATTATTCAGGAGTATGATACATTAATGGATTCACTATGGCTTTGACCACCTGTTAATAGCAAAATTTGAAAAAATTAATGCTGATTGAATTAAAAAATTTCGAAAAAACACAAGCAGTTCTTGATTTCTCCATAAGCCACCGTGATAATAAGTGCCGTTGGGTTCACGCTTGGTTCACACTTTTCGGAGCACAAGCGGCTCGGAAAGGCCCGTTCATGGGTTGACTTCATCGGCGCTCCAGTACATTGCGACTCTATTATACTCTATGGAAACACTTGACTACAGAACAAGTACATCATATTTCTAGAATTATGGAAAAAGCTTGGGAAGGGGGGGAGTACCGCGCTGCTGCGTCCTTGGACGTGACGCAAGAGTTGGACAGGATTTCCCACGAACTCCTAATCCGAATGATTTCTAGACTCATACCCGCGTGGCGTGTGATGTTACTTTGTTAGAGCTTACCTAACAGATATAACATTCAAAGTTAGGGTATGGGAGGCACTGTCGACAATTCTGGCAGGTATTCCGCAGGACTCAGTACTTAGCCCCCTCCTTTATCCTATCTTAACATCTGACATCCCCGAACCGGTAAGGGATGCTATGCTTTGGAATTTTGCCGATGACACTGTATACCTGACTGCTCACCCTACTCAGGAGTGATCCACAGCAGCTCTTGAAGAAAATCTAGCTAATATAGAAATTTGGATTAACGATAAAGATATAGCAATAAAGTGCGCCAAAACTATTTACAAACTGTTCATAAATAGGCCTATTAATAAGAATCTTCCCACAGTTTTTGTAGGGCGCTTATATTTCTCTCCAGTAAAGCTAAATATTTAAGTTTGTATCTTGATCAGTGGCATGCGGTCCGGATAAGCAAGGCAAGCAGTGCATGCCCAAACATTTCAAGAGAAAGAAGGAAATTATCCTAAGAAATTCGGTAAATTATCGTTAGATATAATTAGCAAAATGTATATTGTAAGTAAATCGAGGTAGAAACGGTAGCGAAGACACGGGAATACCTACTCGTGGGATTACGGGAGAGGTAGGCCTTGTCTCCAAGGGACGTTTTCATGGGATTTGTCCCAAGTTCGAATCGCAGGAATGAAACTTCTGATATATTTCCCAGTTACCGTCTCTACGGGACGGGGCTCATACAGTCCTGCGACTAGCTTGCGCGGGAAACCTCGCAAACTCAATAATAATCAAACCAACAAGAAGCAAACACTCAAATAATTTTTTTTTTCCGAGTCGAACTATCTTGATAAATATCTGTCTGTGACCAAAGAATGATTGAATACTTCGATAAACGATCCAATACACTTTGAGCCTATTCTCCAAACGTTTCAAAAATGTTGACATTTTAAATTACATTACATTACAAATTAATGCTCTATCATTTTAAGGGTAAACAATTTTACGATATTACCAACCACATCCGCGTTATTGGCGAGAAATCGCGGCGAAACGGTCATTATCGCGGAAATTAGAGATATTTTGACATTCCAAGCCCCCCCCCCCTCCCATTTTGGGGGAACGCGGGTAATGGCGAAAGTCACTTAAAATTTTTCTAGACCAAAATTTCACGAGCTTTCAGAATGGTTAGGTGGAGTTTTGCCCTAAAATCAAGCCTTTTCGAGAAAAATGGGAAAATTCGCGGAAAAGTCGGAATTCTGAGCAATATTGGTGGGTTTAGGGGGGGGGGGGGGCCTTACACCCCCCCCCACCACGATAGAATTCGCGTTAACAAGAAAGATCTTATTCTACTAGTCGAGAGCTTCAAGAAAATCACCACCTTCAAAATTCCCATGGGAGGGGTGGGGAGGGTTACTCTTTGCTGGCCCACGGTCTAACCCCCCAAACCCCCCGAAATGTGGTGAACTTTGACACCTTGCCCTGTCACCAAACCCACCGCACGCCACTGATCTTGATACATAACTTAAATGGAAGGAACACATTAAAATTAAGAAAGTTAAATGTAAAGATAAATTTAGGAGAATGTAGTGGCTCCTTGGTCCAAAATCTACACTTAGTAATCATACAAAACTCCTACCCTACAAAAAAATATAATCATACTAAACTCCTACCCTATAAACACATTATCCGTCCAACCTGGGCCCGAAGAGCTCAACTTCTGGGATGCTCAGCTGACACCAATGTAAAAGTGCTTCAAACGATGCAGAATAAAATTTTTAAAACAATTGTCTCTGATCGATGGTTTGAGAGAAATAGCAGCATTCACAGGGATCTGGGAATGGAGGCCGTTCAGGAATATATCCTTGAAGTAGCCACCGGATATGAGAAGTGGCTTCTGTCCCATCCTAACACAGAAGCGACGATAATTCAGACGAGCTGAGAAGGTTAAGAAGGGCTAAGTTATGGGAGTTAGCTAGCCCGATGACATAGACCGCTCAATAAGGAGCAGCAGCTAATACAATGTAAATGCGCAGTTATTAAGTCAAGAATCTGTCAAACTACCTAGTTGTTTGCCTTTCTTCGTTGATTTATTTTAGAGGCAATTTATATAATTCCACATGTTAGAAGATTACATAAATAAATTGAAAAAAAAGAAAAAGAAAAAACAATTTGAATTAAATTTTGAATTTTAGTTTTTTTTTTTTTGGGGGGGGGGGGAGGCCAAAAGAAAAAAAGGGCCAATTTTGAATGTATTTTGAATCCCAAATTCGACATTTAGGTCAGAAAATATCATAGAGTAAATATCATACCTGACTTCATCAATTTCCAGTTTTTGGAAAATATGATCATTTTTGGGCCACTTCTAGCGCCAAAATTCCGTTATGGACCTCAGAGAACGATTCTGCATTGTCTTATGGTCGAAGGTTGAGAGTTTAGATGAAAATGACCTTTGAAATGATGCCCCACCTGTTAAGATACTTTGAATTGATTCATTCTAGCCTTAGTTGGCCTCATAAATTTTGAATTTCGGCCGGTCCTGTAGATTATACTTAATGAGGTGTTTTTTTTTTAATCAAATATTCGAGTTCTACCAGTGAAATTACACAGGAATTGATGTTAGAATTCCGGAATTAATATCTTACAGGGATGTGCAGAGGGATATTGAGCAAGTTACCATTCTAAATTATGGTAGCCATCTTGCAACCGAAAACGATGTTCATAATTTTTGATCATCCGTGTATAACTCCAGCGTATTTTAAGGAAGATTTCTGCGAAATTCCGAGAAAATCACCGAGTTACAGATTTTTGTTTGCCCTAAGACCTATTATTTGTCACTTTACATTAGTTCAGAGCTGTCGCTTGTTGATTTTGATCATACGATGCTCAAAATACGACGATCATTTTTTAATTTCATTGCCTGATTATCATTTTGCGGGTTTTCCATGTTCTATCCTGAGAGTTGTCCAGCAGCGACGGTGGATGGCGTGAGGCTTGCGCTCTCGTGTACACTTGCGCGCACTCTCATACCTCGCGTTGATGTGTCAATGTCATAAGGATGTTGCGTAATGCTAAGCTAGGCTCACTGACAGGTGTGATGCACTGATGAGGTTTAAAAAGACCCAAAAAAATGTGGTTCTCTCGGCACACGGTGGATCGAGTCAATGGGAGGGGTTGGTCATCGCGCATCACGCGTCTCATTTTCTCTGATTAGAGATTTCCCGCCCTCAGAACAGAGCAAATTACCCTTGCTTAGTGTATTTTTGTCGTAGACTCCATTTTTTAACATATTTTAGCCGAATAACGGGTTTTAATACGATTTTGACCCATTTTTCATGATTATTGAAAACGGGATTCTTGATAGCTTATTTGTAGCGTTGTGCGTATTGTACACGTTACTTTCGGCGAATGGGACCGTAAGCGGCTTATAGAAGCAAGAATTCTGCAAAACTTGACTCTAAGACATATTACTTGAGAAGTAAGAGGGCCTCACAGCCCGGGAGGGGGGGGGGGGGCTTCACAGTCCCCTCACCACGAAGGTTGCTATATTACTTTCAATTTCTTCTAACATCGTTTTTTGCTCATGTAAGTTGGTTTCTCGCAATTGCATACTGACACATGGACGGAACATTCTGATAATGTTCATTTTTTTTCTCTTTTCTTCGAGCTATTCAATAGACGTTTTCATTTTTATGAACCCCCTACTCTTCCAGTTATTCAAGAAAGACGCATATTTCAAAAAAGAGATCAATATATTAAAGAAATAAAAAAAAAGAGATCTATATACTATAGCTTCTTTTTATCGAGTCATTCTAGAAGATTATCATAGGTACTTACCACAAGATATAACAAATGAGATATGCAGTAAAAAAAAAAAAAAAAAAAAAAAAAAAAAAAAGGTTTTTCTACCTTCCATCATTTTGTTTTGTTCCTTGAAGTTTGGAGTAAAGTTTGAAACATTTTTATTGAAAAAATATTAAAATAAGAGGAAAGGTTCTGATCCCTTGAAGAACCTCTGAAAAGGACGAATGTCTCTTGAAGAAATTTTTTGTATTTCTTCTTTTTTTACTCACAATCGATTTTTTATTTGTATGGAGCTCATAGAAGGGCTCTAAGTGTGTTGGAGACATTTTGCACAAAACGAGACATGTGAAATATACAATGCACTAAACATACACCTTAAACTGTATCGCACAGTATAACACTGATCGAATTAGATTCAGAGACTAAAAGGAGGTTAACGTCTGGTCAAAACATTAGAAAACCAGTCAAAATCAGCCACCAGTTGCAAAATTACCAAGATCGAGGGATATTTTGTGATGCTTGATTTTATTGATGACAAAAGAACAAGATCGGTTCCCAGCAGGAGCGACTTCCTATCATTCAAATGGACCGTTTTCGCTGATTAGCAGTTATTAGAGGCTAATTATTACATAATATCATTCCTGATAGTGTACACTGTACAAGAAGCAATCCAAAAAAGGATTTTGCGGAATCTTGTGGAACTTTTTTTGTCAAGCTATTTTAACATTTTTTGGGTGTTTTTTTGAAGCAAGTTTTGTTGGTGGTTTTGGTTCTCCTAAAAATATGCAAATGCACATTAATGACATACCAAAATTTTCTTTAGAGAGAGGAGAATAAGCATGTGAAAAAGCGAAATAAAACCTTCAGAATCAGACGGCAAATTTGATACCACCTGCAATGTGAACTTTAGGCAACCTGCATGTCGAAGGGTTCAAAAACCCTTGAATCATGGATGCATTCAGTTTGGAGGCTTAGCTACTAGAAAACCAAGAAAAAATATCTAAAATCCGACCTTTTTTTTTGTCGCCCATGATCGACCTCTACCATTGACTTGACTCGATCCATCGTGCGGTGTGCCCCCGGCTTAGTATTCCAATACATCTGCCTGAGCTGAATAACTCTTTTCTCCTTCAGTCTTGTACTGATATACTAATTGGATTGCATTTTACAAAAAGGAACCAAGAGCCTTCCAATGTCGCTAAGATTGTGAAATTATTTTTACCTTGCAAGTATTAACTGATCATCTTAATGAGTTTCATCTTCACTCCCAATTAACTTTAAATCCAAGACGAAAATGGCCGTCGTCAATTTTATTTTTTGCATGATTTCAGTAATTTTATTGCAAAGAATGTAAGTTGCACGGCAACATTGGAATGCTCTTAGTTCCGTTTTGCAAAAGCAATCAAATTTGAAATTGATTTTCTTACTCCTCATGAATTGGTTGAATTTTTTTGGCCTTCATTTCCTTGCAGAATATTTTGGACCCGGTATCATTCTATCATCGTGTGACTTACGGTTTGGGCCACATTTTTTGTGTTTTTCTGTTGTCTCGGTATGATGTTTACGATATTTTTATGATCCGACAGGAGATCGCATTCTCCTCAACATAATATGAGTAGTCTGACCAAACTTAAACTTAGTTTGTATGGTAATGCAGTCCCTCGTATCGTTGTTTAATTGAACCTGAAATAGTCTCTAATTTTCCTCATACTAAATCCTTTCGGTGTTCTAATGATTTCGATACCAATGAATCAACATTATACGAGGGTCATCCAAAAAGTAAGGTTCCCCACCACTTATCTTCCGGACGAAAAAAGTTACAGCAAATCGGTGCAAAGGCACGTATTAAACATACTCTAAGGTTTAAAACGAGCCCGAGTTTTTGAAAGTCAGTTAAGAGGGGTTCGTAAGAAAACTCAATTTTACTGAGACAACCCTCTGTTGCATGTCGTTGCATGCCCTTTTTCGGGGTCAGGAATGCACGGAGAGGTGATTATTTCAGACTCAAATTATCGGTGCTGAGCACCAAATCAAAAAGGAATTTTAAAATTTTTATTTAGTAGACCTTATCGTACTTTTCGACGTAATCCCAACCTCTGTTTTGAAATTTTTGGTATCAATATAGCATCTTTTTGATACCCTCTGGGCAGAAGCTCTTCTCTTGGCACCAAAACCAGTCATTGACAGCGCTCTGCATTTCCAAATCAGTTGCTTTGCATGGGGAAATTTTCCCCCATTCTCCGTATTCTTTCGATTTAGCCTCATGTGACTTTCATCTGTTCCCTGACCTGAAAAACTGCCTCTGTGGAAAGCTGTTTTCAACTGATTCGGAAATGTAGAGCGCTGTCAATGACTGGTTTTGGTGCCAAGAGAAGAGTTTCTGCGCGGAAGGCATCAAGAAGATACTATATTTATTTCAGTTTCAAAACAGAGTTTGGAATTACGTTGAAAAGTAAGGTAAGGTCTACTCAATAAAAACTTTGTAATTCCTCTTTGATTTGATGCTTAGCGGCGATAACCCAAGTCTGAAATAATCAACTCTCCGCGCATTCCTGACCCGGGAAGTGGGCAGGCGACGACTTGCAACAGAAGGTTGTCTCAGTAAAATTGAGTTTTCTTGCGAACCCTCTGACCGATTTTCAAAAACATGAGCTTGTTTTAAACCTTAGAGTATGTTTAATATGTGCCTTTGTACCGATTTGATATATCTTTTTTTGTTCGAAAGATACAAGGTAGGGAACCTTAATTTTCTGATGACCCTTGTACAAGTATTGTAACCCAGTTTTTTCTGTATTTCCTCAAAAAACCAATTACAGGGTGACAAGCTCTTGAAAATTCATTGAAAAGCTAGAAACCAAATGCAGCTTCTGCGCTCAAGCTCTCAAATGTAGAATTTGTTTTTCAAGTTCAATGGGCTGCACGCTTCTTTTTTGTGGAAAGCATGTCCATAAGTAATCATGTCATTTAGAAACCTTGAAAAGTCAAAGAACTTTATAATATAGGGGAGGGCGGCCAAGAATGCTTTTGTTATTTTTTTCGAATTTCCCCTTTTTCTGCGCGAATTTCCACAAGTGGCTCGGATAGCCCCCTGTTTTACTTAGCCCCACTGCCCCCTGAAAAACATTGATAAGTTGTGGAAAAGGCAGGAAAGAGGTGTGCGAAAAAAGCTAAAAATGCCTCGAATTTTCAACACTTGACGTGATGAAGTACCTCCCGGGACGCCTCAAAATGATTGCAGTTTTTCTTCGAAGAGCAGGGTTGCAACGTCATGTTGCCATCTTGTCAAGTGAAAAACCTTAAAAATACTGAACTCTGCTGCATCCGGACCGATTTTAATGAATTTTTGTTCTAATTCTCCTCTTTAATACAGCTTAAGCTTAGCATTAGGCGGCACCTATGCGGTTTTAGCAGTTTTTGGTGTGCATAAAAATTTTGTTTTCATTTTACTTCAGTCCTCTGCAAAGTCGTCGAAACCTGAACAAAAACGAGTCTAAATGAAAGTTTAGCCTTTCACCTTTCTGACGAGCTTGATCGCGTTAGTGCCACTCAGGGCTAAGTAAACCCATAAAACTAATACACCACCAGAAAGTTCTATTTAAGATTATAACTTTTAAGAAAAAGGAATTCAAATCAGTGCAAATGCAGCGAAGGTATGAATTGTTACAGACTTTCTAACTAATTAATGGCAATGTCGCACACGGCAGCATAAGCATAAAAACTGCCTAATTCACACGTCTTACCGCCCTTTATAATGAATAGATCACGAAAGAGCCCTGCCACACGATTAATTGAATGCTGTGCTGTACTTTCAGTGGTTCCCAATGGCGTGTCAACGACTATGACCAACTTTGAATGGTTGTATGATGTATGCCCCCTGGAATGATCTTTTGCTCGTTAGAAAGGTGATAGGCTGAACTTCTATTTAGATTGGTTTTTGTTCAGACTCTGTTGACTCGAGTATTTCAGTTAAATGAAAACCTAATTTTCGTGTTCATCAAAAACTGCTAAAACCGTATAAGGGGAATTATTTCCAAACGGGACCTTCGAGGTAGAAAAATCAATTTAACTGGTGTATGATAAAATGTTGTGCACCGTGTAGGAAAAACCTACAATTTTAGGAATTGAGTTCACTTTTCATTTGAAGTTTCTAGATTTGCAAGATTTTTCAGTTTTTCTGAAGGCATGTCGAGAGCAGTAATTTTCGAGGTTATGTTTGGAGTAATTTTTATTCGTTGGACCACATTTTGCAATAAGGAAACCACTATTTCTGGCTCATTTTACAAACAACATATATGGCATTGGTTTCCCTACACAGAAAGGTGCTTTTATGGAAGAGCCAGAGATAGTGGTTCCTTATTGCAAAATGCAATCCCATTACACGTTGCATCTTTATGATTTAAAACCACATGGAGTTACAGTTAAGTTCCTCAAAAATATCAAACAGCCTTCCAAAAGCAGAAAATTCCAAATATATGCAATATTTTCCTCATTTTGTGAAGGCATGTGAAAATGTAACGTCCGCAACAGAAAAGCTACTAAACTTAATGCCATTTAACGCAGGAGCCAGTTGAGAAGTTCTTGTTTGGTGAACGATAGCACATGTTCTTCATTGCTACTCTAGTAGTGTTAGACCGTATTTAGACACTTCAGTTATCACGTTGTACAAAGTCGAAAAAGTGGAACATCCACAACGGAGAGGACGTTACACGGCTCTAGCTAGAATTAATCTCACATTTAACTTGTTTGATAAGCTTGTACTAAAAATTCAGGTACACTATAGCAACTCGATTAGATTTCAATTTATTTTCACTCATTAAGTGTATTCAATTTTAAATTCAATTTCGGTAAAACATTCCTTATTGTTTCTTTAGATAGTTGATACATTTGTCCTGATGATGTGCATTTAAATACATTTTAATTATTGATCATAACTACTTTTAACCTCTCCTCATGTTCGACAGCACGGTTATTGTGTCTATCCTGCACCTCCTACTGTAATAGTGTTACTATAGTGCACACGCCGGGGCCTATATCGGGAATGCGGCTTATTGCTGCTATCTATCGATGCCCACGAAAATCAGTTTTTCAAGATTTTTTAACACGTTATTATGAAACATTTTCGTGTGCTGTAAAAAACTCGAAGGAAATTTTCTGGGCAGAGCACTTGGTCAGTTTTGGATTTCTTGGGGATCCTCGAGATTAAAATTTTTTGTACCGCCTGAGTTTGATAGAATGATTTTGACGGGCACCGGTACCCCCAATTTTGAAGGTGGATTCCCCATGTTACCTACCAATGGGGGCAGTAGGGGCCTTGGGAGGATGAAATTTAGAACCCTTGGGGGTCAATTGCCATTTCACTTCTGCCATATCCGACTTCGTTCGACCTAAAATAACTAAATAAATAGCACTACACGGGTGATCTAGAATACCCTGTATTTTTAATAAAAGGCGCATTTTTACACTAATGATGAACGTAACATCTCTTAACTTTGCCGTTCTGTTCATTTTCACAAATAATTTGTACTTAAATTTATTTTTAGGTTGTATTTTAAAGATAGAAACTTGGCTCTACCTCTACCATCACCTCTGATATTTACCCCGGAAAGTTTCTCACTATGCGTATTGAATTTAAGGTGAAAGTCCCAGACCATTGTGACTATTGGCTTTTCTGATTCATGCTGTTACCTTTTAATTCAATAAGTTCATAAGCTGCGAGAGTTACAGCCTAGTTTAGGTACAAAGTTCTATGGCTGTATCGTCCGCAACGCCATAAAAGTGGCAATATCTCAACAAAATCATATTAAGTATATTTGAGATGGATATTTTATTGAAAAGTAGACTCAATGAGACGCTACCAGGGCTAACTAGAATTTAGATGAAGTGAATAGTTTCTATAAAAATTGAAGTCAAAGTAAGGTCCACACAAAGGGGAGGTCTTTTTTGTAACGTCTGCAACAGCCTTCTTTGACCTGTATCTTGCATTGTACACAATCTTTTTCAACAAAAATTTGCAGCACGATAGAGAGCAAGGTACATTACTCAGTCTTCGAAAAATGAATTTTGTGGGCTGAGCAGACCAACTTATGGACAGTTTAAGGCATAGAGTGTAACGTCCTTAACTAAAATAATTCCCTGTAAGTGCAGTGCTAAGTAAACCCAAAAACCTATAAACCGCTACAAAGCTCCATTCAAGAGAACAGGTTTGAAAATAAAGTTCATTGAAATAGATTGAGATGCAGCGGAGTCCTGAATTTTCAAAACTTTCCACTTTAAAAAAGGCAAAATCGCAACTCTGCGCTTCTAAGCAAAATCGCAACTCTGCGCTTTTAAGCAAAACCGAGACCAATTTTAGGCGTCTCGGTAGATGCTTTATCACATTAAGTGTTCAAACTCGAAAGGGCCTTTAGGCATCTGTGACCGTTTTTTCACACATTTCTTTCGTAATCAAAGGAAACTTGCCACTCTGTATTGTGAACGCTTGATATTTAAATTTTCTACCTCAAGGAATGAGTTCAGAATTATTTCAAATGCTCGGAGCCACTGATTTTTGTATTTTCAAATACCTACTAAATATGGGAGAAGAAACAATAAAAATGTGGCCTGAACTGTAAGTAACAGAATAGTATTCCAATGCATTTGCCCGAGTTGAACAAATGAACACTCCCCTCTCTTTGCTGGCTTTCATTGATACTCGTTCGAGTTCACATTTTTTACTCTAATGTGAATTTGTGGAAATCTTAGCTTGAAATACCTTGCAAAAAAGTGTAGATTCGTGAACCCAACTACCTATATTCTACCATCTTGTTTTTTGAATACTAAATCTAGGTTCGGGAGGGTCAAATTAAATCATGAGTAAGTGAGTTCAGAAATAAGAAAAAATAAAACGCCTCACTTTGTATTTAACATTTTCCTTTATTCATCTTGTGAGGTAATAAAGTGTCAAGTGGGGTCTGTTTTTTGCAAGTGCTATAGCTCCAGTTTTCATTCTCTGTAAAATCGGGGTTTTATCTCAAATATATTTTAAAGAGAGATCTTAATATTTGTAAAAGTAGTATGTGCTGGAGCCAAATGGAAGCTATTTGCAAATTAAGCAACCGAAAGTACGTAGGCGATTTTAGCAAGCATATCAGTAAAATCATTTTAGCTAACAAATGAAATTCTCAAGGGCCCATAAAATGTTTTATGTGGTTGTTATGGAAAGTGAATTTTCTGAAAGAGCCTTGATGCTGTAATATTAGAACTGCGCCAATTTCAAAGATATTACAGCCTGATAATTATGCGCATTTTAATGCTTGCATCTGGTTCAGTTTAAACATCTCGATTACCCTTTTTTAGTTTTTCAAATATTTTCTCGTCATCAGCATCGTCAAATATCATACTAATCAGACTTCCAGTCCGTACTCAGGCTCTTCAACTTTTTTTATACTATATTAATTTTGCTTTCAGCCCTAGCAGTCTGAGTTTGAGCATCGCCACATCAGATGGTGTTGAATCGATGGGAGGCAAACTGAACTCTATTGGTCTTACTTCAACTCCCATTATTCACTTTCTTGTTATGTGTTGGAATACGAATGAGGAGTATGGAAGAGCGAATGAAGCTGGTTATTACAGTAAACTTTCTTCTGCCTTCAATCATGTGCATAACGTGGTAAATTTGTTTATGCCATCATCTCTTCTGAGCTACCTAGTTTTACACATTCTGCAAACCATCAAGGAACAGTCAGTTGAAAGAATCGTTCACATTGGCATCAGTATAGGATTTGACACTAAGATGTGGCATCGCCCTTTACAATCTGGAACTATACTTTTAGACCCCATTTTTTGCCACCAGACAAAGAAATTCACTTTTAAGAAGAGCGACCTTTAACAAATTGATGTGCTCTAAGATTGACTTGGGCACAACTGAGTCATACTATGTACCTACCTGCCACTCAAGCTATCCCTGGATCAACCATTCAGGACAGCCGGCGATTATAATTAAGGCCAGGATTCAGACTTTTCACTCTGAACCAATCCTGCGCTCATCTATACGTATCCCCTACCTACCCACGTTAGTTTTCTCTTCCATGCCAAACTGGCCCCACTTTGCTTTGTAAAGTTACTATATACTATGTTCAAGGAGAAAATTACCTTCTCAATAGCTATCATTCTATATCCTAAAAGCATAAGAGTCCTACAAGTTTCACAATTGATGCAATGGTCACCCAAAATTTCCCTATCAATGAACGAGTCACCAAAAAACAAGATATGACGTCAACCAATCCGGATCTTACGTATGCCCACTTTTGGCTTCCAAATTGGAATGAGGGTCGTTCCAGTTAGGGAAGTACTCTTAAACTCATTCCTTATTTGTCACAGAAAATTGCAATGCCCTCCTTTGAACCAATGTTTATATGGCGCTTGCCCAAGTAGCATTTTTCAACGGAAAAATCGCGATTTTATCGCCGATAAAGTCGCGATTATCCTCGATTTTATCGGCGATAAAATCGCTAGGATCATCGACATTTGAGCGATTATCCTCGATCTTTTCGCGATTTTATTGCGATTTTATCGGCCCGAAAAAATTGCGATTTTATCGCGATAAGATCGAGGATGATCGCTCAGATGTTGATGATCCTAGCGATTGATAAAATCGCCAAAAAAAAGGGGTTAAAGTTGTCAACGATTGCCGTTAGGTTCAGCCGTCAGGTCCTTTGACGAAGACGAGCGTAAAATCCCCGGAGCCTCCGCGGGGTTTCGAACCCCAATCGCTACGGTGGAAGGCCAGCACATTGTCACTATGCTATGACCGCTATATGACTTGCGTGTGCGAATCGAAGCCTCTTATACATGGATCGGCGCTTCGCAACCTCACAACTTATGTCTTTGCGTTGACTGACACCGATTTTTCATTAGATTTTTTTTTTTTTTTTTTTTTTTTTTTTTAATTTTCCCTCCTCTGTATTTTATTTCATACCTTGAAATACGGTTGGTAAAATAAGGTTCTATTGGTAATCTCATCATTCTGTCTCTGTAAAATTACCAATAATAGTGAGATGGCAAAGTTACCGATGGACCTTGGGAAAAACGCCGATAGTTTTTATCGACTGTGGTAGAATTACCGAGATAAAATGGTAAAGTTACCGGGGATTGATTACCAATAAAAGTGGTATTCTTACCTGAAAAAATCAGTAAAAATACCGGTTTTCAGGTAAGCTTACCAGTCTGTCTTTGTAACATTATACTAATAATTGATAAAAAAAAATGAGATGGTTAAGTTACCAACGGATCTCGGTAAAAACGGCGGCGGCGGAATAGAAACATCTTTCATATGCGTCATTCATGCGTTACTGAAAAATTGCAATTTATTGCAATTTTATCTCTATAAAATCGCGTTCGATAATATCGCGATTTTGTTGCAATTTATCGCGATTTTTCTCCCGATAATATTGCAATAAATCGCGACGTCGATAAAATCGCGATACATTCTCCAATTAAATCGCAATTTATCGCGATCACTGCTACTTGGGTGGTAGAATCTTTAAACCACATATTAAGTGTCCAAACGGGTCTGTTGCACTCAAGAGATACAGCCAAGTGAATAGGATTTCTACAGGTGAAATGGCTTGAAAATCACGTTGGACACGTCATTAAATTCTGAAACCCACTTCTTAAAGCACAATTTGCATAGTTCGTAACACGCATTTTTGAATTTATAGTCTTAGCAGGCACTTTTTTCTCAGAGGCTCGCAGGCAGGTTTTCCAGAGGGAGACGCAAGCGAACCAAACCTTAAAGAACATGCAACTTAGCAAAATGTTAAAAGCTTAGCTTACCTAAGTAAGATTTCAATGGGCCCGTTGCAAACTTCAGCCAGGGCAAAATGAAGAGTTAGGTCTCATAAAAAATGGCTGAAAAGTCACGTTGAGGGCAACAGGAAAGTCTGAAATACATTCCTAACATCACAATAAGCGTTTTTCAAGCTTCCCGCTTGAAATACGATACTACGGCATAAAAGAATATTTCAAAAGTGGAGTCGTTTCATCTAAACTTTTTGCACTAGGATGCTAGATAATACTCAACGATATTAAAATTTTAATTCTATTTCGACCCATTTTGAGGTTTCCATGACGAAAATTTTAGAAAGTGCTAACTGAATTAGCAAGGTGTTTTTATTTAAATTTCTACATTATAAAAGATAAATGCATAAATGGCCTCGATGAAGGTTATTTTCCACTACCGAAAACTTCATTTTTTTTTGGGGGGGGGGGGGGACAGACGACACTATTATTAATGCCGGAAGTGCAAGGCTCCCCCTGTCCCATAAGGCGTCATGTTTGCAGGATCGCTAGCCTTTTTTTAAATTGAACCGGCCCCAAAGTTGGACGGTCACATAAATTTCCAAAGGGTTGCTTAGAGTTTGCTTAATAATTAATTGTGACTTGGGTCGGGGACAAGTCAGCCCACTATGAATTGGTGCAGTCCATGACATTAAGCTTGGTTTACATTTTGGAGGGCCACTAAAAATTATATGATTTTTTCTTATCTGTCATAATTTTATAATTTCGATCACAGTCACGTTTTAAAAGTCGCAACCCTCACTTCTCTTTAGCGCCATAAAATTTTTTGGAGGACTGGTCAAAGGCATGCTGATAAAATCATGATTTGGTCAAACGCCCCACTTTAAAACTTATATGGCCCAAAAGTTCTGCGACCTACAAATTAATGGGTCAGTCAGATTCCAAAAAATTATGATCCGTGCCTCCGACCCACTTTTACACTGATACAACACAAAAGTTCTGGCGTCTCATAAATTTGTAGAGGGACGGTCAGATTAATCAAAAAAATTATGATTTGTGCCTCCCACCCACTTTTAAACTTATATGGTTCAAAGTTTCCAGCGTCTCGCACATTTTTGGTGGGCTGGTCAGTCAGGTGGAGGAAAATGATTCGGGCCGCTGCGTGCTGGTGGCTAGTCCTCTTCAAACATAACCAAAATTTTTCATCGTCTCAAGAAGTTTCGAAGGGCAGACCTGAGTTTGGCAGATCATAATTTTGGCCGCTGCCACCAGCCCACCTAGACTTTTTACAGCCAACTCCTCTTCAGCATCTTTTCTAAGATGATACGTACACAAGAGTTTATTTTATCTCTCAGTGTCCTCTCTTTGTTAGCTTTTCTTCTTTCTTTCTTTCTTTCTTCCTTTCAATTTTTTCTTTCTGTTTTTTCTTTTTTCCCCTCAACCGGCTCACCGGCTCTCTGGGAGCTTCCCAATTTCCTGGTGGGCCAGTCCACCTTTGAGCACATAATAATTGCTCTGAATGAGCATTTTATTGCTCTAACCTAGTACAAAGTTATGAACTCTTGCCAGTTTTTAGATCCCCAGACCCCACGCCTATTCCTTGATAGAAAAGGGACAAGTCAATTTTTAGAGCTTTCTAGCTCTGACTAGCGTTCCATCATCTTACTATAGTAAAAAAATATAAGGCCCTTTTTGTGTGTACGTCCGTGTCATTTCGCATGCTCATTGGTCTTTCATTAACCAATCAGAAAACTTTATTGAAAATCCCCGGGAAATTTAAATGTATTCTTCCGTAAAGGAATTAATGATAGGTAGACACGTATAAAAATGGGATGTATTTCTTCTAATTAACCAGGATAAAAAGGAGGAATATCACCTATACAGGATAGTCTTGGAAAAACGGGATGTACCTATATTAATAAACCGGGATAACAGGAAGAATATCGATCTTTATATATCGATATTCGATACATCGTTTGTTCTAAAGCAGTATTGACTGAGATAAAACGGGAAATCTTCATAATAACCGGGATAAAAGGGAGGGATTTTACCTATACAGGATCGTCATGGATAAAGCGGGATGTAACTACATTAAGAAACCAGGATAACAGGAAGGATATCGATCTTTATATATCGATATTCGATAAATCGTTAATCGTTATCGTTAAAGGAATTAATGATAGGTAGACACGTATAAAAATGGGATGGATTCCTTCTAATTAACCAGGATAGAAGGGAGGAATATTACCTATACAGGATAGTCCTGGAAAAATGGGATGTACCTATATTAATAAACCGGGATAACAGGAAGGATATCGATCTTTGTGTATCGATCTTTGATACATCGTTTGTTCCAAAGCAGTATTGACTGGGATAAAACGGGATTTCTTCATAATAACCGGGATAAAAGGGAGGGATTTTACCTATACAGGATAGTCATGGATAAAACGGGATGTAACTATATTAAGAAACCGGGATAACAGGAAGGATATCGATCTTTGTGTATCGATCTTCGATACATCGTCTGTTCTGAAGCAGTATTGACTGGGATAAAACGGGATTTCTTCATAATAACCGGGATAAAAGGGAGGAATATTACCTATACAGGATAGTCCTGGAAGGACGGGATGTACCTATATTAATAAACCGGGATAACAGGACGAATATCGATCTTTGTGTATCGATCTTCGATACATCGTTTGTTCTAAAGCAGTATTGACTGGGATAAAACGGGATTTCTTCATAATAACTGGGATAAAAGGGAGGAATATTACCTATACAGGATAGTCATGGATAAAACGGGATGTAACTATATTAAGAAACCGGGATAACATGAAGGATATCGATCTTTATGTATCGATATTCGATATATCGTTTGATTTAAAGGAGTATTCACTGGGATCAAAGGTGATTTACGGGATTTCTTCATAATGACCAGGATAATATGCGGTAATGAGCATTTTATTGCTCTAACCTAGTACAAAGTTATGAACTCTTGCCAGTTTTTAGATCCCCAGACCCCACGCCTATTCCTTGATAGAAAAGGGACAAGTCAATTTTTAGAGCTTTCTAGCTCTGACTAGCGTTCCATCATTTTCTAACAAAAAATCTTATCTTTTGAAGAAATGAAGGAACTTAAATGAATATTTGAGATTAAGCAGCTTCCAAGGTGTAGATTTCAAAGAAGTTGGTTCAAATGATCCTACTTCCCACAGGGATGCTAAAATTCGGTTCTGAAGCCCAATTTTCGACATTAAAGTGGTAGGTAGAGCTTGAAAAGTCCATTCCCAAGAGCATTCCATGAATCAGTAACTTTTTTCTAACAAAATTATCCTTAGAACACCGGTCCAAAGGTCTGGCAAACATGGTTTAGGTATTTGGCTGCTCATAACACTCTTAAATTTCATCGAAGTATCATGTCTTAATTAAAACCTGTAAAACAATCACCTTTCATAAAATGTGTTGCTTGACCGACTCTGAAATCGTTGAAACTGTGAATTCATATTAATATGAATTGGTATTAAATTAAAAATGGTATTCATTTAGGTTACATGATATACTCCAGCGTATGAGGACATATATATAACAATGGCGGTCGCTGACATCCGCCATTTTAGGGCAAACGCTTTTTTCGAAATCTAGAGCCTCCAAAAATGCCTGTGCAAAGTTTCAGACTTCCAGCACAATTTTTCGATGAGGTATGAACTGAAAAACATGTTATTTGTAAAAACAGCGGATGTGAGAATCCACTGTTTTCCCCGGCCGGCGCGGCAGGACACTGTGGAGATTCGAACCCACTTGCGATAACTGCCCGCCCACCGGCCATGGGCTGTAGCTCACACTCAAATTATACGTATCGGGACCGTCTCGCCAAAATTGTTGAATTTTTACCTGATTTTAGAATTTTTTCTTGTTTTTGTTGTAAAAGTTACAAACGGTTTAGTTTCTTGTTCCATTTTGTTAAATGACTCAGCATTGACTTACTTTTGGCTCATTTCAATCGTTTCACCAGCCTTAGCCTTCCTGAAAACTTTGTTTCATGCATAAAAAAGTGTTTGCAGTAAAAATAGCGGATGTCACATTTTTTTCAAATCGCTGTTACTCCTTCAATTTTTCACTTACATATATCGTTAAACGTGTGTTTTTTACCGAAAGAGTTGCTCTCGATGAAAATCTTTACAAGAATCTTCTCGGTTCTACGGGCGGAAAACTGCAAAGCTTCAAAAACTTCAAACGCGATTTTCTCACAATGTGAGAACTTGACATCCGCTACTGTTACAGATAAGTCCTCATATACTCTGACGACGTAAATCGTTTACTGACAGCTCCAGACCTTTTTTTCTTTCATCAAACCTCAAGAGTTTCCATCAAATTTTTTTTTCCTAAAACATTAACCCCCGTTCTCTACTAACCAGTTCTAAACTTTTTAGGTGGTCAGACGAAATCAAATCGAAGAAGTTGAAAATTAAAACCGCCCTAGTGGTCAGCAACATTAAAAATAGTCAAAACGGTCCATAGTCCAGGAAACGAAGTATTTTGATGGCCGAAAACGAACATACGGCTGGATTCAGGCCCAATCGATTCTTCATATGAAAAGATGCTTTTAGCCAAAAGTCCCTATGAATCCCCTTGGGGGATTCCGCACAGTGGTCTGATGAAGTTGAAAATTGGACATATTTTCAAAAATTCACTGCGGAGCGAGAAATAAACTTGGAGAGCTCAATTTTTTTTGAAACTGTAGGTAATTGAGTCTACTTTTCGAATAAACTATAGTTTTAAATGTCAAAGTAGTTTAAAGGTGAGTAAAATTGAAAGAAATTGAAAATTGAGAATTATTGACCGGCATTTTCCGTATTTACGTCCTTACGAAGACCCGGATCGAAAAATATCCTTCAGTAAAAGTTGTAGATCGTTCTTTTAGCGTTGATTTGGTATTTTACATCATAGGTTTATCTTTAAAATTGAGGGAGCAAAAGCGCAAAAACGGAGCGGGTCGGCGCGCGGCCGCCTATGTTTTGAATCGTAAATTGGCGATTTAGGTGGCGGATGATGACAGTGATGGTTAATTCACCTCTGCTCGTCTACTTACGACCAAAATTAATCATTTCCATTATAAAAGCTCTTTCTTAAAGCGCCATAGTTGCCAGATTTCGCTTTATTATTTAACTGTTCACTAATTCGCTCTGGTAGCGGTTCAAGTGATTCTCACGGCTTTTTGGACGACTTTTTAAACCTCCACCCCTTGTAAAGCAACAGTGCAACTACTTTTCAATCCCCTTTGGAATCAAGTAACTGCCTTGATCTCTCCCCCCCCCCCCCCCCCAATATTCCAGAAAGTGACAGAGAAAGTGTGAAAACTAGCATCTTTTTGTTTCTATTCAAAATTATTATTTTTTCTTAAAGTGGGAGGCTCACGTAAAACTTGACTTGACTTGACTCTCCTCCCCCTTTGCAAGACCCCGTGAGCCAAACTTAGACCTTACCCCCCCCCCCCCTTTTTGAATAGCTTACGCAAGGTTTTTATTGTAGGGTAATGTTTCAGGCTTACACTCTTTAGTTGTGTACAAATTGACTTTTTTTTAATGCGTTTTCTGTAAAGAGTTACTTAACTCACCAAGCACGGGCCAGCTCGCAGACTTTATCTCTGGGCCCACCTCAATACCGCGTAAGGCGCGATGAGGGGATTCCATTTCAAAATTTCAGTATGACCTCGTGAGCCAGACTTATACCTTACCCCTCCCCTCTTGAGAAACTTACGTGATACTTAAACGGTTTCCTAGTTTGGCCCAAAAAGCATGGAAAATACCTACCATGAAAAGTACAATTTACCAAAAGTTTTAATTGTTCTTTTTTGCATGTTTGTTCAGTGTATCGTACTTATACCTAATTTGACCGTAAGATAGGTTCATTTTGGAAAAGTGGGAAGCTTTTTCATGTTGGTCGTATTGCTAACCGATTAATTACACGAATGACTCGGACACGAAGGTAATAATGCAGTTTTCTTGCGTTATCGATGCTTAGAATCTGCCTCAAAAAAAGTACGCGACGGAACAGGCACTAAAAAATAAGACCGTGGCTTTGTCCATCCGACGGACAAATAGCACGGGCGACAACACAATTTTCCATTTTTTAATCAATTTTTCTTAAGGAATTGGCAAGCACGTGAAAATTGGGACTTAAAATTTCAGACTCTGTTCATGGTAGATAAGGAGGGTACAAGACTTATTTCATCAAGGGATACTTTCGTAGCTCCGAGGAGAGCCAAGCAGGGTCAAAGGATTTAGTTCTTATCGATTTTTTAAAAGCAAATTTCCCATATTTTTTTTTTCTTTTTTTTTGGGGGGGGGGGGGGAGACTGAAAAATTGGTCCTCCAATTTTTAGAGACCATATTATAGAAGATTAAAATAGTGATAATCGTTTTGTACCACTTCAGAGGCAATATGAAGAGGCAAGAGAAAATCGCTAAAAATTCGATGATAATGTATTTATTAACCTTTCTGATGCCTCTTACGTAGATGACACGTTGACACCAAACGCGCGACCATTGCCAGATAATTTTAAAAGATTTTTTTTCAAATTTGAAAATTCTTTGAAAATTGAAGGCCCAATTTTTGTCTGCTTACCAAATTATTAAAAATATTTGACGAAAATCACTGCAAAGTCGATAAAAATCGTGTTTGCGACCTTGATATTAGTACCAACCTGCCCATTAATATACTCAATACAGCCTCTTAATTTCTTTTAAATAGGCTTTTTAGAAATAACATAACTCTCCTTTTTTCATGCTTACCAAGCCGGGTTGAAAATTAGTAGAAAGTAAAAATGAAGAGACTTAAGCCCTATCGAGCAATTCAGCTGAACTGTATGCTTACACACGGAACAAGAAACTGGGCATCTAGGAAACCAAAAATAGCTCTTGATTTATTATGAAAATGTTTCCCCAAAAACCGGAAGAGATTCTCTGCATGTTTGCAAAGTCAATTGAAGAAATCTTTAAAATCGTGGAAATGGCGGTCCCAATTGTGTAGGTATCCAGCTTTTTTAAGGCATAAGAAGGACAATAGATTATTTTTATCCAACATTTAATAAGCACGCTTCAATGAACAACCAGATGCAAGTATTAACGACAGAAATAAGGACTAGGTAAAGGCGATTTTTATTATGTATAAAAAGTTTGAATGATTCTACAGCAATGGCGTACATGAAAGGCCGCACTGAGGGCGAGCCCAAGGCTCTAAAGGGCCCAGTCACTTCCTAAAATTTGGAAATAAAATCCCCTCATCGCGCCTTACGCGGTATTGAGGTGGGCCCAGAGATAAAGTCTGCGAGCTGGCCCGCGCTTGGTGAGTTAAGTAACTCTTTACAGAAAACGCATTAAAAAAAAGTCAATTTGTACACAACTAAAGAGTGTAAGCCTGAAACATTACCCTACAATAAAAACCTTGCGTAAGCTATTCAAAAAGGGGGGGGGGGGGTAAGGTCTAAGTTTGGCTCACGGGGTCTTGCAAAGGGGGAGGAGAGTCAAGTCAAGTCAAGTTTTACGTGAGCCTCCCACTTTAAGAAAAAATAATAATTTTGAATAGAAACAAAAAGATGCTAGTTTTCACACTTTCTCTGTCACTTTCTGGAATATTGGGGGGGGGGGGGGGGGAGAGATCAAGGCAGTTACTTGATTCCAAAGGGGATTGAAAAGTAGTTGCACTGTTGCTTTACAAGGGGTGGAGGTTTAAAAAGTCGTCCAAAAAGCCGTGAGAATCACTTGAACCGCTACCAGAGCGAATTAGTGAACAGTTAAATAATAAAGCGAAATCTGGCAACTATGGCGCTTTAAGAAAGAGCTTTTATAATGGAAATGATTAATTTTGGTCGTAAGTAGACGAGCAGAGGTGAATTAACCATCACTGTCATCATCCGCCACCTAAATCGCCAATTTACGATTCAAAACATAGGCGGCCGCGCGCCGACCCGCTCCGTTTTTGCGCTTTTGCTCCCTCAATTTTAAAGATAAACCTATGATGTAAAATACCAAATCAACGCTAAAAGAACGATCTACAACTTTTACTGAAGGATATTTTTCGATCCGGGTCTTCGTAAGGACGTAAATACGGAAAATGCCGGTCAATAATTCTCAATTTTCAATTTCTTTCAATTTTACTCACCTTTAAACTACTTTGACATTTAAAACTATAGTTTATTCGAAAAGTAGACTCAATTACCCACAGTTTCAAAAAAAATTGAGCTCTCCAAGTTTATTTCTCGCTCCGCAGTGAATTTTTGAAAATATGTCCAATTTTCAACTTCATCAGACCACTGTGCGGAATCCCCCAAGGGGATTCATAGGGACTTTTGGCTAAAAGCATCTTTTCATATGAAGAATCGATTGGGCCTGAATCCAGCCGTATGTTCGTTTTCGGCCGGAAATTTATCCTATATGCCTTCGTTTACTGGACTACTAGTATGTCAAATATTTTCGAGAAAATTTGATGAAAAAAGCTCCATAGCCGTAGACAATTTACGGCTGTGGAGTATACTCGCATACCTTGGCACAAGAAGTAATTAGTTCTAGGATCTTAAACTATTTTTGGGGCAAATGCATGGACCATATCCTCGGAAAAAACTCGATTTTTACCAATATTTGAGCCATTTGGCAACATATGCCAATCGACGACCCAAAAGTACCCTCACTTATTTCTTTAAATGATAATCTCTCATTTTAGACCTGAATGTAACTTTTCTATCCTTGCGGGAAGGTGGGAAAACTAGTTGGGAAATATTGAAGGGGGTTGACCGACACCCGTCGGCGGACCCGCAGTTGTCATGGTAAAAATCGATTCTCTCGCAATCCAGTTGTCCAAAAATGAAAATGAATGATTCGTTAGAATGTTAATATTTTGTAATATTTACTCTTCTGTCACTGCCTCCAGCCTTCCCGGCCTCCCCAAATAAAAATTAGGGAAACTCGGTCTCTTGAAAAAACCACGTTGGTAAACATAAAAATTTATTTTATTTTCGAAGAGCCCGATGGATTTTTTTCGTTTTTGGCTTAAATGATAGTACTTGCATCCTACTCTAACCTGCCAAAGAGACTTTGGGGTATCATTGACTTCTTATTTAAAAATTTGGCTGAGACGAGCCGTGACGCTCTTGATATGTGTTTTTTAGCACTGCCTCAAAATTGTTCGTCAAAGATTGTACAACAGAGCCTAGTGTCAGCTTTTCCGTGAGAAATAGGATGTTTTCAACTTTCTCTGATATCTACTCTTTGAAAGCAGCTCATCTTCTATTCACAAAGATTCCCTTACTTCTTTAAAAGGTGTACTTTTTTTTCTTATTTACTTATTTTATTTTTTTTACATAACAACGGAATGCTTTTTGGAGATAAAAGAAAAAACCTAAAATTTGACTCGAGCCATATTTTATGCATGGAGACCTAACAATTTTCATAACTTTGTAGTATGATTCAGCAAAAAAATGTAATAAAAACTAAGGCATGCTCTTTCGCTGAAGACTACCGAGAGGTGACAAAACCAAGGAGAAAATACAAAGGCTCTCCCAAAACTGTCGTTTTTGACGAAAATAACGTCAAGCAAAATTGCGTGAGAATGAATTAGATTTTATCGCGGAAAAACCGACATGGTGCTCTTTCGCAAGAGACTAACGAACTAAAACTAACATGGCCGGACGTGAGTCTGAATCCACTCGTCGAGAAGGTGAAGCTCCCGGTTTTGTGTCTCCAGCTGAAAAATACCTTTCCTCACTGATAAAAGGGTTTTATTTCATACTTCTTTCTTTATTCATCTTATTTAGTTCAACGTTGTTTTATCTCACTCGTGTAGGTATTTTTCAGCCAGAGCACAATCCCAGGGAGTTTCACCTTCTGTTCACATGGTTGCAAATTATCAATTATCCATTTTGTTATTTTTACTCTAAACAACACGCCCCCTTAAAAATAATAAAAAGGTGCTTAAATCTAACACAATATCCAATAATCAATTGTATTCTTAACTCATTATACAGGGTGAGCGAAAAGTCCCCGACCCCCCCCTCTAACCTTTGAACGAATTGAGCTAGGGGAATGAAACTTTGGGAATGTTCCTATCTCAAAGGGGACCATCTTTTAAGGGGGTCAAAATTTTAGTCCCCCCCTCGGGGGGGACAGGGGCCCCCAATTTTTTTTTTTCAAATAGCAACCCCTATCTTGTGATACCTCATTCGAAAGAGCATAAAAAACTAAGAATTTTAGCTTAAACCGCAGATCAATATCTCAATTTTTGACCGAGTTATGATAGGTCAAAGGTCAAATTTGACCTATTTTCAAAAATTCATAACTCCGGTTCAAATTATCGTAAAGAAAAAAATAAAACGGGAAAATTTACCAAATTGTGTTCGCTTTTACGTAAAAATTGCAGAAATCACTTCGATTTAATTTTAAGGGGGGGGGGGGGGGCTCGGACCCCCAAATACGTCAATTCAAAGGTCATTCAATTTTCCCGCGAAATAAGCCAATTTCCTCTGGATTTGCCTCCACATTATCTCAGTAAGGTCAAAATCAGTTCAACATTACGTTGGCAAGTCTCCAAATTTCGGGAAAAGTTAAAAAAACGAAATTTAAGGTGATTAAATTTGACCGTTGATTTCGATGTGTTTTGACCTCGCCCTGAACCCAGGATTCGATGCCAACTCAATAGCGCCATTATTGTCGCAAAATAACTTAATCTTTTCTTCATAGCACAATTTAACTTTCGGAACTGATCCAAATATTTCCTGATACAGATTACGCAAAAACATAGCTTCTTTACTTGACTCAGTTAAGCTCCTATATTCGGCTTCAGTTGTGGATTGGGCTATTGTTTTCTGCTTACGGCTCTCCCAAACTATAGGACCCCCACTCAGACTGTAAACATACCCTGTATAAGAGCGTCTGTCCTTTTTGTCTCCTGCCCAGTCTGCATCTACGTAACCTATGAGATTTTTATCTTCGGAATTGTAAACAATTCCTTTATCCATTGTCCCCTTTATGTATCTCAATACTCTCTTAGCCTTCTTCCAAGCTGAAACTGTTGGACAATTATTAAATTGACTCAAGTAACTTATTGCATGTGAGATATCAGGACGAGTACAAACTCCCATGTACATTAAGCTTCCGATTAAATTCTGGTAGGGCACATTCTCCAAAATTTCTTCTTCTATTTCAATCCCCTGTTTTCCTTTGGACTCACTCACTTCTAGGGGAGTTTTCACAGGGTTACATTCTGACATCTCAAATCTTTTGAGTAAAAACAACGCATATTGTTTTTGTGACAATGCTACACTACTCTCATCGTCATTCCAAGAAAATTCTATTCCCAATGCATGTTTAATTCTACCCAAATCTTTAATCTTAAATTCTAGTCTTAATCTAGTCATTAATGCTTCCTTTTTCTGCATATTACTAAAAATAACAAAGAAATCATCGACATAGGTACAGAGCAATTATCAGAATCGATCCTTCATGAACATCAAAGAAAATACAATTTTCCAGTTGTGATTGTTTGAGACCAAAATCAAGCAAAACTGTTTTAATTTTTATGTTCCAACCCCTTGACGCCTGTTTTAAGCCGTACAGCGTTTTTAACAATTTACAAACTTTTCCTTTTTCAACCTCAAAACCTGATGGTTGTTGCATGTAAATTTTCTCTTCAAGCTCTCCATGCAAAAACGCCGTATCTACATCGATATGGTGTATTTTTAATCCCTTTAGCATTGCAATCGCAAACAAGTAACGCAAAGTCCCAATTCTTATCACTGGTGAGTAAGTTTCAAAAAAGTCAATATTTTTTCGTTGACTGTATCCACAGGCAACCAGTCTCGCTTTGTATCTTTCTGGTTTACCGTCTGGTCCCCTTTTTATTTTAAATACCCATTTACATTTTATGGCTGTTGCGTTCTCGGGTAATTTAGTCAATTCCCAGGTTTTATTATCTAACAGGGATTGGTACTCAGCTTGCATGGCAGCCCGCCATTCATTGGATTGTAGAGCCTCCGCAACACTGCTTGGCTCCTCTGGGTCGAGTATCTCGTTGGCAAGGACCACGGTCTCAGGTTCCGGATATCGCGCGGGTGCGCGTCGCTCACGCACGGGATGCTCCCTTTGCTCCAAATTTGAGTCACCAGAGTTAAAGTCTGACCTTGGTGGATTCCAGTCCGAGTCACCGCTGTCACTATCTACGTCAGATGATCCCCACGAATCTGCATTCGAATCGTTCAGCTGATTGTCCGCGCCCCCTTGCGCTTCTTCCTGGTCGTTGACACTACTGTCCTCGATTATTACTTCACCACTCGCGTCATCGGGTTCGCGTTTCAAAATTCCGCCCGCCTCGATTCTTTCGACTATGCGAACGTTACGCGCACGTATTATTTTCTGCTCGACCGAGTCGTACAACCGATATCCATTCGGTGCGTATCCCACAAACACTAGCTTTTGGCCACGATCGTCAAGTTTCTTCAAGTAGCCGGTATTCTTCGCGTACGCGTCACTCCCGAAAATTCTTATGTTCGCCAAGTTTGGCTTTTTATTCCACCATTTTTCGAATGGCGTCTCGTTCATTCCCCTTTTCGGTGAACGGTTCATCAAGTATGTAGCCGCTAAAACCGCTTCACCCCAGAGTTCTTTTCCAACACCACTGTCTTGAATCATCGCACGCGCTTTTGTCATGATTGTTAAATTTTTACGTTCCGACGTGCCGTTAAGTTCCGGGCAATACGGAATAGAGTAGTCCAGCTCCAATCCTCGGTCTTTGCACCACTTTTTGAATGCGCCGCTCGTGAATTCTCCTCCGTTATCCAAACGTAGTTTTATGCTCTTGGTCTTCTGCTGCACCTCCAGTTTTATTATCATATTCTGTAACTCTTCACTTGCTTCACTTTTGTTCCCGAGTAATTCCGTTACAGTGAACCCCGAAAAATCGTCCGTTAACGTTATAAAATACGATTTTCCATCAAAAGTTTTCGGCTCGATAGGTCCGCACAGGTCGCTGTGCAATATCTGGAGTTTTTCGGTTGCTTTCATTCTCGCACTATTATAGGGCAATTTCGACAAATTCGATTTTAAACAAACATCGCAGTCTTTGCACTCTCGCACAATATCGCCTTTTTTATTTAATTCAACTCCGTCCGCGATTTTTTCAAGCACTTTAAGATTGGCGCCGCCAAGATGACCCATTCGCCTGTGCCAGTCAGGTTTTAAATTTATCACTGAAAACGCTCCTTTCTTAGGTTTTTTAATGGTCAAATTTACCGTGAACAATCCACCTTCAATACGATATCCACGTAGAACTATCTTTCCTGCCATTTTTATTATTACTTCGTTTTCTTCAAAAAAACACTTGCCCGCCGGATTTCACTACCGCG